>NC_090441.1:168361078-168671463 GCF_031143425.1 Pleurodeles waltl
GATGCCACAGCGCTCTGTGCAGCATACACTCCAGCTCCTTATAACTTGGCATCAGATGCCACAGCGCTCTGTGCAGAACACACTTGCAGCTCCTTTTACCTTAGAATCAGATGCCGCAGCGCTCTATGCAACAAGCACTGCAGCTCTCTTTAACTTGGCATCAGATGCTGCAGCGCTCTATGCAGCACACACTGCAGCTCCTTTTAACTTAGCATCAGATGCCGCAGCGCTCTATGCAGCACACACTGCAGCTCCTTTTAACTTAGCATCAGATGCCGCAGCGCTCTGTGCAGCACACACTGCAGCTCCTTTTAACTTGGAATCAGATGCTGCAGCGCTCTATGCAGCACACACTGCAGGCCCTGATAAACTTGACTCAGATGGTTGTCGACTCTCATCGAGTTTCGTGGCTGGGCCAAGCTTCTGCTGGGGGGGCGATCTCTTGCTGTGGGACAGTAGTTCCTTGCAGGGCTGAGCAAGGAGCACTGGGATGTCCAAAGAGTGTTTGAGCGGGAACCTTCATTAAAGCAAGCCTTAGTGGCCCTGAATTCTGAGATATATTTCCTAAAACTTGGTTCATGGCCATCTCACAATAGGCAATTTGCTTCAACGTGACTCATTATAGCCTCACTATTGCCATCCCCAATGGAGCCACGTGGAGGCCATACACTGAGTTCAGACCCCACTTTTCCTCTGCATGTGCCTCTTTCTTGAATCTCCCTGCTCAGAGGTGCAGCACCAGCAGCCACTGGACATGCTGTGGTTTGGACGCAGCTCGAGCTTGATAACTGGATGCGCTCCTGTTCAGATGTGTTTTTTTGGGGTAAAGCCTGCGTCGCATGCGCTTGTGTTTTGCTTGCGAGACGCTTTAGGAGTTAGAAAAGGGCTTGGAGTCCCATCTAGGTCACGTCAGTGTCTTTCATTGGTTCGTGGGCTTGCCTTTCAAAATCTGCTTCCTTTCATTAGTGGAAGGCACGCATACGTCATGCCTTTTCCGGTGGTTAGCCCTCCTCGAGCGCAGCGACCAAGTACTGAAAACATGCGAGGCTCGCTGTTTCCCGTCAGGTTTGTGGACTACTTTTTATCTTTTTTTCCCAGCACAATCTCGATTGGCAGAAGTCGAGCGCTTTGCATGACATCGACCCTGTTGCATAGTTAATTGCACTTTTGCCAGTTACATATATAATTGCACTTTTGCCGATAGCCTTCACTACGAGTGAACGGTACCATCGTGATAACGCTGTTTTTTTCCATTCAATGTGGCAAGAAAAATCCGGTTGGGAGTTTACAATTGCTAATAGGTCTAACTTGGAGAAATGTGAGACCCTATTACATTGCAAATGCTTGTTTACTCTATGTCAGAACAATCCCAGCTGCTGTAGTCCATGAAGATGTGATTTACAAACAAAAACGATTCTCCAAGAAGAACAAGAGAGAAATATGTCCCATCATATCTTTGTCGAAGAATAATTTTGATTATATCCTACATGTGTTCATACCTACACCAATAAGAGCCTTTTAATTAACAAATAAAGCACAAGAAAGTGTTTTTACATTTAGTAATGTTATTGACTAGCTCAATGGCAATCACGTGATCAAAAGCTGAAGATGCAAGCCCTGCAGATATGTAAACGTACCCCCACACAGTCAACGTCGGGATATCTTGTAGGTTCGAGGCTCTCTAGGTTACTTCTTAGGATCAGGACCAGTTACTTGCGGACTGCACAAGGAACTCTGCAACAACGGCATTGACCCACTGAGCTATCTCACTAGGATTTGGAGCTCAGAGCCGCCTTTCACAGACATTGCTGCACAGAGAGATCTTTAAGATTGCTGCAAAATTCCATGATTGTAGAAAGAAGTTATTTGCAAATTAAAAACTCACAACACAGACTCCACATTCATTCACCAGTGATGGGGAGAGTCACGCGCACTGTGAGGGTCATCCAATTTATATATTGCAAAGACTGTCCCTTCGGAAGTACCTTTAAATAAATCGAATCACTTTGGGGAAAATACACAATTTGGTCCCATTATTTATTTTTTCCTCGGTCCAGAACGCCCCTCCACGAGGCCCACACAGAAGGGCTGGGCCAGATTCCCTCGGTCATTCACGAGGGAACCACGCACTGGAACCCCTGAGCTGGAGCAATAAGGGAAACACCCCCGAAAGCACGAGTTACAGAAGGATATTGTATGCATGGAACAGGATGTCCCTGAGGCGTGCGTCATCTGCAGCACTGCTCTCTCCTGCATATATCGACAGGAAAAGCCTACTGTGCCGCCCCAGCTGCTGTGATCTGCAGATCCAAGTCACACCCTGGTGAGGCCTCTCGGGCCTTCATCCTCCCCAGCTTGGCACACTGAGTTCCACTGAGCTGGACCTGTTATTTATAGAGATTATCGTTTTTTTAAACTTCTAATCATTACGTTTATATTTTAGCTATTTTAGGTTGATTCAAAAGGGGCAGTGCACGCGCAGCATATAGCGCTATGCCTTTTGAATGGTATGTCGCAGCGCTCTATGGAGCCTATAGTGTCGTCCTTATTCCTTGATGTGGCGGCACTTTTGAACAGAGCACGTTTATAGCACCCAAAGTCCTTGGTGGGATGTTACTGGGTGGTGCGATTTCGTGTACACTCGGGCTATCTCGACATCTGGAGGTTAACAAGCGCCATTTCCCCACACTCCAGGATGGCTCTGCGCCTGTTCTTCGTGGTGATGGGAAATATTGACCGTCACTCACAGACACAAACAACAACAACTGAGAGGCCCCAACTCACAGAGTGTTGTAAATTACTCTTGTAGTACTCCTGGCCTTACTCCGGAATCATAGGAGTAAGCTTGAGGTAGTACTGGCTTTGTCCTGGAATGCGTGCGTAGACAAAGGAGTACTACAGGAGTAAATCACACCTGCTCTTTCCAAAATCTGTGGGACTCAGGCCCAGAGTGTCAAAGAAGTTTCACAAGCCTGCCCGGAAGGGGTGTTTCTTAACTGCTGTGATTACTTAGTGCTTGAGGTATATGGAAAGTGATTCAAAGCGCTGCACGCTTCCTTTAACCTTATTCGCTGATGAGTAGGTAGCCAGTGAACCTGCGCGAGCACAAGTGTCATGTGTTCAGTAGTAGCCGCAAAGACTCATTCTGTAGTCACTGAAGATGGTGCCACGTGACCCTGGTGAGTTCTAAAGCCCATCTCAGTAGTCCAGCCTGGACAACAGCACTGACACAGCCGCCACTGGGAACAACACGCAGAACGTGTGCTAAGATAGTGAGTTGGTAGTGACAGAACGTACGTCTGACTCAATGCACCTTCAGTTTGTGGCCCCTCTACTGAGACTGCCTGGAAGATTTACAGCCTGATTTAGATACTGGTGGATGGGTTACTCCGTCACAACGGTGACGCGTCCCGTCCGCCACAATCCAAAGGCCATAGAATATAATGTCATTTAGATTTCCGTGAACGGGTTATCCGTCACCGTTGTGACACAGTAACCTGCCTGACAATATCTAAATCAGGCCTTTCATCAAGACGCCAAGCGGGTCACCAAGGAAGTGTGACAGCTGCAGCAGCTGGACCCGTGATTCTCATCGCTAGTTACCAGTGATTCTCATCGCTAGTTACCCGTGATTCTCATCACTAGTTACCCGTGATTCTCATCGCTAGTTACCAGTGATTCTCATCGCTAGTTAGTACAGCTGCAACAGCTGGACCAGTGCTTCTCAGTGATTCTCATCGCTAGTTAGTACAGCTGCAGCAGCTGGACCAGTGATTCTCAGTGATTCTCAACGCTAGTTAGTACAGCTGCAACAGCTGGACCCGTGATTCACATCCCTAGTTAGTACAGCTGCAGCAGCTGGACCAGTGATTCTCATCGCTAGTTACCAGTGATTCTCATCGCTAGTTACCCGTGATTCTCATCGCTAGTTACCAGTGATTCTCATCGCTAGTTACCAGTGATTCTCATCGCTAGTTAGTACAGCTGCAACAGCTGGACCAGTGATTCTCAGTGATTCTCATCGCTAGTTAGTACAGCTGCAACAGATGGACCAGTGATTCTCAGTGATTCTCATCGCTAGTTAGTACAGCTGCAACTGATGGACCAGTGATTCTCATCGCTAGTTAGTACAGCTGCAACAGCTGGACAAGTGATTCTCATCGCTAGTTAGTACAGCTGCAGCAGCTGGGCCAGTGATTCTCATCGCTAGTTAGTACATCTGCAGCAGCTGGACCAGTGATTCTCATCGCTAGTTAGTACAGCTGCAGCAACTGGACCCGTGATTCTCATCGCTAGTTAGTACAGCTGCAGCAGCTGGACCCGTGATTCTCATCGCTAGTTAGTACAGCTGCAGAAGCTGGACCAGTGATTCTCATCGCTAGTTAGTACACCTGCAACAGCTGGGCCAGTGATTCTCATCGCTAGTTAGTACAGCTGCAGCAGCTGGACCCGTGATTCTCATCGCTAGTTAGTACAGCTGCAGCAGCTGGACCCGTGATTCTCAGTGATTCTCATTGCTAGTTAGTACAGCTGCAACAGCTGGACCAGTGATTCTCATTGCTAGTTACTACAGATGCAACAGTTGGACCAGTGATTCTCATCGCTAGTTAGTACAGCTGCAACAGCTGGACCAGTGATTCTCAGTGATTCTCATCGCTAGTTAGTACAGCTGCAACAGATGGACCAGTGATTCTCATCACTAGTTAGTACAGCTGCAACAGCTGGACCAGTGATTCTCAGTGATTCTCATCGCTAGTTAGTACAGCTTCAACAGATGGACCAGTGATGCTCATCGCTAGTTAGTACAGCTGCAACAGCTGGACAAGTGATTCTCATCGCTAGTTACCAGTGATTCTCATCGCTAGTTAGTACAGCTGCAGCAGCTGGACCAGTGATTCTCATCGCTAGTTAGTACAGCTGCAGCAGCTGGACCAGTGATTCTCAACGCTAGTTAGTACAGCTGCAACAGCTGGATCAGTGATTCTCATCGCTAGTTAGTACAGCTGCAACAGCTGGACCAGTGATTCTCATAGCTAGTTAGTACAGGTGCAACAGCTGGACCAGTGATTCTCAGTGATTCTCATCGCTAGTTAGTACAGCTGCAACAGATGGACCAGTAATTCTCAGTGATTCTCATTGCTAGTTAGTACAGCTGCAACAGCTGGACCCATGATTCTCATCGCTAGTTAGTACAGCTGCAACAGCTGGACCAGTGATTCTCAGTGATTCTCATCGCTAGTTAGTACAGCTGCAACAGCTGGACCAGTGATTCTCAGTGATTCTCATCGCTAGTTAGTACAGCTGCAACAGCTGGACCAGTGATTCTCAGTGATTCTCATCGCTAGTTAGTACAGCTGCAACAGATGGACCAGTGATTCTCAGTGATTCTCATCGCTAGTTAGTACAGCTGCAACAGCTGGACCCGTGATTCTCATCGCTAGTTAGTACAGCTGCAACAGCTGGACCAGTGATTCTCATTGCTAGTTAGTACAGCTGCAGCAGCTGGACCTGTGATTCTCATCGCTAGTTAGTACAGCTGCAACAGCTGGACCAGTGATTCTCAGTGATTCTCATCGCTAGTTAGTACAGCTGCAACAGCTGGACCCGTGATTCTCATCGCTAATTAGTACAGCTGCAACAGCTGGACCAGTGATTCTCAGTGATTCTCATTGCTAGTTAGTACAGCTGCAACAACTGGACAAGTGATTCTCATCGCTAGTTAGTACAGCTGCAACAACTGGACCAGTGATTCTCATCGCTAGTTAGTACAGCTGCAACAGCTGGACCAGTGATTCTCAGTGATTCTCATTGCTAGTTAGTACAGCTGCAACAGCTGGACAAGTGATTCTCATCGCTAGTTAGTACAGCTGCAACAGCTGGACCCGTGATTCTCATCGCTACTTAGTACAACTGCAACAGCTGGACCAGTGATTCTCATTGCTAGTTAGTACAGCTGCAACAGCTGGACCAGTGATTCTCATCGCTAGTTAGTACAGCTGCAACAGCTGGACCAGTGATTCTCATCGCTAGTTAGTACAGCTGCAACAGATGGACCAGTGATTCTCATAGCTAGTTAGTACAGGTGCAACAGCTGGACCAGTGATTCTCAGTGATTCTCATTGCTAGTTATTACAGCTGTAACAGCTGGACCAGTGATTCTCATCGCTAGTTAGTACAGCTGCAACAGCTGGACCAGTGATTCTCAGTGATTCTCATCGCTAGTTAGTACAGCTGCAACAGCTGGACCCGTGATTCTCATCGCTAATTAGTACAGCTGTAACAGCTGGACCAGTGATTCTCAGTGATTCTCCTTGCTAGTTAGTACAGCTGCAACAGCTGGACAAGTGATTCTCATCGCTAGTTAGTACAGCTGCAACAGCTGGACCAGTGATTCTCATCGCTAGTTAGTACAGCTGCAACAGCTGGACCAGTGATTCTCAGTGATTCTCATTGCTAGTTAGTACAGCTGCAACAGCTGGACAAGTGATTCTCATCGCTAGTTAGTACAGCTGCAACAGCTGGACCCGTGATTCTCATCGCTAGTTAGTACAACTGCAACAGGTGGACCAGTGATTCTCATCGCTAGTTAGTACAGCTGCAACAGCTGGACCAGTGATTCTCATTGCTAGTTAGTACAGCTGCAACAGCTGGACCCGTGATTCTCATCGCTAGTTAGTACAGCTGCAGAAGCTGGACCAGTGATTCTCATCGCTAGTTTGTACAGCTGCAACAGCTGGATCAGTGATTTTCAGTGATTCTCATCGCTAGTTAGTACAGCTGCAACAGCTGGACCCGTGATTCTCATCGCTAGTTAGTACAACTGCAACAGCTGGACCAGTGATTCTCATCGCTAGTTAGTACAGCTGCAACAGATGAACCAGTGATTCTCATCGCTAGTTAGTTAGTACAGCTGCAACAGCTGGACAAGTGATTCTCATCGCTAGTTAGTACAGCTGCAACAGCTGGACCCGTGATTCTCATCGCTAGTTAGTACAACTGCAACAGATGGACCAGTGATTCTCATCGCTAGTTAGTACAGCTGCAACAGATGGACCCGTGATTCTCATCGCTAGTTAGTACAGCTGCAACAGCTGGACCCGTGATTCTCATCGCTAGTTAGTAGAACTGCAACAGCTGGACCAGTGATTCTCAGTGATTTTGGACCCGTGATTCTCATCGCTAGTTCGTACAGCTACAACAGCTGGACCAGTGATTCTCATTGTTATATAGTACAGCTGCAACAGCTGGACCCGTGATCCTCATCGCTATTTAGTACAGCTGCAACAGCTGGACCAGTGATTCTCAGTGATTCTCATTGCTAGTTATTACAACTGTAACAGCTGGACCAGTGATTCTCATCGCTAGTTAGTACAGCTGCAACAGATGGACCAGTGATTCTCATAGCTAGTTACTACAGTTCCAACAGATGGACCAGTGATTCTCATCACTAGTTAGTACAGCTGCAACAGCTGGACCAGTGATTCTCAGTGATTCTCATTGCTAGTTAGTACAGCTGCAACAGCTGGACCCGTGATTCTCATCGCTAGTTAGTACAGCTGCAACAGATGGACCAGTGATTCTCATCGCTAGTTAGTACAGCTGCAACAGCTGGACCAGTGATTCTCAGTGATTCTCATTGCTAGTTAGTACAGCTGCAACAGCTGGACAAGTGATTCTCATCGCTAGTTAATACAGCTGCAACAGATGGACCAGTGATTCTCATAGCTAGTTAGTACAGCTGCAACAGATGGACCAGTGATTCTCATCGCTAGTTAGTACAGCTGCAACAGCTGGATCAGTGATTCTCATCGCTAGTTAGTACAGCTGCAACAGATGGACCAGTAATTCTCAGTGATTCTCATTGCTAGTTAGTACAGCTGCAACAGCTGGACCCATGATTCTCATCGCTAGTTAGTACAGCTGCAACAGCTGGACCAGTGATTCTCATCGCTAGTTAGTACAGCTGCAACAGATGGACCAGTGATTCTCATGGCTAGTTAGTACAGCTGCAACAGATGGACCAGTGATTCTCAGTGATTCTCATCGCTAGTTAGTACAGCTGCAACAGCTGGACCAGTGATTCTCATTGCTAGTTAGTACAGCTGTAACAGCTGGACCAGTGATTCTCATCGCTAGTTAGTACAGCTGCAACAGCTGGACAAGTGATTCTCATCGCTAGTTAGTACAGCTGCAACAGATGGACCAGTGATTCTCATCGCTAGTTAGTACAGCTGCAACAGATGGACCAGTGATTCTCATAGCTAGTTACTACAGTTCCAACAGATGGACCAGTGATTCTCATCACTAGTTAGTACAGCTGCAACAGCTGGACCAGTGATTCTCAGTGATTCTCATTGCTAGTTAGTACAGCTGCAACAGCTGGACCCGTGATTCTCATCGCTAGTTAGTACAGCTGCAACAGCTGGATCAGTGATTCTCATCGCTAGTTAGTACAGCTGCAACAGATGGACCAGTAATTCTCAGTGATTCTCATTGCTAGTTAGTACAGCTGCAACAGCTGGACCCATGATTCTCATCGCTAGTTAGTACAGCTGCAACAGCTGGACCAGTGATTCTCATCGCTAGTTAGTACAGCTGCAACAGATGGACCAGTGATTCTCATGGCTAGTTAGTACAGCTGCAACAGATGGACCAGTGATTCTCAGTGATTCTCATCGCTAGTTAGTACAGCTGCAACAGCTGGACCAGTGATTCTCATTGCTAGTTAGTACAGCTGTAACAGCTGGACCAGTGATTCTCATCGCTAGTTAGTACAGCTGCAACAGCTGGACAAGTGATTCTCATCGCTAGTTAGTACAGCTGCAACAGATGGACCAGTGATTCTCATCGCTAGTTAGTACAGCTGCAACAGATGGACCAGTGATTCTCATAGCTAGTTACTACAGTTCCAACAGATGGACCAGTGATTCTCATCACTAGTTAGTACAGCTGCAACAGCTGGACCAGTGATTCTCAGTGATTCTCATTGCTAGTTAGTACAGCTGCAACAGCTGGACCCGTGATTCTCATCGCTAGTTAGTACAGCTGCAACAGATGGACCAGTGATTCTCATCGCTAGTTAGTACAGCTGCAACAGCTGGACCAGTGATTCTCAGTGATTCTCATTGCTAGTTAGTACAGCTGCAACAGCTGGACAAGTGATTCTCATCGCTAGTTAATACAGCTGCAACAGATGGACCAGTGATTCTCATAGCTAGTTAGTACAGCTGCAACAGATGGACCAGTGATTCTCATCGCTAGTTAGTACAGCTGCAACAGCTGGATCAGTGATTCTCATCGCTAGTTAGTACAGCTGCAACAGATGGACCAGTAATTCTCAGTGATTCTCATTGCTAGTTAGTACAGCTGCAACAGCTGGACCCATGATTCTCATCGCTAGTTAGTACAGCTGCAACAGCTGGACCAGTGATTCTCATCGCTAGTTAGTACAGCTGCAACAGATGGACCAGTGATTCTCATGGCTAGTTAGTACAGCTGCAACAGATGGACCAGTGATTCTCAGTGATTCTCATCGCTAGTTAGTACAGCTGCAACAGCTGGACCAGTGATTCTCATTGCTAGTTAGTACAGCTGTAACAGCTGGACCAGTGATTCTCATCGCTAGTTAGTACAGCTGCAACAGCTGGAAAAGTGATTCTCATCGCTAGTTAGTACAGCTGCAACAGATGGACCAGTGATTCTCATTGCTAGTTAGTACAGCTGTAACAGCTGGACCAGTGATTCTCATCGCTAGTTAGTACAGCTGCAACAGCTGGACAAGTGATTCTCATAGCTAGTTAGTACAGGTGCAACAGCTGGACCAGTGATTCTCAGTGATTCTCATTGCTAGTTAGTACAGCTGTAACAGCTGGACCAGTGATTCTCATCGCTAGTTAGTACAGCTGCAACAGCTGGACAAGTGATTCTCATTGCTAGTTAGTACAGATGCAACAGATGGACCAGTGATTCTCATAGCTAGTTAGTACAGGTGCAACAGCTGGACCAGTGATTCTCAATGATTCTCATCGCTAGTTAGTACAGCTGCAACAGCTGGACTAGTGATTCTCAGTGATTCTCATCGCTAGTTAGTACAGCTGCAACTGCTGGACCAGTGATTCTCATCGCTAGTTAGTACAGCTGCAACAGCTGGACCAGTGATTCTCATCCCTGGTAGTCCTTCTCTGCTCCTCCACTTCCCCTACCTTCCAGAAGGTTCCGTCTCAGAAAATGAACTGCCACAGCAGAATCCGTATAATTTTGGGAATTTCACTTAATATTTATGCGAAATTCTTCAAATTGCATTATTACGCTGCACATGTAATTACGGACCATTTGCAGAAAGTTTACAACAAACACAGAAATAATGCAAATGGGCAGAACTCCAGCGGCTGTTGATGGTCTTGTTGGTGTTTATAAGTTAATTACTGTGAAGCACGTCCTTGTGTTAAAATTTCCCTCGAGGACACAATGGCGGTCATTCTGACCGCGGCGGTCGGCGGTCACCGCCCGCCAAGCGGTTCCCGCCGAAAGACCGCTCCGCGGTCAAAAGACCGCAGCGGCCATTCCGGCTTTCCCGCTGGGCCGGCGGGCGACCGCCAGAAGACCGCCGACCGGCCCAGCGGGAAAGCCCCTTCAACAATGAAGCCGGCTCGGAATGGAGCCGGCGGAGTTGCGGGGGTGCGACGGGTGCAGTGGCACCCGTCGCGATTTTCACTGTCTGGAAAGCAGACAGTGAAAATCTTTGTGGGGCCCTGTTAGGGGGCCCCTGCACTGCCCATGCCAGTGGCATGGGCAGTGCAGGGGCCCCCAGGGGCCCCACGGCACCCGTTCCCGCCATCCTGGTTCTGGCGGTGGACACCGCCAAAAACAGGCTGGCGGGAAGGCGGTCGGAATCCCCATGGCGGTGCTGCAAGCAGCGCCGCCATGGCGGATTCCCTGGGCCAGTGGGAAACCGGCGGGAAACCGCCGGCTCCCCTTTTCTGACCGCGGCTTTACCGCCGCAGTCAGAATCGCCCAGGAAGCACCGCCAGCCTGTTGGCGGTGCTTCCGCCGCCCTCCGCCATGGCGGTCATGGACCGCCAGGGTCAGAATGACCCCCAATGTGCACTAAAATATAACACTAAATGACAGATTTGTATTTCATCTAATTCAGCTGGATTTTCAGTAATTTTCCCAAATATTTGCGTAATTACAGAAAAGCAAATGATGCGAACTTCGCACACCCCTATTCTCGACCCCAAAAGAAAGATGGATTGTGGTTTAATAAGGCCATGTGTCAGAGACATTTTTGTGAAGTGGCGACTGAAATGAAACAGCATCATTTCAGACATCAGATGGCCTTCAGTCACGAATTTCATTACAGCCATTGTTGCCAGAATGAAGGCTGCAACCCAGTTTCAGCGTGTGTAGGTATTAAGTCTGGGAGAAACTGTAATTACACTGGTGTAACTGGCATCACTTTGGTAATTTTGCATAACAAAATGTATGACATCACTGAAGCTACGTCATTATGCCACGTACAGAGAGTCCCGTTCAGGGTGAAATTGTAACGCGAAATGTGTCATCCTGGTAATTTTGGAGCGCAAAATTACAAAGCTGAACGTGAGCAGCGATGTATTTTACACAAGCGCAACCAGAAATCAACTCAAAATTACATTACGCAGTCAGAAATTAATCTTACTCTGCTGCTATTGGCGTAGAACCTCTGGCTGCAGATACTTTAGATAGCGCGCGTGCAGAGACCCCCACGGTAAAGATCTATGAAGTAGTCCTGAATAGCAGCAGGACCTTTTGTTTCAGCGAAGGCCCCTGGTACCTCATATTTGCTCCATATTTCCTTTCCTCACCAGCTGCATGCACAGCAATGCTTGCAAACAGTTTTGCTAAAAAAAACTTCAAAATTGGTTTTGTTGAAGAAGCACACACAAATTGGCTTCTTTCTAAGGGACCCGAGTGGGGCCCTGGCCCTTGACTTGTTACAACCGAGGAAGGGCCCAGATCACTGCTCCTCATATCGACCTATTTGACTTATTAACTCAGAAGCCAAAGTTATGGCAAAAATGATTGCTAATAGATTAATTAAAGTCATTAACTATATCGTACACCTAGATAAAAATTTCCTGCTTGGCCACAGTGCCTTAGACGACAAGAGCTGGCCTTGGCCCAAACACAGCAACTCTCCTGACCCAGTGCATTAATCCTGCTCGACTCTGACTTGACTCTGTTCTTTCTTCAGCATCTTACCCAACAATGGACTTCATCCCCAGATTCCTGTCTAACATGAAAGTCCTGTATCCTTACTGCTCGGCCCTGGGTGAAAGCTAACTGTAGGCTCTACTCACCGTTCGACATTGGGAGTGGTACCCGGCAGTGATGCCCTTTCTCACCACTACTGTGCGCACTGGCCATCGAGCTCTTAAGACAATGCATGAGGCTGGAAGGACTGGTCGGTGTATGCAGTGGGGGATGACTTGGAGGACCTTGTCTCACTGTGGACAGATAACATGGCCATCTTTCTTCGGTACCCTAGGTGGACCAGGCACAGACAGATGGAGATGGCCTATACGGGGATGTCTTACACCATAGTGTCATATGGGACAAAGCCTTTTGAGCCCCGTTCAAGGAGGAACTCTGGGTACCAAATGACCAAACTGATCTGTAGGTACAAACAGACTAATTTAAATATCTGGGTGTCTACATCACAATAAATCCCAAAATGACTTGGAATCTAGATTTGATCCCTCTTCTGGAAGGGCTGCAGAAAAACACAGAGGTGGAATAAGCGCCCTCGCGTGACCCTCTGACGATCAGCGCTAATCAAAATGATTGCACTTCCAAGATTACTGTATTCTTTGCAGAACCATCTATATGACATATTTCGCCCTCCTCTCCCAGCCCCAAAGAGCGCTTCACCTCTGTCTATGCTCAGATTTTCATCTGGGCAGGCCAACATCTCGTATGACAAATGCGATCTTTCTGTGTACAATGGAGGGATCGCCTTCTTGACTGACAATTATACTACCATGCGGTCCAACTCATAGTAAACGAGTAGTTGTTTGGCAGCAAGCATGATCCTGTCCTCAGCCTTAGATCTCTTGGTGGGCCCTGCCCTATGGGGTGTTTCTATGGCTCAATGAGTCCCTCAACACAGCCCCTTGGTTAGCGAAGCATCCTTGGCTATGGTAAGGGGCTTTAAACTAGTCAGGCTGAATAATAAACTCAAGAGAAAGACTACCTCCTGGCCGGTTTCCCGGCTCACCTGTTCAGTGTGTTTAAATAGCTTTAAGGCGAGGGATATTGCTGAGATTTCTAGTGGACATTTGGGAGGAACAATATAGGAAATCCTTCAAAGATCTGAAGAGGGAATATACCTGTCACAGTACCCAATTTCTTAAAGCTTAATTTCCAGTTAGGACACATTTAGGATTAATATTGATAAGAATTTCACAACCTCCCGGAATATAATTCAACTAATTCTGGAACCTTTGGGCAGAAAGGACGTGCCTTAGAATTAGTTATCCTTAAAGATAAACACACCTAACCCCCTCGAACAGCTTTGTTCACTTTGGAAGCACAACCTGACCCTCTGGGCAAGAAGAAATGGAGGGAAGCAAAATTGCACCTCCAGTTTCAACAATTTCTTCCAGGCTGCATCTTGTGCAACTTCAATACTTTTGTAAACGTACTATAGAGCAGAGTTGCTGTGGAAAGTAGGTTGAGGTCTAAAGTGACCCATGGAAACCTCCTGCATATGACCTGGGTCTCTCCGGTGGTTGTGGAATATTGGTCTTGAGTGCATCTTTCCCTCTCAGTGATCATAGGTCGGTCTTTGGTCCTCAACTCTAGTTAGTGCTTGTTGGACTGAGAAGTGGGTGGCCTACGGGTGATGCTATTGCATCCTAATAGGTGTGGGCCTCTTTGTGGTGAAATGTGGCCCTACACTGTGCTGGAAGGCAACGAATGCAACATCTACAGAAAAATGCATATGTGGGATGGACAACTCTTCTCATCACGAACAGCCATTATACAGGGCCAGGAAGTGCCACGGGAACCAAACACGGAGCCTGGTGGGCACAATTCATAAATGTGATGAGGTCAGTAGAGTCTGGTGCCCGTGGTTTATCTCAGTATAATGTTTACTTGATGTACTGTTTACGAGTGCACATTCACTGGCCTGCAGTTCATACTGTATTATTAATAAAATGCAATAAAAACTTGATAAAAAATATTTAAAAATTGTAAAATCACTAAGTGTATAACTTAGTGACATCACACTGCCCTATGCTGAGCGCATTAGAGAAAAAATTGAAACTGGAAGCCTTTTTACATTATCAAGAAATCTAGTATTGGAAGTGGTTAGGTATTAAGTCTGTAGTAAATCTAAATGCATTCAATCAATATTATTTCTTGTTCATTTATGATCTTGCAGAAAAATTCAATCTAACATTTTAAAGTCTTCTGTAGATGTTTTGTTGGCAATTCGATGATAAGAAGCTTTATAATCCATCATAATTACATAAATTTGTAAGTGAACAAATTCATCATAAAAACAGGCAACATTTGTTTCACAAAGAATTTGCTTCATCAGGACCACACGATGTAAATCGACAGTTATCTCCTTTTTCATTCCACAAGCATATGACCATCATGGTTTAGAAATGCAGGCGTGAGAACATCCAGCTGCCAACCACGAAGAATCCTTATCATGGAATTGACAACAATCTTTGATCAGAAAGAACTAATGTTTAAGGATTGGGATTTTTAAACTGATACTCTAGTGTGAATCAGGGAATTAAGGGAAATTAAGACCTAACATCTAAATACACTTCATAGTATCTTGAGTTAAAATTGAATGCAAAGGTATACCTCGCATTCAAACATCACTGGATATTGGTAAGGGGACTACTTAGAGGAGAAAATATCTCCATGACATACTGTGTGAACCAATCTCCTGCAAAGCATTTTTTGTCTTGTCCCAAACTAATTCCAAGAGCAAAAAAAAGTTTGTGAAATTACGCACCCGAGTGATTTCCAAAATGTTGCATAATTCACACAATGTGAAATTGTTCAAAATACACAAAAATAACAAAATGAACGCACATGCTGAATTTCAGGGGTTCCCCAGCGGCTCAAGATCACAAATCTGATCAAGCCAGTGACCCCAAAGATGGAGACAGGTCTTTTGCTTTGGGGCAGACAAATTAATTTCTACGCCAGTGGTTCCCAACCTTTTGACTTTTGTGGACCCCCACTTTATCATTACTGGAACCCGGGGGTCCCCACTGAATTATTACTGGAACCTGGGACCCCCACTGAGTCATTACTAGAAGCCGGGGACCCAGGCCTAAACATTGTTGATGATTTGAACCTGGAAAGAGTACACAAAAAAATACAGAAACAATCATTCTTTCAAACACACACACAAATGATAACACAGTATACTTAATTTGCAAACAAATTGAATACAAAATAACAATTTTAATAAGGTTGGAGCTTTTCCAAATTCAATTGAAACCACACATCCTCCACACTGTACTCTGTCTGATGCACCTGCACCGCTCCCTCAAATCAATCTGATGATCGAAATATCATTTTTATCCTTCAATTTCAGATTCCTAGACACTTACAGTACAGATTCAAATTTTCATTTGTTTATTTAGCCACTTTATAAACACTTTATTAATTGGCTGATATTGGTTAATTTCCTAAGCAGTCAGGGACACCCTGCGGAGGCCTCGCGGGCCCCCGGGAGTCCCTGGACCACAGGTTGGGGACACAGCTCTACGCCACGACGCACGCAGACGTCCAGCGCGGGCCCCCGGGAGTCCCTGGACCACAGGTTGGGGCCACCGCGCTCCGCCACGACGCACGCAGACATCCAGCGCGGGCCCCCGGGAGTCCCTGGACCACAGGTTGGGGCCACCGCTCTACGGCACGACGCACGCAGACGTCCAGCGCGGGCCCCCGGGAGTCCCTGGACCACAGGTTGGGGCCACAGCTCTACGCCACGACGCACGCAGACGTCCAGCGCGGGCCCCCGGGAGTCCCTGGACCACAGGTTGGGGCCACAGCTCTACGCCACGACGCACGCAGACGTCCAGCGCGGGTCCCCGGTAGTCCCTGGACCACAGGTTGGGGCCACAGCTCTACGCCACGACGCACGCAGACGTCCAGCGCGGGCCCCCGGGAGTCCCTGGACCACAGGTTGGGGCCACAGCTCTACGCCACGACGCACGCAGACGTCCAGCGCGGGCCCCCGGGAGTCCCTGGACCACAGGTTGGGGCCACAGCTCTACACCACCACGCACGCAGACGTCCAGCGCGGGCCCCCGGGAGTCCCTGGACCACAGGTTGGGGCCACAGCTCTACGCCACCACGCACGCCGACGTCCAGCGCGGGCCACCGGGAGTCCCTGGACCACAGGTTGGGGCCACCGCGCTACGCCACGATGCACGCAGACGTCCAGCGCGGGCCCCCGGGAGTCCCTGGACCACAGGTTGGGGCCACAGCTCTACGCACGCAGACGTCCAGCGCGGGCCCCCGGGAGTCCCTGGACCACAGGTTGGGGCCACCGCGCTACGCCACGACGCACGCAGACGTCCAGCGCGGGCCCCCGGGAGTCCCTGGGCCACAGGTTGGGGCCACAGCTCTACGCCACGACGCACGCAGACGTCCAGCGCGGGCCCCTGGGAGTCCCTGGACCACAGGTTGGGGCCACAGCTCTACGCCACGACGCACGCAGATGTCCAGCGCGGGCCCCCGGTAGTCCCTGGACAACAGGTTGGGGCCACAGCTCTACGCCACGACGCACGCAGACGTCCAGCGCGGGCCACCGGGAGTCCCTGGACCACAGGTTGGGGCCACAGCTCTACGCCACGACGCACGCAGATGTCCAGCGCGGACCCCCGGGAGTCCCTGGACCACAGGTTGGGGCCACAGCTCTACGCCACGACGCACGCAGACGTCCAGCGCGGGCCACCGGGAGTCCCTGGACCACAGGCTGGGGCCACCGCGCTACGCGGGCCCCCAGGAGTCCCTGGACCACAGGTTGGGGCCACAGCTCTACGCCACGACGCACGCAGACGTCCAGCGCGGGCCCCCGGGAGTCTCTGGACCACAGGTTTGGGCCACAGCTCTACGCCACGATGCACGCAGACGTCCAGCGCGGGCCACCGGGAGTCCCTGGACCACAGGCTGGGGCCACCGCGCTACGCGGGCCCCCGGGAGTCCCTGGACCACAGGTTGGGGCCACAGCTCTACGCCACGACGCATGCAGACGTCCAGCGCGGGCCCCCGGGAGTCCCTGGACCACAGGTTGGGGCCACAGCTCTACGCCACGACGCACGCAGACGTCCAGCACGGGCCACCGGGAGTCCTTGGACCACAGGCTGGGGCCACCGCGCTATGCCACGACGCACGCAGACGTCCAGCGCGGGCCTCCGGGAGTCCCTGGACCACAGGTTGGGGCCACCGCGCTACGCCACGACGCACGCAGACGTCCAGCGCGGGCCCCCGGGAGTCCCTGGACCACAGGTTGGGGCCACAGCTCTACGCCACGATGCACGCAGACGTCCAGCGCGGGCCACCGGGAGTCCCTGGACCACAGGCTGGGGCCACCGCGCTACGCGGGCCCCCGGGAGTCCCTGGACCACAGGTTGGGGCCACAGCTCTACGCCACGACGCACGCAGACGTCCAGCGCGGGCCCCCGGGAGTCCCTGGACCACAGGTTGGGGCCACCGCGCTCCGCCACGACGCACGCAGACGTCCAGCGCAGGCCCCCGGGAGTCCCTGGACCACAGGTTGGGGCCACCGCTCTACGCCACGACGCACGCAGACGTCCAGCGCGGGCCCCCGGGAGTCCCTGGGCCACAAGTTGGGGCCACAGCTCTACGCCACGACGCACGCAGACGTCCAGCGCGGGCCCCTGGGAGTCCCTGGACCACAGGTTGGGGCCACAGCTCTACGCCACGACGCACGCAGACGTCCAGCGCGGGCCCCCGGTAGTCCCTGGACCACAGGTTGGGGCCACAGCTCTACGCCACGACGCACGCAGACGTCCAGCGCGGGCCACCGGGAGTCCCTGGACCACAGGTTGGGGCCACAGCTCTACGCCACGACGCACGCAGATGTCCAGCGCGGGCCCCCAGGAGTCCCTGGACCACAGGTTGGGGCCACAGCTCTACGCCACAACGCACGCAGACGTCCAGCGCGAGCCACCGGGAGTCCCTGGACCACAGGCTGGGGCCACCGCGCTACGCGGGCCCCCAGGAGTCCCTGGACCACAGGTTGGGGCCACAGCTCTACGCCACGACGCACGCAGACGTCCAGCGCGGGCCCCCGGGAGTCCCTGGACCACAGGTTGGGGCCACAGCTCTACGCCACGATGCACGCAGACGTCCAGCGCGGGCCACCGGGAGTCCCTGGACCACAGGCTGGGGCCACCGCGCTACGCGGGCCCCCGGGAGTCCCTGGACCACAGGTTGGGGCCACAGCTCTACGCCACGACGCACGCAGACGTCCAGCGCGGGCCCCCGGGAGTCCCTGGACCACAGGTTGGGGCCACAACTCTACGCCACGACGCACGCAGACGTCCAGCGCGGGCCACCGGGAGTCCCTGGACCACAGGCTGGGGCCACCGCGCTATGCCACGACGCACGCAGACGTCCAGCGCGGGCCTCCGGGAGTCCCTGGACCACAGGTTGGGGCCACCGCGCTACGCGGGCCCCCGGGAGTCCCTGGACCACAGGTTGGGGCCACAGCTCTACGCCACGACGCACGCAGACGTCCAGCGCGGGCCACCGGGAGTCCCTGGACCACAGGCTGGGGCCACCGCGCTACGCGGGCCCCCGGGAGTCCCTGGACCACAGGTTGGGGCCACAGCTCTACGCCACGACGCACGCAGACGTCCAGCGCCCTGCTGCCCGGCTCCTTCCAGCAGCCACCCGGGGCCTGAACATTTCCTAATTTGTCCCTGGTCTGCAGCTGCTGCTGTTTACTCAAGCCTGAGCGGTGTTTATACACGAACCAGCCGACGGTCCGTGAGTGAGCGAGCGGGAACGCGTTACTCACTCACCGCCAAGGGCCAAGGGCTGCGCCGCTGCGTAACGGCGGTGGACGATTGTTTAAAACAATACCCAGGAGTCCGCATCATGTGGGGCTGGGAGGAATCTGCACATCCAAATCACCGACAGGCCACGCGTGGACGGTGCAAGACACCTGGAGCACAGCCGCACGTGCCAACAGGCCCGGTTCGGGCGGGAGACTCCCGATTTTTTAAGTTAAAATAGTTTTATTTTGGTCGTCTCCAGCCTGAACATGCCTGTCGTGCATTAGAAGGCAACGGGGGGAATACATTCTCCTGATTCTGTTTTTTAAAGTCTCCCACTTTCCTTTTCTAAAATGCTGCCCTGTACGCATAGGTGCTAAGTAGCCCCACGTATGAGTGACAGGTGACGCCTTCTCTAGTATTGTGAGTACAGTGGTGCACTCAGAGAGTAGGAAGATGTGCGCTTTGAGTACAGTGCTGTATGCAAGGAGTACGAGGAGGTGTGCTTTGAGTGCAGTGTTGAGGACGTGGAGTGGAAGGAGATGTGCTTTGAGTGATGAGTGGAACACATGGAGTAGGAGGAGATGTGCTTTGAGTGCTGTGTGCAACACATGGAGTAGGAGATGTGCTTTGAGTGATGTGTGGAACACATGGAGTAGGTGACGTGCTTTGATCATGTGTAGAACACATGGAGTAGGAGGAGATGTGCTTTGAGTGCTGTGTGGAACACACGGAGTAGGTGGAGACGTGCTTTGAGTGCTGTGTGCAACACATGGAGTAGGAGATGTGCTTTGAGTGATGTGTGGTACACATGGAGTAGGTGGAGATGTGCTTTGAGTGCTGTGTGCAACACATGTAGGTGGAGATGTGCTTAGAGTGCCACACGGAGTAGGAGATGTGCTTTGAGTGATGAGTGGAACACATGGAGTAGGTGATGTGCTTTGAGTGATGTGTGGAACACACGGAGGTGGAGATGTGCTTTGAGTGCTGTGTGCAACACGTGGAGTAGGTGGAGATCTGCTTTGAGTGATGTGTGGAACACATGGAGTAGGAGGAGATGTGCTTTGAGTGCTGTGTGGAACACATGGAATAGGAGATGTGCTTTGAGTGATGTGTGGAACACACGGAGGTGGAGATGTGCTTTGAGTGCTGTGTGCAACACGTGGAGTAGGTGGAGATATGCTTTGAGTGATGTGTGGAACACATGGAGTAGGAGGAGATGTGCTTTGAGTGCTGTGTGGAACACATGGAGTAGGAGATGTGCTTTGAGTGATGTGTGGAACACATGGAGGTGGAGATGTGCTTTGAGTGATGTGTGGAACACATGGAGGTGGAGATGTGCTTTGAGTGCTGTGTGCAACACATGGAGTAGGTGGAGATGTGCTTTGAGTGCTGTGTGGAACGCATGGAGTAGGAGATGTGCTTTGAGTGATGTGTGGAACGCATGGAGTAGGTGATGTGCTTTGAGTGATGTGTGGAACACATGGAGGTGGAGATGTGCTTTGAGTGCTGTGTGCAACACATGGAATAGGTGGAGATGTGCTTTGAGTGCTGTGTGCAACACATGGAGTAGGAGATGTGCTTTGAGTGATGTGTGGAACACATGGAGTAGGTGATGTGCTTTGAATGATGTGTGGAACAGATGGAGTAGGAGGAGATGTGTTGTGAGTGATGTGTGGAACACAAGGAGTAGGTGGAGATGTGCTTTGAGTGATGTGTGGAACACATGCAGTAGGAGATGTGCTTTGAGTGATGAGTGGAACACGTGCTTTGAGTGATGAGTGGAACACATGCAGTTGGAGATGTGCTTTGAGTGATGAGTGGAACACATGGAGTAGGAGGAGATGTGCTTTGAGTGATGAGTGGAACACATGCAGTAGGAGATGTGCTTTGAGTGATGAGTGGAACACATGGGGTAGGAGGATGTGTACTTGAAGTACAGTGTTGAACATATGGAGTAAGAGGAGTTATGCTCTGAGTCCAACGTTAAAGTGAACAAGTTTGAGGAGTTGTACTTCGAGTACAGTATTGAACACATGGAGTAATAGGAGTTGTGTTCTGTGAGTTGTGCTCTGTGTCTAGTGTTGAGCCACCGGACTTTGAGGAGGTGTGCTTCGAGTACAGTGTTGAACACATGGAGTAATAGGAGTCGTGCTCTGAGTACAGTGTTGAGCCTGTGGAGTTTGAGGAGGTTTGCTTCAAGTACAGTGTTGAACACATGGAGTAATAGGACTTGTGTTCTACGTACAGTGTTGAGCCAGCAGAGTGTGAGGAGGTGTGCTTCGAATACAGTTCTGAACACATGGAGTAACAGGAGTCGTGCTCTGAGTACAGTGTTGAGCCTGTGGAGTTTGAGGAGGTTTACTTCGAGTACAGTGTTGAACACATGGAGTAACAGGAGTCGTGCTCTGAGTACAGTGTTGAGCCTGTGGAGTTTGAGGAGGTTTGCTTCGAGTACAGTGTTGAACACATGGAGTAATAGGACTTGTGCTCTAAGTACAGTGTTGAGCCAGCAGAGTGGGAGGAGGTGTGCTTTGAATACAGTGTTGAACAGATGGAGTTACAGGAGTTGTGCTCTGAGTACAGTGAGGAGCTGGCAGACTTGGAGGAGGTGTGCTTCGAGTACAGTGTTGAACAGATGTAGTAATAAGAGTTGTGCTCTGAGTCCAGTGTTGATCTGGTGGAGTTTGAGGAGGTGTGCTTCGAGTACCGTGTTGAACACAAGGAGTAAGAGGAGTTGTGCTCTGAGTCCAGTGTTGAGCTGGCGGAGTTTGAGGTGAGCTTTGAGTACAGTGTTGAACAGATGGAGTTACAGGAGTTGTGCTCTGAGTACAGTGTTGAGCTGAGTGAGTTTGAGGAGGTGTGCTTTGAGTCCAGTGTTGAGCCAGCAGAGTTTGAGGTGAGCTTTGAGTACAGTGTTGAACAGATGTAGTAATAGGAGTTGTGCTCTGAGTCCAGTGTTGAGCCAGTGGAGTGTGAGGAGGTGTGCTTTGAGTCCAGTGTTGAGCTGGGTGAGTTTGAGGAGGTGTGCTTTGAGTACCGTGTTGAACACGTGGAGTAATAGGAGTTGTGTTCTGAGTCCAGTGTTGAGCCAGTGGAGTGTGAGGAGGTGTGCTTTGAATACAGTGTTGAACAGATGGAGTTACAGGAGTTGTGCTCTGAGTACAGTGTTGAGCTGAGTGAGTTTGAGGAGGTGTGCTTTGAGTCCAGTGTTGAGCCAGCAGAGTTTGAGGTGAGCTTTGAGTACAGTGTTGAACAGATGTAGTAATAGGAGTTGTGCTCTGAGTCCAGTGTTGAGCCAGTGGAGTGTGAGGAGGTGTGCTTTGAGTCCAGTGTTGAGCTGGGTGAGTTTGAGGAGGTGTGCTTTGAGTACCGTGTTGAACACGTGGAGTAATAGGAGTTGTGTTCTGAGTCCAGTGTTGAGCCATTGGAGTGTGAGGAGGTGTGCTTTGAGTACAGTGTTGAACAGATGGAGTTACAGGAGTTGTGCTCTGAGTACAGTGAGGAACTGGCAGACTTGGAGGAGGTGTGCTTCGAGTACAGTGTTGAACAGATGTAGTAATAAAAGTTGTGCTCTGAGTCTAGTGTTGATCTGGTGGAGTTTGAGGAGGTGTGCTTCGAGTACCGTGTTGAACACAAGGAGTAAGAGGAGTTGTGCTCTGAGTCCAGTTGAGCTGGCGGAGTTTGAGGTGAGCTTTGAGTACAGTGTTGAACATATGACGTAAGAGGAGTTGTGCTTTCCTTCACGTGTAGTCTTGCAAGCACAGGGTTTAAAGGGATGTGTCATTGTCAGATGTGTCAGTATGTCTCTATACCTTGGGTGCGGCAGTGGACATCAGAGCAAATGTTGATGAACGCAAAGCTACAAGTCCCAGAATGCACTGTGCTGTTATCTGGCTGAGCAGGTCACACAAGATATCAAGCCACTAGGAGGCTTCTTTGATGAATGAATTGCATAAAATATCAGAGCCTGGTTGCATGTCTCCTTCATCATATGTATCCCCAAAACAAGTAGATTGGAGCACATTTCAGCCACTTCTGGTAGACTGGGAAGAATAGTTTTACAATTATTTTTGGACTTCTGCCATCATTTCGATTGATATGGGAAGTTGGCTCGTTTTTCCCTATCGCTGGAATTACCGATACCAGGTCTTGAGTCGGACAGTGTAGGTTAACCAAGCAATGAGGAACTACAGGAGCTGTTGGTTATTCCAGGTCTGGTCCCTAAGAAGTTCCTCATTTAACTTTCAACAGGAGATGTTGGTTTCTTTTTGGGTGAAGTAAACAGATCTGTGGTGTTACGCTGGTGCTCACAATTCCGATGATGTCAGGAACTGCAAAGGACGGCTACATGAGAATTAAGTGCTATTGGTAATGAGGGTCTATGTGGAACAAATACGCGTGCGTAAAGGAATGTGTTGTCGTAATCGTGGTAAAACAGGGGCATGTTCACAAGCCCCTAGCGCCACCTTGCACCTCGATAGCGTCATATTTCTATGCTAAGGTGGCGTTAACGAGGCCTTCCCCAGACATATTTATAAAGCAACGCAATGATTGTAATGTGCCACTTTGTAAACCTGTGTGCCAATTTATGCCTGTGCCAGGCGTAATGTATGCAAGGGGGGGCGTTCTGACGCAGGGAGGCCCGAAAAAATGGTGCAGTAAAACTTACATTTCACTCCGACATTTTTCCCGTCATTTTTAGCGCCTGCTCAGAACAGGTGTAAAAATGATGCACGCATTGTAATCAGTGGGACTCCCTATGCTTTGCTGCACTTGCATCAAAATTTTTGACTCTAATGCAGCAAAGCGCCACAATAGCGCCAAAAATGTTGACGCTATTGCACTAACGACTGTCATGGGGCGCCGTATTGTAAATACGTCCAACCATGGTGTTGTTAGGTGGGGCAGGAGCGAGGCAAGAAAAGTGGAGATCAGGACCCATTCGCCACTTTCTTGTAAATATGCCCCATAGCAGGCATGCCAAGGCCAGGCACGTGGTGTTCAGCACTGCCTTATAGCCACGCAAATATATCCTGAAACGTCTAAACGTCAGGAAATCTGCTAGGAGGACAGGGACAAGGCTGAGAGAGAATTTGGCACCTGCCATATCGGTGATCTGCAGACACGGTTGGCACCTCTCACCCTGTGCCAATGTGTTCCGGGAGTCGCGCGCCTCTTCATTTCCTTTGATTGTATAAAATGGGATAAACCGGCTGATGACTCTGATCTGAAGCAGAAATGTCCTGAACTGGAAACATGGCGTGTTGGTGACCTCAGATCCGGTGTCCACAAGGATTGTTCGGCTATCTCCTCAGTGCCCAACCGGGTGAGCTGACCAAGCAGGCCCTGCGACTGGGCAAATTAGAAAGCAAGCATCCTTTCATGGCGTGACTGCGTCAAACGACGCAGAGCCAAAGCTGCCTGGCGCCAGGCTGAGGCCCCCGTGCAGCACTGGGAAATGCCCAGGTTACTGTTGGTGCAGGCAGACCCCCATGAGAGATATTGAGATATGTTAACGCCATTGTCGTGAAATGATGCTTTTAGCACGAAATTTGGTATGCCGGATCCTCTGTTTTCATATGGAGGCATATATGTGCGAAAAAGTCAAGTAAGATAGTGACAGAGAAGTGTGAAGTAAAAATGTCTCCCGACAAGCAATTTTCATAAATTCCCAAGGACGAAAAAAACATAAAATTCCACAATGCAAAATGTTGAGTAATTTTGCGAGTTTCTGCGTGATGCAAATTTCAGTAATTTTGCGACTATCGTGAGCAAAGGGCCAGGTGTATCAAAGGGTTTTACCTATTCTACGTCTATGGGAAAATGTGTTGGTACATATGGCCCTTGCCCTGGCCTGGTCAGTGGTCCAGTGAGCCGCAGAGCGAGCACGAGGAGGTTATTCTGGACACTAGGCCATTAGAAAGGCGGGGAGGGGAGTCTCTCCTCTCCAAAATTACACCGACATGGGGGGGACCTGCATAGGGGGACCCGTATCCGTTCACGGCATCCTCACATCACTGGCATTCTGCACACCTAGGAAAGCGGCATCTACCGGTGCGGGTTACACTGGGGGACTCCGGGTCAGCGAGGTAGCTCAGCAGACTGAGCGCCTGTGGCAGAGATCGCGTAAAGTTAAAGTCTTAGAGAAATTAGAGCCTTATCGGGGCCAGCTCAGCTTTTGAAAATACCATATGCAAAGTACTGAGTGTCCAGAACTTGGACGATTTTAGAAAATTACCGAAATGCAATTCAGTTTGCTTATAACTGCGAGTTACTGGTAGAACGTAACTGCACCCCTGTTAGTGGTCAGGCTGTTTAGCGAATAGTCGACTGTGGGGGCCGGTAGGGGGGTTGCGGTGTGTGTGTGGGTGGGTGGGGGGGGGGTGGGGGGGTTGGGGGTAGGAAGGTACCTTCAGAGCACTTTTATTTCTGTCAACTATTTTATTTAAAAATATGTCAAAACCAATGGGGTAATGTAGGATAGATTTTTCTAACCTTTAGGGATCTTTTTTTATAGTAACCAAGAAAAATAACACGTTTTAAAATCACATCTCTTCTCTACCTCATTGTACAGTGAGTTTCAGGGTCAGTTCTAAGCACGGTAATTGCAGGGAGTCAGTGAGCGCTCCCACAAAATAGTTCAATTCTTTTCTGTAAATTAAAGCATTTAACACCTGTCAGCAAGGAGGGTAGAGCTGGGAACATATTTTCTGAACTTTGGTCTAAAGCCAACATGCATATGGCACTTGTCCCCCTCTAAGGCACGCGCCTCAGCGGTGCTGTCTCAAGGGGCACTGCCCTTTGCACCCCGAATTTGGTCTGCCTTTTCAAAATGTTGAGGTTTGTTGACCAAGCAGCTCGGAAACGCTAGCCGAGCAGGTGCGAGCCTGGCGACTGTTAGGTTTGTGTCTGAAAAGCAACCCACTCTGCCCAACCCTTCCAGCCTTTCGGATATTCTGCCTGTTGAGAAATCTTCGCATTGTAATTAGAAGACCAATGCCTCTCTTGTGCCCACTGTTTTGGGCGTGACACAATTCTGGCATGGAAAGACTAGACCTGGGAAAAATGTCAAGAATTTTGCGTTATACGTGTTACATGAAATCCCCAAATTTCATCATTATGCCACATTGCGTCATCAGACCACCGTTCATGTCAGAATGTTAGCACAAGAGCAATGCAAACATGGGCAGTTCACGACAATTATGTTTTTTTCTTTTTTTTTGCGCAAAATTACATATTTGCATTTCACCAATTATGCATAATTTTTCTGAAATGTCATGTAATTACGCAAAAGCAAATTATGTGAATGTTGTGCACCCCTAAGAAAAACAGCCAAGGCATTACCTGAAAATTAAAGTGGGTGTGACATCCAGGCTAAAACTAACTGGCAGCCCCTAGGAAAAACCCAAGACGGGTTCAATAGGACCCGGCCCACTGATGCCACAGGATGCAGGAACCAATGCATCACTGGTCCATGAATTACCCTGCAAGAACAGCAGCCTCACAAGAGTCAGTATCTCAGACACCAGGGCAGGAAAGGGACCTTACCTGTTTCCGAATACTTGCATTGGAGGATTACGGCTCTGTGAAACCCTAGAGCGAGTTTGTGCTGCTTAGGGACTACACCAAGGATTGTGGAACTAGTGGGCCAGAAATTAACCGAGGAGTAAATTGAGGCCGAGGTGGGTGAGCATCATTTTATTGCTCAGCGTGGGTGTCCACTGTAGATCCGGGAGAACCGGATCTATGCCACCTTTTCAAGCTATTACACATGTTGGCATGAAAAAAATAAATCTAAATGGAAGTTGCTTATTTACAAAGTCAATGAGCAATCTGGAAATCTGGCACGGGCCCCGCCCTCCTGGACCTATGCTGGACACCCCTGCTGTCGCTCACTAGGAGTAGAGGTGATCGCTCGTGTGGGAGGTTTAAACACAGGCAGCGATCTGATCTAATGGAATGGAGAACAGAACATACTTGCATGAGGGTAGATGAGTGTCCCCCAAAATGTCGAGGGACTCCCCCTTCGTTTGGCAGCAAAACACCAAAAAGCTTTCCAAGACAGAGTCCATGGTGTTGATACAATTTTTTAGAAAGTACAGCGCTCTGCTTGTAAGGACCGGCCTCTCCGTGCTATAGCTGATCTAGGCAGATTTGAACTGCAAGGAAGTGTTATGTGCGTGCACGCGCCGTGTCACAACATCTCTCGTTCACCCGCACGTGAATCTCACACCTTCCTTGAGACAGGCAGCCCCGTCCTGTGGGATTCTCATCAAAGCGGGACTCCTTTTGGGGAGGGCGAGAGGTCCTTTCAGGGAGAATCCTGCTAGTGAGAGGCATCGAGTGCCTCTCTGGCGTGAATATGTACTAAGGGTATATATTGATGCTACAGAGGCCAGCTTCATAAAGAGGGCATGCACACCTCACATTAGACGCACAGCACATACGGGAGAGGTGTGGCCTTCTTCTGGTAAAAGTGCCCACAGAGGAACAAGGATACCTCGATGCTAATCATGGCTTCCTCTCTTGATCAATATCTGTGATCCTGGGCACGTCATTTTATTTCTATCTTCGCTCAGAGAGCTCATCTGTCACAATTGGATGATTTGGACGCAGGCTGAACACAACTCTTGTATTAATCACTTTTACCATACCACATAACATTACATGCAGATTTGGACATAGCCTTACAGACAGATGCTCGCGTAAAAACGCACGTTGCACTGTTTGGCACACACAGAGACACACGCAAGCGCGCGTTCTCACCTCCGGCTCCAAGGTGCCCCCGTCCAGGTGCGCTCCGGGAAGAGGCATCCAGCCCTTGCCCTCACCTTCTCCCGGCTCTCCCCCTCCTCTCCGCC
This sequence comes from Pleurodeles waltl, assembly GCF_031143425.1. NCBI lineage: Eukaryota > Metazoa > Chordata > Amphibia > Caudata > Salamandridae > Pleurodeles > Pleurodeles waltl. Next base: position 168,388,989 of record NC_090441.1, read on the forward strand.
CTGCTCACCTTGAAGGGTGGGCGGGGGATGACTTGGCAGAAAGTTCAGGCGCGCGTAAAAGCGGTCAGGCTCGGCGTGGCGCGCGGAATGCGTCCGGGTCCCTGGCGAGGAAGGAGGCAGTCAGAGGGGCCCGCAGTGTTTGAACTGAGACTGGTACAGTCAACAACGTACCGTACCGCTGGACACACAAGAGACGTGAATGAAGCGCCTAGAGGGCTATCCAAGTGCGAAAGCGCAGACTGTGGGGGTCCAGGACGTACTCTGATGTCACAGAACGAGGCGAGATTCCGAGGTGGGATACCCAACTAAGCGAACATTATGGGACCCATAGAGGGGCGGTAATAATTCCAAACCGGGGAGGGGACCGCGTGAGGGGGGCGCCGCTGCTCTCCTGGATCCGAGAGGCGCTACAGGAAAGGCTGACTCCTTCCACTGCCCTTCAATCCCCACCTCATTAGATCCGGAGAGCAGAGCTTTCTTTTTTTTTATTCGTGTGTCTGCGCTGTCCAAGTATAATACGCACACGCCCAGCGGCGGTACCACCGCTGGCTTCCCTCCCTCCATCCCTCCCGCCCTCTCAATCCAGGGAACAGGAGAATTAAAAGACAGAAGGGCTTACAGGAGCATGGGCGAAGAGGGGATGCAAACTCCGCGCTCAGTTTTTATAAGATGAAAAACGAGAGTGGAGTCCCAAAGAGTTGCCATTAGACTGGGGGTCTGGAAGATGCCATCTGAGACTGAGGGTCTGGAAGAGACTGGGGTTCCAGAGAGTTGCCATCAGACTGGGGGTCTGGAAGATGCCATCTGAGACTGAGGGTCTGGAAGAGACTGGGGTTCCAGAGAGTTGCCATCAGAGACTGGGGGTCTGGAAGATGCCATCTGAGACTGAGGGTCTGAAAGAGACTGGGGTCCCAGAGAGTTGTCATCAGAGACTGGGGGGCTGGGAGATGCCATCTGAGACTGAGGGTCTGAAAGAGACTGGGGTTCCAGAGAGTTGCCATCAGAGACTGGAGGGTAAGAAGATGCCATCTGAGACTGAGGGTCTGAAAGAGACTGGGGTCCCAGAGAGTTGCCATCAGAGACTGGGGGTATGGAAAATGTTAGAAGAGACTGTGGGTCTGAAAGAGACACTGGAAGAGATTTGAGTCTCAAGGAGATGCCATTAGAGACTGGGGATCTGGAAGAGACAGTGGAAGGGACTGGAGTCTCAAAGACATCCCATCAGAAACTGGGGACCTGCAAGAAAAACGTGGAGACAGTGGATTCTCAGGGAGGCTGTAGGTCTAAAAGAGATGCCATCAGAGATTGGGGGGTTGAAGAGACACTGGAGGAGAGTGGAGTCCCAAAGAGATACAATCAGAGACAGGACTCTGGGAGATAAACTGGAAGAGAGTGGAGCCCCACATAGATGGCATCAGAGATTGGGGGTTTGAAGAGACACTGGAAGACAGTGTATTCTTAAAGAGATGCCATCAGAGACTGGGGGTCTGGAAGAGAAACTGGAAGAGAGTGGAGTCCCAAAGACATGGCAGCAGGCACTGGGGCTCTGGAGGATGCCATCAGAGATTGGGGAGCTAAAATTGATGCTGGAAGAGAATTTAGTCTGAAAGAGATGCCATCAGAAACTGGGACAGTGGAAGATGTCAACAGAGACTGTGAATCTGAAAGAGGCCCTGGAAGAGAGCGGATTCTCAGGGAGGTGCCACCAGAGGCTGGAAGCGATGCCATTAGAGACTGGTAGCCAGGAAAATACCAGCAGAGACTTGGAGTCTGAAAGATGTTAGCAGAGACTGTAAGTCTGAAAGAGACACTGGAAGAGATTGGAGTCTCAAAGAGATGCCATTAGAGTCTGGGGGCTGGAAGAAACACTGGTAGAGACTGCAGTCTCAAAGACATTCCAACAGAAACTGGGGATCTGAAAGAGAAACCTGAAGATAGTGGATTCTCAGGGAGGCTGGAGGACTAAAAGAGGTTCAATCAGAAACCGGGTATCTGAGAGAGATTCTAGAAGAGTAGAGTCCCAAATAGATGCCATCAGAGATTGGGGGCTTGAAAGAGACACTGGAAGACAGTGGATTCTCAAAGAGATGCCATCAGAAACTTGGGGTCTGGAATAGAAACTGGAAGAGAGTGGAGTCCAAAAGAGATGCCATCAGAGACAGGGAGTCTGGAAGAGGCACTGGAAGAGAGTGGAGCCCCAAGGAGATGCCATCAATGACTGAGGTCTGGAAGAGACACTGGAAGAGAGTGGATCCCCAAAGAGATGCCATCAGAGATTGGGGGTATGGAAGGGAGTGGAGCCCCAAAGAGATGCCATCAGAGACAGGGGGTCTGGAAGAGACACTGGAAGAGAGTGGAGCCCCAAGGAGATGCCATCAGACACTGGGGGTCTGGAAGAGAAACTGGAAGAGAGTGATGTCCCAAAGGGATGCCATCAGAGACCCGGAGTCTGGAAGAGACACTGGAAGAACCTCAACCAGATGCCGTCAGAGACTGGGGTCTGGAAGAGACAGTGGAAGCGAGTGGAGCATCAAAGAGATGCCATCAGAGATTGGGAGTATGGAAAGGAGTGAAGACCCAAAGAGATGCCATCGGAGACTGGGGATCTAGGAGAGAAACTGGAAGAGAGTGGAGCTCCAAAGTGATGCAACCAGAGACAGGGGTCTGGGAGAGAAACTTGGAGAGATTGGAGTACCGGAGGGCTGCCGTCAGAGACAGGGAGTCTGGAAGAGAGTGGAGTCCCAAAGACATGGTAGCAGACACTGGGACAATGGAAGATGGCAATAGAGACCGGGAGCCTGAAAGAGACACTGGAAGAGAGCGGGTTCTCAGGGAGGTGCCACCAGAGGCTGGAAGTGATGCCATCAGAGGCTGGTAGTCAGGAAGATACCAGCAGAGGCTGTGAGCCTGAAAGAGACCCTGAAAGAAAGTGGAGTCTCAAATAGATGCTAGCAGAGACTGTGGGTCTGCAATTGATACTAGAACAGAGTGGAGTCTCAAAGAAATGCCATCAGACACTGGAAGTTTGGAAGCTGCCATCAGAGACTGGTGGTTTGAGAGAGACACTGGTAGAGAGCGGAGTCTCAAAGGGATGCCATCAAAGACTGCGGGTCCGAAAGTGTAACTGGAACGGAGTGGAGTCCCAAAGTGATGCCATCAGTTATTGGGAGTCTGGAAGATGTCAGCGGAAACTGAAGCCTGAAAGGGACATTGGAAGAAAATGGAGTCCCAAAGAGATGCCAGAAGAGACTTGGGGCTTTAAAAATATACTGGAGGCTGGAGGGAGGCTGGGGGTCTGAAAGAGATGGCATCAGAAACTGGCAGTCTGGAAGATGCCACCAGAGACTGGGAGGTCTAAACCAGATACTGGAGAAGATGGATTGTCAGGGAGATACCACCAGAGGCTTGAAGAGATGCCATCAGTTACTAGTAGCCTTGAAGATGCCATCAGAGCCTGGGGTCTTGGAAGATGCAAGATACTGGAACTATAAAAGATGCCAGCAGAGACCGAGGGAAGGCAGATGTGGTGTGTTTGGGGTGATGGGTGCTGTTCCAGCTTGGGAGCCTGAAACAAATGTTATTAGAAGTGGAGGGATGGGGAAGTGGTGAGAGATGGCTCCCGTCAGAGAGCTGGAGTCTGTAAGAGATGCCAACAGACGCTGGAGGTCTGAATGTGTTGCCACCATAGTAGATAATGGAGTCTGAAAGATGTGCAAACAGAGGCTGGGGGGGTTGCAATGGCTGCTGAAGAGATGCAGGGAGATGGCTGAGGTGTGAAAGAAATTCAGACAGAGACTGGGGGGGTCTAAAAAAGTCTAAGCAGAGACTGATGTGAGCAGGGGGGTCTCCAAGATGCCAGCAGACACTGGTACAGGGATTTGGCGCAGGGTGGCGCAGCACGTCACCTTGCTGAGCTGCCCTGCGCAAAAGGTAAAGGGGAGGAATGCGCCATCTTTATGGCACACTGCATTTTCCTGTCCTTTCCCTCTGCACAGGCACTGTTTCAGCAGCCTACCCCCAACGCAGGCACCCTTGCAGCATGGTACAAGGGTCTCTTGTTGCATTCAGGATTGTTTTTGTGCAGGAAGGGGCACCTTTTTACACAAAAACAATCCTGGGCAGACTTTTTTCTCTTTCTATGTGTGGTACACACATACATATGTGTACAGAATGCAGCACACGTAGAACGAGGAAAACATGGGGAGAAATAAAGATATTTCTCACCGTTGCGTCACTCTTAGCCACTCCTGGGATGGCGTAGGCTTTTGACGCATTCCCAGGCTTAAAACATCTTGTAAATCTGGAAATGCATCAAAATCCATGGATTTGAAACACCCATGGAAACGCCTCCATGGCGCAAAGTAAGGCAACGCAGTAACTTACGCTGCGTTGCCTTGCTCCATGTCTACAAGGCCATGAAAAGCCACGCAGGGATGCTTTGCGTAGCCTCGTTGATATGGGTGTGCAGCCTGCGCCGCCGGTGCGCCACTGAAAGTCACACACCGGCGACACAGCCTACTTGTAAATTTGGGCCTAGGAGTCTGACAAGGATGTTAGCATAGGCTAGTGTCTGCTGCAGAAGCTGCCAATGACTGGGGGTCTGAAAATTATCCTGAAGAGACTGCAGAAAGTTCTGCTGGCTGCAGTCAGTGGTTTTGCAGCCATTTTAATGAACTCCGATATGGGCACATGTGGGTTGGCTGATGTGATGCAGGTCAGGCCACAAGAGTCTCCTTAAGTTGAAGGAAGCTCACCCCACTGTTGAGCACCAGTCTCCCTGTTTGCACATATCACACTATGATGCACACATCTATATATGGCAGTCCCTATATTTGCATAGCCCTGCAGTGTAGCTGTTAAGTTTGCAAACATCTTTTATGCTATGTTAGACACACATGGGATATTTAAAGTAACTTCTGAATGGTTGATATGTAAATCTGTGAGAGAGTAAGGATGTGTTCTTGAGATTACAAGTCAGCTATGTAGTTTGGAGCCAGGTTGTATATCACATTTGGTGGTTCAGGAGGGTGGGGGTACAGGTATGAGGAAACAACAGTACTCCAGTTAGGGGTATCTTTCATTATATAATCAAAGTCTTGGGATTTGTTCCTAAGGCCTGTGGTACCCCTGCTACACCTTTGGCAAAACAACATTCCTTGACAATGCCAATCGGTCTGACTCTTAAATGAAAGTGCCCCCTCAATCAATGATGGTTTTAGATTCAATACGTCATCATAACTGCTGTCATTTATCTTAGCACTCATGCATTCATTCATCCACCCACTGATTAATTTTGCATTCATACACTAAGGAAAACATAATGAACTCACACACAAGCTACTATGGTAATCTGTGAGATTTTATGGAACAAAATACCTGTCTACAGTGTGTAACACCACATGATAACCAGCCACCATTAAAGGCTAGGGGTGGGCAGAACTAGTGGAGTTTTACTCCATGGAATTCCTTGGAGTTCCATAAAAACTCAGCGAGATTCCGCAGAGTTCCCCCGAGTGGCGGAATGTCAGCACATTGCACTGCTTGGGCTGATTTTTTGCACCAAGAGCTTGTTCTGTGCTCTAAAATACAGATTGCACCACATGACACACCACAGGACGCTGATTCTTACTGCATTTTCTACTCGAGCTGAAGCTTTTCTCAGAGTGAATGATAGCGACCAGTTGTGACTGCCCGCATTGAGAAATTGTGCCTGGACTCTTTCTAGAGCTAGATGTTCTCACTTGCGCTCACCAATTTAACATTGGCGAGCTGTACGCAAGAAAAACTCAACCACATGGCGCTTGGTGAAGTTTTTCCAGAACTCCACACTCCCGGCGGACTGCAGAGTCAGCAAAACTCCACAAACTCTACCGTAGGACTAGAATTTACTGCCCACTCCATTTAAATGTCTATTGGCTTTAACAAATCTTAGGCCTACTTACTGAGTGTATCGTTTCCATCATGTCAAGCATCAGGCATACTTTCAAAAAATTAGAAATGTAAACAACATTACAGTTGGCGAAGCAAAAATGCTAGGGGCCTCATTTAGAGTTTGATGGATGGGGATACTCTGTCACAAACGTGACGTATATCCCGCCCGCCTTATTACGAGCCCATTATATCCTATGGGAATCGTAATTCAGCAGATGGGATATCTGTCACGTTTGTGAAGGAGTAACCCCATCTGCCAAACTCTAAATCAGGGCCTAGTTCTCCTGAGAGGGCCCAGTAAGGATTATCAGAGTGAAAATCTTGTATCCACACACTCTGTCAGTTTGAGTAAGCAGCACCCGAATCCACGCTAACTACGCTAATCTGTGAGATTCCATCCAACAAAATACTTAGCTGTAGGTTTTAAAACAGAGTAATGCCGATCCACTGTTAAATGCCTATTGACTTTAACATATCCTTTTCACAGTAAGTAAGTCACTGACTTTATCGTAACATTTCACATCAAACAGATCTAGCTTATAGCTATGTTCTTTGGCTTGTAACCTTAACCAGCCAAGCCCTGCTGCATTTCACACACGGCAATCAGAAAAAACAAACACCTCAATTATGTAGAAATTGTTCAATAGCATTCACCGTGGCATTTGAGTGACCCTAAGGTAAAACACAATAGCATTGCTTGATAAAGAGTCTTGCTCAAGCAGTTTGATGAACAAATGATCAAATCTGTGAGGGTTAGCACTCGTCTTGTGGAAGCACACAGGTTTTACCACATCAAAACTTGTACTCAGCGGAACCTACATCTGGGTGGAGCCACGTTCTCTATCTGTAATACGCCTGAAAGCTCTCTTTTTTAATCACATATGGTCAGGTGACAGCTGTCAAGTCAGATCTAAAAACAGGTCTTGGCATTCATGCTTGATATGAGACAACTTTAGACTACTGGAACATTTGAACTATTAAAGATTCATCTGCGATCTGAAAGTTTGAAAACTGGTGAATGGGTTCATGTTTTACACAAACACAGCTATTTCTCCTAAATTATTTGTCAGTGTGGCTACCCTTTTTTACAGGCACCAAAGAAGTAAACTCAACCAGCACTGCAAGACTCAACTTGCCCCCTCCTCCGGTGCCATAATAAAGAGCACATTTTTTTGTTTTGTTTTTGAAGAGCCCTTATCAGCCATCGAAGTGCCGCATGCCTGGCATATCTGCATGCCATCGTCTGCATAGAAAGGAGTGCGTCAAAACATTGGCACCCTCGAGGGCGTGGCCAACCAGTCCGCACGCTCCTACAGCAGAAGCAACGGCTCTCCTCACATTCTGGAAACAAACGCCAAACAAGCATATTCTGACCCTTTCCTAACAAGTGTTAAAGAAACGGCCTGTGCTCGTGACAAACAATGTGATGTTGACGTTCTAGTCTGTGTCTCCATAGTGCAGCGTGCTATGGTGCAATGGAAACTGATAAGGGAGCTGAAAAATGCCATCATTTTTTCACCACCACTGAATGTACCGGAGCGTCCGGTGTCCCCGACTCACGTGCCTACGTTTTTCAGGTAAATCAACATTCTCAAAGTCTTAATTTGTCCATGTTTTAAAATGTTGGGAATTCTGTTCTATTCTTGACATTTCTTAAGTGCATGGCTACCCCGAGGGCCTCCCAGCGCTAAAAAATCACAGAGCATAACATAACAGAGCATAACAGAGCTAAATAAACAGTAAAGTCTTCAACTGCTTCCTAAAGCTTAATTCATCCTTAGTCTTCCTTAGCTCGATAGGCAACAAATTCCTTAATTTAGGAACCAGGTACTCAAGAGATCTCCCACCACTTCTTCATTTGTTGACCTTAGGAATTGTCGGTAGAATTAGAGAAGATGAACACAATGTTCTCTTGGGAAAGGATGGATGGACCAGATATTGTAGTGGCCTTGGGCCCTTCCTATGTAGGACTCGATGAGCTATGCATAGGGCCAGTGTAAAGAGGCCGGTGCTGCAGAAACAGAGTTATGTTTCTGTAGTTTCAGCAAGACACACGCTGTAGCGTTTTGCATCACTTGAAGTCTTCACAAAACAGACTGGGGACCTACAAGGTAGAGAGAGTTACCGCAGTCTAAACGTGACAGGACCATTGCTTGCACCACCAGTCTTCATGCGGACAGAGGTACAAATTCTAATGTTTTTCTAAGTATCCTCAGCAGACTAAACCATCTGGCAGATAGCATCCTTGCCTGTATCTCCCAAGTAAGCGTGATATCAATCCACAAACCCAAGCTTTGTACAGCAGATTTGGGGGTGGGATGGTCACCTAGTAGATCTGGCAAGTGCGGCATGGACCAACGATTAGGATCAATTCCAACCACTACCACCTCAGTTCTGTCTCCATTAAGCTCTAGACAACTGGATACCATCCATTCTGCGACCTCATTCAAACAAGAATTATGCCGACCAAAGTCTACAACCGTATCAGAAGTAACAGAGATAACAAAACTGAGTGTCATTTGCATATGATGCTAATGAGAAACCATGTGAGTGCACTATCTCAACCACTGGACGGACATACACATTGAATGGAGGAGGGCTCAGTGAGGAACGCTGAGGTACTCCACACTTTAGAGGATGAGATTCAGGATGAAATGAGACCTCACACACCTAGAAGATCCCACAGTCTAAAAAAGAGGCAAGCCATTTTAAAGCTGGGCCAACCACTCCTGCCTGTTCCAGCCTTTGTATCAAAACTGGATGAGTTTTGGCACTGAAGGCTGCACTGATGTATAACAGCACCCCAGCTGACCCACCTTGATCTAGAACTTTTCTCAATTCTTCCATAACGACTAGGAGTGCTGTCTCCATACCACATCCTGGATGAAAGCTTGTTTGAGTAAAATGAAGTACAACATGTTTTTTCCAAACACTTTACTGATACCCGGCAACAGGGATATTGGCTTGTAACTTTCACCTAATGCGGAGTCCAATGTCTCACTACAGCGTGCTTCCAGGAAGGTGGCACCCCACCACTCTGAAGTGATAAGTTAAGTATATCTACCAAAGAAGGGTAGATTACATTTTCCGCTTGTATAAGTTCAGAAAGAGGGGCTGGGTCCAAAGGGGAACTTGATTTAACTGTCTTCATCAACCTTTCTACATCTTCCATCCTAGCAGGAGGGAAGGCCGGTAAGGCATCATTCGATGCACTGCCAAAGTGAGACTGCTCAGAGGTCTTTTAATGTTCTGTTTTATCTGCAAAATAGCATAGATGTTATCAACTGTATCAATAAAGCACTTGGATAGCTTATTAAAACGAGGTTCAGATGGAGGGGGTAAGGTGCACATTACGGCAGAAGTGGACTTCTTTGAATAGCTCTTTTGCTGAATTTGAGGCACAATCAATCTGGGTGGCATAATATGTGGAGCATGTGATATCTTTTTATTGCATTCTTGTCATTTATTTTACTTTTTACACCATATGTTTTCCTTCACTTAATTTCCATCCTTTTGCTTTCTTTCTTGAGCTCTAACAGATGACTATTGAACCAGGGGCCAGGCCCTCCCTTCGGCCCTTTTTATGAGTCTTAAGAGGAATAAGCCTGTCCAGTGAACACTTGATGCAGGCATTAGATTGGAATGATTTTTGATATTTCACCCTTTAATTCAGCTATAAAATTTAAAAGGGTATTTTCCAAGTTGACAGGGTCCAGTTTTGACCAACAGCGACCCAATTTCTGCTGTCGGGAAGGGGAATTCCTCCTCCCATTGGTAGTGAGGAAGGAAACAAGATGGTGATTGGAGCATGGAACTGGAGTGGGAGTTCCAGCTCTATGAATAAAGAACTTAGATAACATAAAATGGACGTTGACTTTATGGTCAGTTGCTAAACTGTAAACTTGGTAAAGACTGAAAAAGTACAAGATCCGTAATTTACAGAAGGAAACATTTCCAACTCTGCACACCATTAAGCAAATTGTTCACCAATCTGTTTGCAAATTCTTCAAGAATCTTGGACTTGTTGTCACGTATTTCTGAAGCTGTTTCGTGTTTTACTGGAACATTAAAAAAAATCCTACCAGCACTCAGCTGAAATCCAGGATGAAAATACCATATGTCAGTCTTTACCTTTACAGTCTTCTCTATGTGAAGTGTCAGAGGATATCTCTGGGAGTGAATGTTATCCTGCTTCAGTGCAAGGTTTACCGGGTGCAAAACCACATCCAGTGATAGAAATGATTTCTGCAAACATTTCCTCTTGCTAAAAGCAAGACAAAAATGTGTATTAAATGTGCATTGAATGGGTGTGGACTAGATGAAAGCATGCAGAATTGGACCAGTTACATCTGGGTACCACACCTCTTTCTTGATTCCAGGCCTAGAAACTCATTATGGCCGGTAAGTGCTGTGGAGGTCCCAGCCAGAATGTGTATTCCCGCCTTGGTATCTCCACCTCCAATTACCATCTGACTTGTAATGGGTCCGTCAGTAGGGCAACTTCTAGGTACACAAAGGCCACAGGATGTGCAGGAGTCATACCCAGCAGGGACATCTGTGCAGAAAGATATAAGTTCCCTTCTAACTGGGTAAAACGCCATGGCTTGGTAAAAACTTTTTAAAATGAAATATGTGGAAACTGAGCTACTGTGTGCAGCTGTTTTGAAAAAGAAAAGCACAGAAAAACAAAAAATCACCACAATACTAAATCCCAGAATCACCACGCAGCAAATATTTTGAACTTTACTACTATTTCTGCATTATTAACCTACATTCTGTAGTTAAGTCTGTTTGCACATTGGAGGCCCATTCTCTGCAGTTGACATTGGTTTCGGTCACATTGGTCCACATTTTGCATGTTGTTGTTGCATCTCCCCACTTTGGGCAGTTGTTGCTGCTTCTGAATGATTGGCCCTCTGTGGTTTTCGCATTATTATCCCACATTCTGCAGTTTCTGGCTTTTCTGCAGTATTGGCTCTCATTCTGCAATTTGCTGCTTTTCTCCATTATTAGTTCACATTCTTTAGTTGGCAGCAGTTTCTCTGTTATTAGCTCCTTTCTGGTGTTTATGTTATGTCTGCTCTGTTGGCTAATATGCTAGAGTTGATTGCTCGAGGTTTCAGCATTATTAGCCCACCTTCTGCAGTGCACTTGTCTGCTGGATTGCGCATCACCAGGACTCTTCCATCATCCTTTCTTCCCGTTGCATCAAAGTGGACTTTCTCCAGGAAAACAGAATTTCCTATAAGTGCGAGGAACACTGTGGTCTACCTCCTAGAAACATTCCAATGCCACACTGGTCCATCCATCGGGGCCAGTAGCCCATGTGGGTTAAGACAACAGGCCATCTGATGGCCCCATAGAAAGGGCATTTGCATTACTAGCCCATAAGGCTCCTTGACCCATTCATGCTTGATGGGGCCAGGATGCAGTTTTTCCATCACTCCCAGTACAGTTCTTAGATGGCTTTGGATCCCGCTAATCAACCTTGATCTCATTCACTATCAGTCTGCAAAACTTAGGTGTATCCTCATCACTCATTCTCAGTCAACCAAATAAATCAAACAGGATTTGTAAAGCACAACTAATCATTCTCAAAGGTATCCAGAAGCTTGAAGGTCTTAGCAGCTCATTCCAATAGCCAGGTCTTAAGGGCTGTACGAAATGCCGGATGAGAGGTGACAGTCAGGAGACACGTGAAGAGGCTGTTCCTGGTTTTTACTGCAATGTGGGAGATGGAAAGACGTTCGCTTCTGCTTTGGTGTCAATAGCGAGACTCATCCCCAACTTAACTTTGCATGACTCTTTTTCTTGAATATAACCCAGGCATGCACAGCTTCTCTTATCATTTTTAATCTGGGTCAATTTATTTTCTGTGTCTATGTATCAATTGTGTCTTGTATGTCTCTTGATTAATCTTCCTGCTGGGTATTATCACAGATGGACTCTTGGGGAGGTTGAGGGCTGATGGTTCTACCTGCCCGTGGGGGCTCTTTGGTCTACACCGAGGGCTGCTCAGGTGTCCCTATCTCTGTGGGTAAAAAAAAACTGAACCTGACCCTACCTCATCCCTTTGTGTCTTAACAGTATGCCTCGGTTGCATTATTTCTCATATTAACAACATTTCTTTTGCCCAACCTCTTTATAAAACCACACGTCTCCAATTTCACCAGCGAAAAACTGCATTTGCACTCATGCATTTCATATTTTCGTGCCCTTTCTGTAACAGTTGGATTGAATTCTTCGTCCCTCTACGGTTTCTCTATCCAAGGTGAGGACATACTTGTCTTTCCTTGTATTCTGATTTCGTAGTTCATCAGTTTTCCATGTTACTGCATGTGTCGTATTTGTGGCCCTCTGGAGTGCATTTTCCTGCAGTTTCTGTCTTTTTTCCCTGCAATCTGCGGTTTACAAAAGCTTCTCAGTAAAACTCTCAGGTATGAATTATGCATTTGACTGCGAAGCAGCTGCATCATCAAGCAATGAGTTGTACACGTCGACCCTTAGCCATGCATTATATATTGCACTGCAGCTTGTCCGGCCTCAGCATTCTGGGTTCTGCTGCCATTTGTGCAATCCCAGCACTGCCTGGGGTATTTAACGTGCAGCTCTTGTATTCTCAGCTGATTGTTTCCAATATGTCCCCACCTCCACATGACCCATAGCAGACAAATGACATGAACTGCATGCACGCCAGTGCTTAATTTGAGCCGGTGATTGCAGGTAGGGCCCACCAGTGATCATGTTTGGGGAGCAGCACTTATTTTCCTCATCAGACTTAGACCCCGCGCTGTGGAGAGAAAAAAAAACACAAAAGGGAGAAACAAGGCGGAAAAGAAAGGCGGGAAAAAGTGACAAAGGGAGACATAAAATGAACCTGCAAGGGTGAGCAACAGGGGCAGCGTGTGAATGTTTGAGGGTGCAGTGCATTTCTGTTTCCAGTGCACGGGTGCTCTGTGCATTTCACAGCAGCACGTGCATTGTGTCTCGTGCATTGCACACCTCCGTGCATCCACCTTAAGCATGCTTACTGACCGCTGCTGCGATCTGCTGGGGTGACCTCGCACCCCAGCCTCTGCACGTTGTCAGCAGTGGCGCTGACGTCTCTTCCTGTCAGCACTTCAAAAGAGACCGTGACTTAAAAAAATACGTGCCTGGAACGTCGGGTCCTTTGTGGCATGCGTTATAAATTTCCGAAACTATCATAAAATGATCAGCGCCTCAGTATACCATTCTGGCACCATGGCAGAAACAGTTTAGTATAGTTAGCAACATTTCCACAGCGATCCACAAGGTGGCGCTAATAGAGTACAACACTCTTTGATTATAAATTGATAAGAGAAGTTTAGAAAGCGGTATCATAAAAAGGAAAGAAACATCTGGGGTGACACAAACACGTTGGAGGCCACGCCCACACTCCCGTCCACTCCCCGCCCTGTGCAAACAGGAGCACCTGTACACCTGCACATAGGGTGACGAGATTCTGGAAAATAAAAACCCGGGATTTTCGGGCAACATAGAAGCAGGACTACAATTCTGCCAACACTTAGCGCCACAGAATGAGTCGAACGACAGGGTTCAGCAGCACAGAAAGCACAGATAACCAGGCATCATAGATGCCACGTTTCTCAGGTCCGTCTGTGATTAGTTGAGCCAGCCCTTTGGACTTTCTTATTTAGAATTCTGGGACTTGCTGTCCTTGTAATGTACTGGGCTAAAACAATACCACAAGTCCCAGAATTCTCAAAAAAAAGATGCACAAACCTGGGAAATGTGGCAGCTACGCAGAATTAAGTGAAATTAAATCCACCTGTGTTAACTCAAAGCGCTTGCTGCGAGAGTCTGACGGTCATCCCTGCACTGGAAAGCATGCAAAATAGTCTGTCTCAACATTCTCTGAAAAATGGGGCATTTGCTACATGTTCTGCAATTTGCAAAGCCGAGAGGTAAAAAAAGAAATCAGGACTGTCCCAGCAAACGTGGGACGCTTGGTCAGGGGTCACCCTACCTGCACAGTGTCTTTCACAAACCAATTCTTAACGTCCATGTGGTTGGCGACGAGGCCAAAGGAACAGGCAGAAACATACGTCTTCCTTCGTACTATCTGCCTGTCACTGGGTGAGCGAAGTTTGTGGTCCAGGCCCTTTCAAGGAAGGCGGAATGGAAATGTGTCCCTTAGGAATGTGTTCTTCCTCCATTCTTCTTTCCTTTCTCTCCTCTCCGTTTTTTTCTCCATTTTCTTCTGTTCCCTACAACTTTTTTTCCTCTGCTTTCTTTTTGTCTTCTATGTTTCCTTGTTTGCATTCTCACACCCTCCTTTCTTCCAATGCTCAGCCATGTCCCTTTCTTTCCTTGTCTGCATTCCTTTCCCCTCCTTTCTTTTACTCCATTTGCATCTCACACTTGTGTTCTAATTCTAATCTTTCTCTTTGTAACCATGTTTGGTTGTTTTTTCATCCTTGGTCCCCACCAGGTGACCCCGTCATGGTGTCTTCCCCATGATCCTTGCTAGTTTCATCTTCTGCTCACTCATGACGACCTTGAAAGGGAGGAAGAGCCTTACAGTGAATGTGATTGTGTCCACTGACATCTCCACTCCACCAGACATAACGGGGCCTTCACTCCCACCCTGGACCAGGCACAAGATTCACAAACACAATTAAAGAACCTGTGTTTGGAGATGTAAAGAAACCCACAACTCGGTGGATTAAACAGTCTGGAAATGGGGTGGCTGAGTCACTGAAAGCTCGGGCCAGATGCTTACCTCTGGCTCATCTGAGGAGGTCTTTTTGGGCCTTCAAGTCCAAAAAAAGATGGGCTTTTATGTGGCTTCTGCCTGCCATGCAAAACATTATCCTTTGATGTAAAACAGGACAGAGAAAAACATACTCAGACAATAAACCCTGTGATCAATCCGGCCTTCCCTGCTCGCAAATTGTGTAATCCTAGACAAATATTTAAGTTTATGGAGCCTATTTTCTCTTCATGATCACATATGTGCGCACCTTCAAATAAGTGAGTTCAGGATGTGCACTGCGCAAAATCCTTTTGTGTTGGGTTTTATAGCATTACTGTTGCTCTTTCTGGAATAAGACTCTCGGCCACATTGGGTGTATGTGATAAGTGACTTGCCTCTCAGTTCACTAATGACATTGCTGTCAGGGTAGAATGGGGGAGGAGGAATGTTTGTACATTTTTGGCACTATTGGCGGGGACAACTGCTTCCTACTCACACCATTGGTCTAACGAAACTTGAGGGGGTCTCTCTGCAAAGTACATGGAGCCACCCCCCCCCCCCCCTTCATCAGACTCAGTCAGGAACTGTCAGGCCAGATACAGTCAGTGTACTGTGCTGATGGTGGCGCCTGGCGCTCCCGCACCGCAGGGGGCTAATGTTACACCACTCACTCACGCTTGAAAGGATGGATGTCCCTTCCCGGTTTGGAAAAATTCCATTCTGTCAATAACCATCTGAGAAAGGTGGAAAAAATTTAAACTTAAAAAAGCTGCACATTTTGGAACATTTCAAACGGATAACTAAGATGTACATTTCACATCAAAAAGGTCTTCCTCAGATAGTTTTGTTGCATTCGAATTAATATGTAAAGCAAAGATTATTTAGGATCCTTCCTAAAAAGGCTATTTTGGCATGATACTATGGGGCATATTTACAAGAAACTGGCGCATCAGCACTGATGCACCAGTTTTCCTGCATCACACCTGCACCACCTAAAGACACCATGGGTGCACCGTATTTACGTTAAGACAATAGAGTCAGATTTTTTTACGCTATTGTGGCACTTTGCTGCCTTAGCATCAAAATTTTTGACACTAGTGCAGCAAAGTGCAAGGAGTCCCATAGGTTATTATGGGTGTGTTATTTTAAAGCCTGCTTAGAGCAGGCATTATAAATGATGGCAAAAATGGCACAGTAAAATGTTGTAAATTTCACAGCGTCATTTTTGCGGGCCTCCTAGCACGGGAACGCCCCCCTTGCATACATTGTGCCTGACGCAGGCATAATGTGGCGCAGCAAAAATGCCTCATTAACGCCGTATTAGTGTAAAAAAATTACACTAATGTGGCTCAGGGAGGCGCTAGGGGCTTGTAAATATGCCCCTATGTTTTAAAAAATAGGAAAGATGGCAAAGGATGTTTTTTTGAAAAAAAAAACCCACAAGGTTAGTTTGGTCTAACTGCAGCAAGTGTGTTGTTCAAATCTAAAGCGCTCATGTTAAATGTAAGGCACTGCATGGACAGAGAGAAGAACTTCCACAAAAGGAGTGACAGATGGGCATCCTCCTCAAGTTAAACTATTTACCAAAGAAAAGTAAATCCGGACCCAATGTTGCTTTTTATGGATAGAGGACCACATTGAATTTGTCTGAGATAGTAGTTCCTGATGGGCCAATAAAACTCCACCATCCTAGTTTGGTGTGTTTCATCATAGGGTCGCCATCCGGCACTGGTAAGCATCTGTTGTGACTGCTACTTGCTATGCTCAGAATGAGGGACTTCAAGTATTTGTGATCTGAAATGTATGTTACAAGAAATTGTGAGTATTAAAATTATGAGTAGGGTTACACCACCGCTCGGGTTTAACTGTATAATTGATGCCTCACCCACAAGTTAAAAAACATAAATTGGTGGGTGATCTAGTCCAGCCGTGCTCGCCATGGGTGTCAACACGTTTCAGCGCTTTTTAAGGTATATTGCCATCATCAGGACTGACTTAAAAAGTTCTTTCCTACAAGGGAGACAGGGACCGCCATGGCCTCATGGAGAAGAGCGTCACCATTGCTCCTGTTCATGGAATATTCCTTTCATTAATGTTCAGCATTTTTGGTGTGTTTGCCAATTAGGGTCATTCGGAAGATGATGTCACCTGGTTCAGCTCAGCTGTTCACCCAGGTGTCAGAGACATGACACGGCCAAAATAATTTACATGGATGGTCATTAAATATTTGCATTAACACAATGACACTAAGACAAGAGCAACTGCCTTACATCGTAAAGAGCATTCCTGGGTGTTTAGCTCACAAACACATGTAAGTCGTCTAAATGGCTAAGCGACTACATATATATATATATATATATATATATATATAAAAAAAAAAACTCACATCCAGTATTTAAGTTAATCAAAGACCCACAAAGACCCATAAAGCAGATACAAGGGGATGTTTTCCTGTGATAGACGGGGAACCAGATGATGAAACATGTCCCGCTAGGTTGGTCTCAGGGTCATAGCAGGATTAATTCCTGTGCTAGATGGGGAAACGGAGGTTGGAGCATGCCTTACTAGAAAGATGGGGTTCATTACCTGTCCAAGCCCATGTATAACATGGATGTCTAACCAAAAACACCAATAACTACTGCATATGCAACCACAAGTCACCCAATGCAGTTTATCATAAAATTACAGATGTCCAGGAAGCGATAATACAGCAGCTCAGACCCATCACGTGAACCTTTCTGAGTCAACACAAACTGAACATTACCTATGACACCCTGAGATGCCGCTCTCATCTCAGGACACCGGAGGCAGGTGGGTAAACAATCGTTTTATTGGAGGCATGCAAGAAATTGCTGGGTGGGGTTACCGCTAGCACCTGCCGCAAGCTGGCAAACTCACACAGACACACACACAGACCTCCCCCCAACCAACAAAATCACATCCCAAACTTTTTAGCACTAGAATGCCACTAAAAGCAGCATGACTCCATTTTGGACCTGAAATCTATCTTTAAATATATGTGGTATTGACATTCATCAGTGCTAACCTAATTACAGTTTAAGAACGTTGGGTAAACTGTGATACGAGACTCTCAAAGAAAAGTGGCAAATTGATTTCACACTTCGTGGTACACAGCTCTATACAGTTTATGTGAGTTCAAGACCTATTTTTCTTTGCTATTTGTTTTACGTGGTGGTTTTCTGACTGTTCGACTTGCATCACAAATATTATGAGTGTAGTTCATTTGATACTTTTTAAAAGTGTGTGATTATGGCCATGTCTTAGGTAATATGGTCCTTAGTAGCTCAGGGTGAAATTTAAGTTATGCTGGATCAGTTTGCACAATTTCGGGAATGGTGCATTACGTTTCACATGAAAAATTCCCCAAATTATACCATTATGACACACTACATAATTACACACCATTTGTGGTAAGACTTTACCGCAAGGACGCATAAATATAACATGAGCGGCCAGAGCACGAGTATATGTGTTTTTCATGCTATTTTTTTTTTACTGCTAAATACTTCCTTATACCAATAATTAACACAAGGATGCATTTTGTGCTCAAATATTAAGGATGTATTTGTGTTTTGCATCATTTTAAACAATTTGTGTAATTTTCCACGATTTCCCATTATTATGCAAAAGCACACTACACAGATGTAGCACAGTCCTTGACCCGAGGAGTGAAGGGAGAAGAGGAAACACATGAATTTTAAGATTGATCCTCTTTTTTGAGAGCTGCAAACAGTTTAGACGTATTCATCACTCAGGGGCTCAGTACGACTTTAGCAGGCGACAGAGACCGCCCGCCAAAGTCCCACGTCGGGATGGCCGCCTGTGCCGCAGTCGCTCCACGGGCCCCATTACGAGTTTCCCGCTGGGCGGGTGGGCGGAAACAGCGTTTCCACCCGCCGGCCCAGTGGGAAACTCACCACAACATTGAGACGGCAGCAATGTTGTGGTGCATCAGGTGCAACAGCACCCGTCGCGCTTTTCACTGCCCACAATTCGGGCGGTCAAAAAAACGCGCCGGGGCTGTCCATGGGGCCTCTGCACTGCCCATGCAAACTGGGCACATTAGTGTTTAGCAGTGTCCTATTATGACAACTGTGGCCGTAATATGATAATGAAAGCACAAAGCAGAAAACCTCTAACGTGAATCGAGTCTCCACCAGAATGAGAAGTGATTACAAAGAAAAGTTGAGGTTAAGTCATTATAACAACCTGAATGCAAAATTGTACTTTCTACAGGTTTTTTTGTTTTTTTTTTACACCTTGCGAGCTGCTGAAGTACAAATCATGGAATGTTTAAAAAGGAAAAACAAAAGTAGTTTCTGAAGTTCTACTTTTCAGCAGAAAACTGTTTGCGCTGCCACAAGGGCTTGGTCCCTCATGGCAGGCTCTAATTCTAACACAATGGTCCTGATTTAAAGTTTGACAGAGGGAGTTAGATTATAGCCTATGGACATCATCATACAGCGGACAAGATATCCATCGCGCTTGTCATGGAGTAACCCGTCCGTCAAACTCTACATCAGGCACAATATTCGTAAATCCGAGCCCCGCCACATGGTCCTCGCAGGGTAGTACGATAAATCCTGAATCAAGGAGAAGGTCCCTTTCTCCCGGTCTCTACCCAGAGTTTGGGTTTTCAACCCCCATCTCCGCCCCTTTCGCTGCACCACATCCCCTCCTGTACATCAGCCATCCTCTATTGGTGGATCATCCTAAGACTGGACGTGAACCCATTGTGCAGGTAATCGTTCCAGAAGTTAAGAAACTATTCCCACCTTAGGCGAAGTGAATGTTCCAGGCTTTGCCCAACTTCCTGTGTGATGTACAAACCTTTGCTGGGCACCCATTAAAACATTTTTTTTATGTATAGCATTTATTATTGAGGTCAATGGGTTACTCATGCTGTGAGTAAGCCAAGGTTCCAAGTTGTATGATTTGGTTAGGATAAGGGTTTGATCAGAGCCGCTGCTGCCTCAAGAGAGGTGAGGCAAGAGTCAGAGTCTCACCGGTATATGCACCAAATAACTGGTCCTAAAACTGCCTCCATCTCAAAGGATGGGTGCACTGTCGTCCCTGGAAGGTCGAGCATCCTTCAAGTGCTCCTGGGCTACGTTTAACGTCATGGTGACCACTAAGTATTAGATAAGTTACAGGAAGAGGGCCAGTTGTTTTACTCAGAGATACTTTTCGGACCAGGGCAAGGATTACAGTAGGGTTAAGTGTTAGAGTTACAGATGGAGGGAGACTGGGTGAGTTTGAGCAATTTTGGGTGAATTTGTTGTAGTAGCTTTAAAGCAGTGTGCAAAGTATTGCTATTTTATAATTATGTTACTGGATTAATTGTGAATGATTGCCAGCACATGGCTTCCTTCTAATGGTCTGCTCCATAGTGATGTAGGCATACGTTGAATCACTGTGTATTTTTTTCATTCACTACATTTTAAGAAGTTTCCAGTCCTTTACTATATTCTTACTCTACCTCCACATTGTCCTCTGCACAGCAAGATCAACTTCATGCTGTCAGAGCTGAGCCCAACCAGACCTTCTACTGCAGTGTGTGATTCATGTTAATTACATGTTCCAATGTGTGCATAACCTTTCCCTGTAAGTTTACATTGTGCAATGCTTTTCTAAGCTCAGAAACACTAACTGTGGTGAATATTGTTCAGAGATTCCCGGAGGACCGAATTCCTCATCCTGTCCGGTACCACACACCAAAATGTCATTACACGTTTTGTCCCCAGAATTAGAAATAACTATATAGACCCAGGAATACAGACTTCTTAAGTGTAGTTTTCTCTGATTCCAGTGAGAAAACTTCTAGAGTTCAGATCAGAGCAGGTGGAAAGTGTCAGTAAGAGGTCCAGTGGGGTTTGGTGAGTTGGCGCGTCTGGATGGGACATAACGGAAGGGTTGTACCAGTCCAGGTGGAGCACTGTCCTCTCCTCAAAACGTTGCTACAGGGTCGGGCAGGGGCTGGGCTCATCGTGCCCACAGCCCCCAGCCACGGCCATGTCGCTCAAGTACCTTCATCTGGGGTTGATCAAACCCGGTCAAAGTGTACCTGGCGCTCCCGGCCCAGAGACGCTGAGCTACACCTAACATCCTGAGCAGTATTCCACCCAGAATTACCACCCCAGGTGGGATACCACATTTACCAATGAGGGCCTCCGTGCCATGCACAAGTCATGGTTCACAATCTTCTTGCATGCTAATAATCAATCAATCATTCAATCAAGTAATATTTGTATAGCGTGACTATTCACCTTAGGGGTATCCAGGTGCTTGCTGAAGGTATCAGTTGAAGAGCCACCTCCTGAAGTGGTACAGCGAGGGTGCAATGCGGAGGAGGAGGAGGAGGAGGTTGTTCCAGGCTTTGGAGGTGAGGTGGAAGAAGGAGCATCCTCTGGAGCGGTTGTGGTGAATACGTTGTGTCTGGGCGAGGGCGAGGTGTGCGGGGCATAGATTTCTGGTGGGCTGGTGGAGCATTAGGCAGTGATCCCTGTAGTCAGAGATGTAATACACATCTGTCTCCTGTCTTGCCTCTGCTAGGGTATCCCATGGCTCTGCAGTGCAGAAGGGAGGGATGGGGACCACATGATGCCCTACATCATCGGAGAATCCCTGGAGTCTTGGATGCAGCCGGCCAATGGAGGATTGGTCCAATGTAGTTACTGGTTATTGTGCCCTACAGCAAAGTTCATCAAGAAAGCCAGAATGCACAGAGGATTGGACGATGTCTACATAGCCTTGTAATGCAGGGTGAGAACTATGCCAGATGTATTCACCGTAATCACTGAAGATGCTTCTGAGCTTCACTTAATTGTATCCAGTGTATATTATTTGCAAATTCTGAAAAGGTGAAAGGCATTCAGCCATGGATGTCAATTCACCGAAATGCCAGAGTTGGCGGGAGTGTCATCACATACCCTCTGACCTCTACTTTCACTCACACACATACTTACACATACACACAAATTTACACTTACATACACTCTCTGTCACGTAAACACGCTCTCCCCCACAAGCATGCACACAAAATATATATTTAAAGCCTTTTTACTTACCTCGGCTGCCATAGAAGAGCATATTCCAGCTAACTGTACTCGATTTTTATTACACTAATAGTGAATAATACATTATTATTCATTATTAGTGTGATTCTTTACGTAATCAACCAATACAAAATGACAGAAAACAAAGAGAGTGAAGCCCAGTGCTTAATTTGTGCTTGTTGCTTCCGGTGCTGAGCACCGGCACTTATTTTTGAGGGCTGGCACTAATTCTTCTGCCTCAAGCATTTGCTGCGAGCAAAAGACACATTTGGGAAAGACGGAGGAAGAGAAAAACGAAAAATCATCACAATGGGAGACAGCAGAAAGCTGCTGGAGTGAGCTGAAGGGGCAGGGAGTGCCTATAAATGGATTAAAGAGGCCCAATATGGTTTCTGGATTAGGCTGCCTCAGTATTCTGTGCTTGCACATTTAATTGCAGCAGCCGCGTGTTTAAGAGGAGGGCTTTGGGCACCGGCACGTTTTTATTCACAAATTAAGCACTGGTGGAGCCCCAACTGGTGCCCTATAAGGACGAGCTGCCACTGTGTTCCTGGCACTGAATTTTCCACCTGTGAGGCAGGGGTTGCAAAGGCAGTGCCAGGAGTCTCAAGCTGCGACCCCTGGTGACCATTAAATGATGTCCACGGATCTATTCCTACTGCACACCGCTGTCAGTGGACGTGGCATGTCAACAAACACAAAATACACGTGGCCTCTGTTATACCAAGGAGTCCATCCAGCCACCCCAGATGTCCTTCTTCAATGTCTGAACACCACGAGGACGCCACGCCAGACAACAGCGCCCCCTTCACCTGCTAGAGGGAAACCCGGCACACTGCACCCACTGTGCCTCACTACAGCGTTGACTCTGGTCCTCCAAGCCCCCAGCTGCACATCTGTTTCCAGTTGTGTCTGGCCCATTGGAGGCTGCATTCACTGTGTGGTTTCGTAAAGAAGGGTGAGGACCAGAACAGAGTAGAAGTGAAATTTACCGAAAACTGCCTGTTTTCTACAATGTAGAAACTGAAGAGGGACTAGCCTTAGTGATAAAGGGGAGGGGCTTTATGATCCACTGTTACTGTATTTATTATGTTATTTTATTTCACCATATGTGACACTGTCTTGTATGCTCTATTTTTATGCGTAAAGCTTTGTTCTGTAATTCTATGTTATGACAAAGCTGTGCTGTGCTGTGTAATGTAACGGGCATTTGATATGCTGTGCTATCATATTCACTTTGTTATGTTATGGAAATTGCTTTAATGTCCTACTTTGCTATTTTAAGGTATTTCTTATTCTAAAACAGGTGCATAAGTGCATTTAAATGCCATGACTTGAAACCACATCAGAGCAACAACTCAGTAGTCGTGGCTTGCGGGAGGGAAAAGGGCGGGGTGGTGCGTGGCGGGGGGAATGACAAAAAAAAAAAAAAGGACCTTTCTCACTGCGCCGCTCCGCTCCTCTGGCTCCAGTACTTGCAGGCTCCCAGCCTGCCCTGTGGCCAATCCTAACACTGCTTCCTTTATGAGGCTGTGAGCATGAAAGCAGCGTTCAGATTGGACGGAGCGCTCCGAGGCAGAGTGGGAACCTCTACCTGCTCTCTCCAACCTGGCAACACAGTGCTGGGTTCGACAGAGCCCAGTGGCTGGCAAACACACATGCGCACTGCGGGGGAGTGCTGTGCACCCCCCCCCCCACCTTTCCATCCCTGTCATCGCACGTGGCACCACCCCTTTTGCAATAAAACCATGATAAAACTATAAAAAACATAGTTAATTATGGTTTTATTGTAAACGTTTTACAGCTGCTGCTGCTGGCAGCGGGCTGGGGGGTGAGGGGGAGGGGTTGACGCTCCTTCACCATAGCGGAGGAGCCCCCCTTGCAACACAGCATTGATGGTTCCTGAGGAGTGTGAATATTACAGCTTTCCAGAGATGGGGCAACTTCTCTGGCCAGTCTGTACGAGCTGGGGCTGGGTCAGTCAGAGAACAGAGCGAGATGTGAGGTTCAGTCCTTTTCACCATTCCGACGTTCAATAAATGCATCTCCAGAAATCTGTCATATCTGCCAGAGAGGGGTTTTCACACAGTTTCAAATGTTAAAGTCGGCCGAAGCGTTATTCACCCCCATACACAAAATATATGATGCTCCCCAACCCCCTCCCTCCCCACCTTCCCGATTCACCACACAAGAAAGGTGGGGGGAGGTGTCACATACATTAAATTCTAGTCCCTAAAATAGGGTAAACACTATTGCCTTACATCTTGTTTAATATAAGAAAGAGGCAAACCGTTTCCGGTCCAGTACAAATTATATATTTTTGTACCAAGGCAGCTATCGAGACAACAGCTGTTAAACCAAATGTAACACGTGTAGTGCGTATACTGTGTGCACTTTAAAAGGTTTCATTGAGCTGGAGAGATCTAGAGAAAGAAATCTTAATCCAGGGATGCATCTTTTGGAGAAAAAAAAAACAGTACTCACTAGTTATATTATAAAACGCTAAACCAACTAAACTTATTTTTTATGTAAAAAAAAAAATCACAGAGAAATTTTGAAATAAACACGGACCCATAATTTATGTTTATAAAGTGAGGAAAATACATTTTAGCCATTTATTCTGCAAACTAAAAAAAATGATATCAATTTCTGCCATGTGTTGTTCGATAACAAACAAGGTTTTCTCCATTCACTAGGAGCAGACACGAAGCAGATTAATTTGTAAACTTCAGCAGTGGTCCCCTACTCCCCTAAAATGGAATAAGTAAAAAAATACCAGCTAGCAGTTTTGGAGGAAGAAATGATGATGGGCACTTGTAGGCCGCAGGGGAAACCAAAACACTCCATGTAAGTTTCATGGGGCAGGAGTAAAGTCAGTGGTATGTGGGGCTTGTGTCTCAAAAAGACCAAAAGGGTTAGTAGAGATGGCCCGGAGTGAGGCACATATCAGCCACGCGCAGGGAAGGTAAAGGGGGTTCACTGCCCCGGGATCTACACATTGGCTTGCTCTCTTCTCATTTTTCAACATGTGTGTGTTCTCTTTCCTCACTGCTGTCTTCCATTCCCATTAATATTCCATGCCCCTCCCCCAGAAATTCTCAGCCATACATTTTATGAATGTGATCCACCTGCCTATGAGAGGATGGGAAACTGAAAAGTGACAGAGACACATCTTATCACTTCGGTGCTGAGTCAGCAGAAACAAGGCTAAGGCCAGGCAGATCTCAAACCCTCAGATAGCAGGTCCACCAATGTGACTCAAGGAGCAGAGGTACCCACCAGGTGACTCCAGTCTTACAAGCTCCTGCCTTGGAGGCCAGTAATGACACTATGAGAAAGAGCTTTGTCAATATAGATGATGAAGTGACTCACCATGTGTAATGCATGCAAGCCTCTGGACCTTATATCCTCTGTGGCCAAGTCAATAACATCATTAAAGTTTGCCTAAAACTCAAACGCAGTTTTAAGTTACTAAAAGCAGTAATTCTATGTCGATGTCGATGAACATTTTCTGAAAATACGCCTATTCTGGTTGCCAATTTCAGAAAGCATATTTGTTGCTCTCTAAGTATCAGCTTCTCCATTAGCAATTCCACAGTTTTAACCTCCAAAGGCCTACTTGTCACTTTCATCAAGTCCTTGAGGTTTCATGGACAGAATCTGGCTCAGATGCTCGTGTATCACCACCTCATGCCAAGAATGATCAAATGCCACTGAAAGCCACAACATATCAGGGATGCCAATCAAAATCCCAAAATGGCTACTATGTGCCAATGGTCATATTATAGCAGAGCTGCCATATTGAATTACATGGTAAGATTACGTCAAGTATGACCAAATTATGCCAGGAGATCTTTCTGGCAAAGTTTCTCACCCACATGCCAGGAAGTGTCCAGTAGACACATATATACACATATACAAACACATTCATAGGCACCCACACATATACAGTCACACGTACACACGTGTGCACACAAGCGAACTGACACAAACGCAGTACATCTCCATACTGATGCGTCCCGCTCCTCCACTTCCGACTACTTAGGCAATGATCTCCGTTTCGCAAATCCCTCATTACTGCCTGTGAAGGTCCAGTGCTTAATTTGAGCCGGTGGTTGATGGTGGGGTATCAACACATTTTTCCTCATCATTTGTTTTTGGAGCCCAAAGCGGGAAATTACACATATGGAAAGACAGAGGAGGAGAAAGATGCAGTCATCACAAAAGAGAAAGCAGGAACCTGCAAGAGTGAGTTAAAGGGGACTAAGTGTCTGGAAGTGGATTAAAGAGGTATTAGGTGGTTTTAAAGCTACCAGCCTTGGTATTCGGCACGCCGACGTTTAATTGCATGGGCCAAGGGCTTATGGGCAGAGCACCGGCACTCTTTCTGTCACAAATTAAGCACTTTGAGGGCCCACTAGCCAGAGCTATTGCAGTGAGCATCTAAGAGGAGGTCAGACATATACCCCTTCTCCATGGTAGGCCCATGTCTCATATACGTCAGTATGTCAGGCAACAGAGGTCCTGTAATACATGTTCAAACATCAAGGGACTTCCAGAAAGCTGCAAAGGACTACACAGCCTGTGCTGTCATCAAGCTGAGGTGAAAGAGCGCAAAGCTCTCCAGACTGTCAAAGAGGCATGATTGGCAGGGGATAAGAGGGTTGGCAGCAGTGCTTAATTTGAGCCTGTGGTTGCCAGTGGGGGGCACTTGCACTTATTTTTGGGGACCGCCACATATTTTTGCATCAGGCATTTCTGCGAGCAAAAACACATATGGGAAATACGGAGGAAAAGAAAGGCGGAAAAGCGTCACAAAGGGAGAAAGCAGAAGGCTGCAAGAGCGAGCTGAAGGGGCAGGAAGTGGCTGTAAATGGATTAAAGAGACCAGAGCTGGCTTTAGGTTTACTTTGCTTCAGTATTCTGTGCTCGCACATTTAATTGCGATGGCCGCGTGTTTCAGTGGAGAGCTCTGGGCACCGGCATGTTTTCATTTAGAAATTAACCACTGGTTGGCAGCACTCTGTTTTAGGGTTGGGAGCTGCAGTGCCAACCCCAGCTATTTGACAGAGAAGGTAGCGCTTCTGCCTTCCAAAAAGCCTAAATGAACCATCTCTGGCGTTTTATTTTTTCATCCAAATCCATCTGCAATGTTTACGTTTTTCATTTATTTGATATTTTTTCAAAACCATTAGCAACTACCCAGTGATGGTCTCAGGGCACTGTAGCAAGCCCCTTTGGCATCTACCTCTCATTTACAGAAGTTACTCTATCTGGTGCCCCCTCTTGTAGCGTGAACAATGTGGTACATCACTGTTCCATCCCCCTGCATAAAGTCCTATAGCTGGGTACAGCTGAAGGTTGGTCTCCGTGCCCTCTTCTCACATCACAAGACTGTGGTGGACAGGGTGGCTGCCACTCACAGGAAGGGGCTCTGTCTGGTGCCCCCTCTTGTATCATACGCAATGTGGTACATCCCAGGTCCATTCCCTCTTAAGAATATCCTGGATGGAGCTTGGCCTCTACATTTCCTCCCACCTCACAAGTCTCTGTGTTGGACAGGGCTGCCACTCACAGGAAGTGGATCTGTCTGGTGCCCCCATTTGTACCATACGTAATGTGGTACATCACTGTTCCATCCCCCTGCATAAAGTCCTATAGCTGGGAACAGCTGAAGGTTGGTCTCCGTGCCCTCTTCTCACATCTCAAGACTCTGTGGTGGACAGGGTGGCTGCCACTCACTTACAGGAAGGGGCTCTGTCTGGTGCCACCTCTTGTACCATACGCATTGTGGTACATCCCAGGTCCATTCCCTCTGAGTAATATCCTGGATGGAGCTTGGCCTCTACATTTCCTCCCACCTCACAAGTCTCTGTGGGAGTCAAGGAGCAGAGATTCTACACCGGTCACAGTATATACCAAACCTGGTTACAATGATCTCTGGAGACCAACATATGGCACATATTCTCCACTGCTCAGAGTTGCTAAGACAGGCCTTGAAGTCTCTTATTCCCACAAACTCACGCCTCTGGTATTTCCAGGGCACAGGACTAAACTCTCACAGATGCCACCCAAATTGTGGGAAAAAGTCTCTCATCAGGGATTACATTTATCCGAAGCCTGAGCTGAAAGAAACAACAATTGAACAATGAATTTGAGCTATTATCCCAGGTGCATGTGTTTTTTTTTCTTCAGCTGTGACTATGTGAGGGACATCTTAAAATGATGCCCTTAGAAGTGCGGAGTCATAGTTTATTCAAGTGTTGACCACGCACTGTTATTCTGTAAAACCATGTTGGCAAAGTAAAAGGTGCCCCTGGAAATGGACATCCCAACCCCTGTTATCCTTAGGTATGGACTGGAAATACCCACCCTAGCTATCAAAATGGACCGAATTCCGACCCTTCTACAGATGCATTGAGACCTGCAAAATGTTTTGTGATATCTGTACCTCTAAACTGTAAGTAGCCAGTGACGCCCTTTGTGGTATAAGTCAAGAAAGGTTTACATTAGAATTTAGTGGCTGTTTCCAATCCTATTTTCACTAATTTCCTGGAATTAATGATCTATTCTTACATTGCTTGACAACTTTTAGGTCATTTTAAATGCAATTACAAATTTCAGGCCATTCCTATAATATTTGGACCTTTGACTGGGAAATGAAAACTTCAAATCCTCACGCCTTGCCATTAAGGGGTAGCTGCAAATATATAGCTATGCCTTGCTACTCAGGAGCACAATTCCCTGCTTTTCCTGTGGACTAAGATGTGGGAAATATTTTTCAAAATTATGTTGAGACCTCATCTAAGGATACTGCCTTTGAAATGATCTTTGCCAATTCCAAAGTTTCACAAGGATGCTGTATGTGAGAATCACATATTATGCCACGCTAGCAAATGCAAAGCAGGCTATACGCTAACAAAGGGCCCTGGTGAGCAACTAACACCCACAACAAAAAGCAACAAAGTGCCTACACAAAGCCAAAGCTGGAACCTCCATGAAGTAGAGATGGGCTCAGCCTGGCTTCAGAGTACTCACAAGAACAAGGCTCAGTGAGAACAGCAACTGCATGTAACATTGGTACTGGAGACAAAATACCACTCCTGTGAGGAAATCCAGTGAGTGCACAGGGAACTCAGAGAGCTATAGGTAGGCCAATAACCAGCAACAACTATGCTCATGTAGTTTAATACTTTGCAAAACCTAGCCAAGGAACACTAATCCATCAACACATAGCAGCTATGCCTTACCGTTAAGCAGCAACTGCTAAATACATAGCTACTACTTGCTGTTAAGTAGCAAAATCTGGATATTTATTTAAAACAAAATACTACTAGGTTCAGCTGCAAAGTGGACATCCAGGAGTGATGAAATTATATTGCTGGTCAAACATTTGGCGAAGTTGACTTAACTTAACACTTTGTGAATTTAGAGAAACTTTGCCTATGAATGGAAATTCCCACAGAAAAGTGTTTTTTGAAATAATTTACAACACAAAAAAAGCGCCAAGGACGTTTACAGGTATTTCTCAGTCACTAACTACCTTTAGTAGGAAGTTTCCTCCAACTATTTGTTTATTTTTAAACTTTGCAAATGCATGATATTTAAAAGAAATCGGAACGTTAAAAAACTATATCTAGTGGAAAGAAAATCCTTTGCAGCCTAGTACATTCCCACTAAAAAGCCACAGTCAAGCAGAGGTAAGCTACCACACACCACAAGAGTTGCACGTTTGCACAAACAGAAGACCAGGGCCCACTTCACCATCTATAGAACATTATAATATGTAATGATTCACGACGTTGGAATTGCTTTTTTTCTAACCTTCACAAATTTCTATGGAAAAGTTTGAAACTTCTTGAAAGCTGCAAAATCAACGTTTTCCACATTTATTTACATACATCCTTATATTATACTACCAAAATGGTTCTTCATATAAAATACATTACAGAAAACAGTGTTCCTCTCATACAAACTTCCAGTGCACCCACCAAAAGGTAAACTTGCAAAACAGATGCATGCATCCCTTTGAGAGTCCATGCGTAGGAAAACTCTGCAAATGGTAATCTTGCAGAGAAAAAGTCCGCACCTTTGCTGGGGTTGGTTCTGGTGTTGGATCACTGCAGTGAAAATGTTCTTGCTGTGTGCAGAAAAACTTTCACGAGTAAAAGTAAATCAGGAAACTTTGGAAACTTTACAAAGGGTAAACTTCTGCAACTTTTGAAAACTTTATTGGTGAAAAAAAACTTTGCAACCCTATTATCAAGGAAAATACACTTGCCCTACTGAGCCAATGAGCTCCAACTGAACGCCCGAGGAATTTCACTCTTTGCTCCAGATAATTAACTTTTGACCAACTTTCAACACTTTTGAGTTCTCTGCTGAGAAAGAGGTGTCATTTGCATAAAGGGTAATAAATAAGGAACACTGGAGAGGGGAGCGTGCATGGGCATCCCGTGCAGTGAATTAAGACCACATGATTAGTGATAGAGACCTGTTCTTGTTATTTAGTCAGCAAGGGAGGCCCACTGAGTTAAACTCTCATCACTGACAACTGATCCTTAATCCAGGAAAGGCAGGCCGAGCCTGTCATCCTTCCAGCGTTAGTACATACAGCACCATTAATTTAGAGAACAGTGACACATTATTTATAGGGCTTAGAAATGGCTTAAGGCAAATACACAAAACAAGGTAATATAAGTAGAGAGAGCATTTCTACTAGAAACACTGTACACAGTTACAAGCAGGTGTATCACTTTCCAGACAAGATAATTATTGCAAAGATCACAGTGGATGTGACTGGTGGTGAATTCAAGTGCTCAATTATGTATACAAGTTGTAATTGTGTTAAGTGGAATTTACACTGTATTTGGTAAGAAAGGCAGAAAATGTGATTACCAGCCACAACCGAGATTAAAACTCAAGTTAATAATGTAGTCTCTGGATCACATGTCTTGGTCGTGCTGTGTTTTCTATAATGCTGTGAGTAGGCTGAATGTATGGACTTTTAATACGAGTCTCATTTACAAATAAAGGAGGTCCAGGTATTTATGGTCTGGGTCTCTTGTTACATATATGGGGCACTTTGATCAAATACGTGGAATGTCCAACTTTTTGAAAGTATTGCATGTCAATGACAGAGTAACTTACACATCTCATGCATGTACACCAGACACTGCTGTGTGGGGCTGTATAACGCAAACACACAGCAGAGGGGCAATAAACTGAAAGCTGAAAATGTTGTCACGTTAACAACCGGACCTGAGAGCTAAATTTCCTACCGAGATTTTGTGTGTGTGTGTGTGTAGGGTCCCCAAATATATTTTTCTGCAAATAAATACGTCTTGTACTTTTCTCGACCCTCTTTGGCAAGTTCGATAATGTTTAGAAAAATGCAAGAATCATTGTCTTTTTGACTCCACTCAGAATCCATTGCTCAGTTTCTGAAGTGGGGACACAGGTGTGCTGTGCATGCCTTTTATGTGATCCTGCTGCTCTGAAGAATTTACCTGCCTGCCTAGCCGACAACCACTTCCCAGCCTGGGCAGAGAGGTCTGGGGGACCACACTGAGCCATCACTAACCAGCAGTGGCTTCTGAGCGTGGTGAAGGTTTACCTGCCTTGTTACAGAACATCCGTGATCCTGAGTGGACAAAGTGTGGTGGATCACAGCTGGGAACCCCACCGACCAGCAATCACAGACATTGTCTCACGACTCCTGGCCCACCAGCTCCTGCAGTAACACAGACACTGCCCCTCTCATGGCTCCCTCTCCAGACCCACCGCAGCCTAAGTCCCACGCCATAGAAAGCGTCAACTGCGGATCACTGAAACAGTTCAAGCCACAGGCCAGCCATGGGTTTGGCTTCAAGACCCAAAGCACAGACAGGGCCAGAAGCTGCTCACTGTTTAAACATCCCACGGTACAAGCAACCCACAAACACATGGATGAGCTTCTGACAGCCTCGGTCCAATTCCTGCGACTGCACGCGCTCTAGAGCCGCGTGTGGAATGAACATGGCGTAAACGGGTCGATCCTGGCTCTAGGTACACATCAAAAACAGAGTCGGAGCTCAGTCAGGTGTCTGGTTCTAGGCAGACGGGGACTTTCATTGGCTCCACACTCCTAGGAATCTGGGTCTGTCAATCTCCCCTGCCCAATTTAACTTTGCAAGCGACCTAACCAAGAAATCACACCAGCTACCCTTGATATTCCCACTAACTATGAGTTGCATGTTGAATAGCATAAACTATATCCATGGACAGCGCCAAGAGGCAGCCAGCGCTATAACAGAGTTCTAACTTAACTACTGGACAGACAAGAAGACTCGTTTGTGACAGAGATGCCAAGTGCAGTATCAGATATTTCGTAACAAGTTCTGTGTTTATTGTTGCTTGCGTGGTTGCCCAACACTGTGAGATTTAGCTGGCAGCATGTTTTTTTTTTTTTTTTTTTTTTTTTTTTAAATTTGTGGCACATGATAACAATTAAAAAATGTAACCATTGTACTGGTTTGCCAAGGCCAACCCTACTGGCTCTGCCAATGCTTGTTCTGTTTTGTAACTGTGTGTTCCTTTTCGCGCGTTTCATGTAAGTCCTTCCTTTATTTCTGGGGCTCCTGGCTTGCTGTAAGAGTCTTTGGCCCTGATGACATGTGCCCCCCGGGTGTGGTGTTAAATATGCCACCCAATAAATCGGCACCTCAAAAGAATGATTGACTCGTGATCGAAGCGTCCTTATTGGGGTTCTGGGTCCCTCAGTTGGTCAAGAAAGTGGTGTTCTAGTTACAATTGCTGCCGTGGGGTACGTGTGCCATATTTTTACTGCCTACAATTATTTTGTACTGCAGCAAACAAGAGCTGCCCTTTCACCTTTAGAAAACTGGGCATGCAGCATATATAATGAAGGATGGTTCACCTGGAATTCATGCACTCAAGATTATTATATCACTTAATGTAAAAAAATACACCTGATTGCTGTGTGGTCACATAAGTGGGCATAATGTAAGGAGCATGAATTAAACGCATTTATTCAACAGGGATATATTACATACGTTATTAAACAAACCAGACGACAAATGAGTACTGGTCTTCATTATAAAAACACAAAGAAGTGAGCAAATAATAGTTCCATATACAAGTAGAAGGCGTCCCAGTATGTGATCCTTTTTAGGTCGAGCATAGCAGCGTGCAAGCGCTGCTTTTCTGACGTGTTGGTATGTATCTGGGCTTTTAACCACACCCACCTCACGCCCATCACTATCACTCGTTCGTGGGCTTGCCCTTCAAAATTCCTTTCTTATCATTGGTAAATGCTTTACGTTTGTCCCTCCTTGGGGCGGTTTAGTTACCGCCTTGGCCATCGCCCCTGTTACATGGATAATTGTACTTTTGCCAATGCTTGTCCCTTTTGCACACAAAGGTGGAAGACAAGGACACTTTAGTTGGGAAATTAATCACCCTTTGGTTACTGTTGAGATAACTGGTGTGGTTGCATGTTGGGGTAGAGTGGTCACAGGAGTATATGTGACAATACTCCATGGGTGAGCGTTGTACCTATTTGGCAGGTACCCTTCAGGCACTCTATAATCATAATCAATAATAAAGCACTTCCAAACGAGTAATTCATACTCCCTGTACTTTACCTACCCTTTGAAGCATTAATAAAGCGTGTGAATTTAATACAGGGGTGAAATTTACATTTTCCTCACAAAGATTTACATAGTTTACAGACCGTGGACTTCTCATGCAAATACTCCAAACGCTTATATAAGAGTAAAGTATCTTACCAAAAAAACGGTATGTACAATACATGTCAAGATGTTTGCCACATAAGTTGACACCCAGGATGTGTGATTCAAGTGGTCAGAGAAACATCTGTATAATGAATGTTATAGCTGGTAAAATAAAAGGGATCGTTAAGGAATCAAATACTTGTCTAACATAACTAGTGGAATGTGACCACATCTGTGAATAGAGACTATAGTTTTCAGATAAAATCTGTAAAGAGAAACTGTACTTTTCAGATAAAAACTAATAATTCATGCATCCAAATGGAGGTGGAGACTTACACAAAAGCAGCCAATAGTCATAAGCCGAAACCAATAGCTGAAAGAGGCTGACTCAAAGACCAATAATTTACATTATATATATATATATATATATATATATATATATATATATATATATATATATATATGTATATATAATATATATAGTTATTTTTTTGCTTAAACAAAAGGTCTTGACAGATTACAAACCTAAAAATGATTAACATGAGATATTATTCTCAGTGGCGGTTTCTTCATTAGGGCGGCAGGGCTCCAGCCCAGCTTCAATTCCTGCATCATTCATAACAGTGTGACCCTCGCTCTGCGCAAGGGTCAGGCAAAACTACAGGCACTTTTGTAAGACATATGTGCTGCAGCGCATGTGCTGGCCGTCGCAGGATTTATAGGGCTTACCTGATCTCAGCCCTGGCCTCCGGCAGCCCACAACACTGTAAGGCACTGCCTCTTATGACGCACTGAAGCCTCGGTGAAAGAAAACAGCCTGGGCGCTTTAGCATCAGTCCTGGTTTTCGAAAGCTGGCTGTCAATCAGCAAGGCTGTGTAGCACTGCAGCCCTTCATCACAGGGTGGGTGGGAACAAGCCTCCATGGCCCCACCTCATTCTGGGAGTATCTGGGAAAGGATTGAGTTCTAGTCACTGCTGCTGTCTTCAAGCCATGGGAGAGCTCTCCCAGGGCAGTACCAATGATTAGCCACGGCGACAACATCACAAGCAGTACTCTACCCACAGTGTGCAAGGGCCAGAGCTTCCACTGTTGTTATGACACGGGCACTGCGGGCTTACAACAATCAAAGTCCACACCTTGAATGGAAAGTATGTTCATCTCACGCAAATCCCTTGAACAGGAGCCCGGGCTGTGCAAACCTCGCTCTACTATCCTGCCCTGAACAGCTATAGGTGCGAACATGAAGTAACAGCGAGGGTTGGTGAGATCCTTCCAGTGTGACTGTGTCCTTTGCACTGCCGCAGTGACTGACGCTGTGTAACCTCAGGCCTGATCCGCTGTCAGTCATGCAGCATACGGGAGAGTGAAAACTCACACTGAACAGACCCCATAGTCTGGGGTGCAACCAGCAGCACAAGGCAGGTATTTTTAGGAATGTTCACTACTCTGCATCCTGGGAGGCACTTCGCTTTAATCCAAAGCTAGCAATAAAGCTCAGTGAGCTGAACCGTTGTTTCTCTCACAATGCAATTTATCTCCGACCAGGATTTCAAAATCTGGTGAGGCAGAATCAGATTTCCGTAGATAGTTACACTGAGTCACATAAATTAGTAAGTAAAAATATCTGCACTTTACAGCGCCTAGAATGGAAAGACATTTTGTATTTAGCACTGCTCTAAAAAGAAGATTTATAACATGCTTTATGGCGCATGTTATCAAGTGCTCCTGTCACCATCTTGCATTTCCTCCTCGATGTCCCATTGTGGGCAACGTGTTTTGCACAGCGACCTTTGAAAGCACCACTATGGCAGATCCTTCACTGTACAGCACAGAGCTGGCGATGGCCACCAACGTGCTACAGTTTAAGCAGTTGCCTCCCTGCGAGCAATACCTTGTCATTAATAATACCTGATTGCAACAGGGGTGGAAAGTGGACACACCAAGAAACATTATTGGAAATCGCAAGAGAGAATAGCGCCAATATTAAAAGTTACAACGGCCATAGATGACAAAGCAATGATCAGTTTTATGGGCATTTATAAATAGTAATTTTGTTTCGCTGGTATTTAATGTAGCTATTTCACAAAGAGACCAGAGCATAAGTAATCTACAAAGTGCTAAGTCTTCGTAGCCTTCTCAGCCCAGAGGCACCAGTTAGTTCTTTTCTTGTTTGCTTAATGTACTCAAAACTTCACCTTAATGTCGGCGAGCTACAAACAGGTGAAATGGGTCCATGCCTTCTGCAGCGCTGGAGCATCAATAATGACTGCACAGCCCATTCCCACTGGAGGAATCAACAGCCAATCACACGCAGCCAGCCCAGTGCCATTAACCAGAGGCGCTGTGTGCTGAGATTCCGCACTGCATCTGACTGATGTGTGGGCGCAGTGCGGAAAAAGGGAATGCGCATGTGATATTTCTTGCCACTTATGAACATTTAGTAACAGTCAGCTAATTATAGAGGCAAACGTGCAGCTGATTTTATGCTAATATTTCTCTTGTTAATGCTAGATTATGTTTAATGACTAGACCCTCATAAAAGATCTGGTCACCTTTGTAATTCTAAACAGTGACCTGTAACATGCGATTTTCAAACAATCTCATTCTCCATATGGATCGGAATTTAAAAACCCTCAAACATTGTACATTGATGCACGCTTAGAAACGTCAGTATCACATCTTATTTGGGTCTACATCCTCAAAGAGTGACTGGATGATTTACAAGTATGAGTGATCAACTGAGTTCATCCTTAGGCAGGAGATTGACTACTTGAGTTATGAGTGAGGCAATAAGAGCGTGATCGTGCAAATTAATCACCAACCGAGTGAATGAGTCAGTGAATGGGTGAGTATGGTAGTAGGTGAGTGAGTTATCAGTGAGTGGCTAAGTAGATGAGTGACTTGATGGATAAGTGATTGCGTGAGTGGACACAAGGATACCTGAGGGAGTGAGTGACTGGGAGCCTTTTATGAAAGAGAGAGAAAAAGAAAGAGTGTGTGTGAGAGAGTGTGTGGGTTATATCATAAACTTCTCTTTGGAGACCATACAAGCAGTCCTAGGCAAACAGTGCTGGTTGTAGAAGTACTGTACTTTAATATTTATATAGCGCGTACTACCCCTGTGTAGGGCACTGATACTGCCTAAGCTGCACGTTTATGGAGGTGGAGATTGTCGGTCATTAGCTAAATGGAGCTTTCTGTACTGCCTATAAGCAGCAGCTGAGCAGTTCCTGCCAAGCTTTTTTCAATTTTTTCTTGGGAGGAGGACATAACCTGGACCCCACGTTTATCCATTAAGCTTGCTTGCTTTGTTCTCTTCATAAAAGTCAAGCCCAACTTTTACGCCCCACCACTTTCAAATGTCACCAGCCACCACTGATTATTCTACCTTAGTTGTAGTGAATGAGTGCCCCTCCGAGTAAATAAGTAATCACCCTCATTTATATTACACTGGGGGTATACGTATCTGGAATGTTCATAATAGCACACTTTAAGCCAAGGTAATGGTGAATATTTAATAAGTTGATCAGAATTTCAATTAAATATTCAACTTAGTATTTGATTTTATTAATCACATTTCCAAACTAAGTGAACAAACTTGAAATAGAAAGTTTGAATGTCATATTTATGCATTGAGGAACTGTAGCATTCTCAACAGAAATACTGTATACAAGGAGAAGTATTGATACATAGAACGGTAATCAGATATGGGGGTTCATATATAGAAAGAGATATGATACTGAGGGGGGAATGGGATCATGAACACCATTATATGTCATGTGGAATTACAAAGACAGACAATAACTCATTTGCATCCTGGCAGCCTTATAAATCCAAATGTCCCTGTTTCTTCTTCCTGTATATGGGACAGAATATGAATCAGGTGTCTATATGGGCAGAGACGCAAAAAGAACAAGAGATGGACGGAATGCTGAACAATGTCAAACATTCAACCCCAGTACAGAGATCTGGGCCTAGAGCCATCGTTTTTTTGCCACCCATGCCATTCCAGTTTGGACCCAGCCATATGCAAATCAGTCTTGACCCTGTTCCCCATGGGAACAGTCCACCCCGAACTGCCAGGCCAGGTCCTCCCTGAACTGGAAACAAGCATCCTAGGACCGGTTTCAGGGTACCACCCTTCATCAGCCAGGCTAGCTTGATTCCAGTGGCATGGGGAGCAAGGGGCATATATGGGCGGAGACACCAGCGCCACAGTTTCAGTTTCTGGAAGTAACTCTGCAAATATATCCAACTTGTACAAGTTAAGCTGGAGAGAATGAGGAATAACTCTCTGGCTCCAGCTTTACCAGCAGGAATTCTGCACAGTCTCCCGAGTTCCTTGGGGTGCAAGACACTCGTTTACCACCTGCTGTCAGCAGGGGGTTACTGGGTGCCAGGGGCCGGCAGGGAGGGTGGCAGAAGGAAGAGGGGTATGTTGCCTGGCACGAGAGGATGCCTACATGCTCCCACTCCTGTAGAGGGTCAGGCGGGGCCAGAGAGGGGCTGCGCTGAAGGTCATCGACAAGGCAGTTACCAGCTAGATTTTGAGGCCGATAAAATTTGCTCTGCAGTTCCCTCGTCCGGGTTGGGCCACTTAGAGATTAGCAGAACGGAATTCCATTGATCGGAATTGTCAGGAATTCTGCTTGGTTTAACCCATAATTGGTGGCCGATGTGTTCTATAGGGATGCGGGAATTTTCAAACTGGCCCCTTGAACTGGAAGTTTGCAAACTTTCTGAGGTTTGCCATAAAGTCTAAGTTTAAAAAAACCATTGCACACGTCTGAGGATTTCGTTTTACAATTTCACAGCCCCTGGTCTTGAGTAGTAATTTATACCAGCATGCCCTGTTTTAATAAACATAATTTAACTAGCGCCAAGAAGCCCCAAGGGCTGAATGTTACAAATATGTATAAAATGTTATATAGTGCTGTTACAGCATAACAGCTATAAAATAACACATTACCAGGGCGTCAACTTGAGCTCACTTTGAAAAGAATATATGTATGTCCTTGTATTTTCTTTATCTACAAACTGTAAAATGAAAGTTATGTTTTACTCAAACCTGTCCATTTTGATCGACGTTCGTCCGCAGCCTATTGGAGGTGAATCGCGGTCAGTCCTCTGATGTGACTGGCGGGGCGGGGATTAGTGGGTGTTACAAGAAGGCCGCGCCCCGAACTCCACAACAAAGCACAAACTGCGCATTCCCATGTCAGGCACAGATCTGTTCTCCCTCAAGACACGAACATTTTCCATAAATAACCTGCCCCTGGGTAGGTACATTTCTCAAGCAGTAGACAAAACACCCAGGGCGCTGTCTCTCCACCCCCGGGGCTCATTTGTCATTCCTGGGGCGAGATTAGAGTTTCGCAATCTTATCCAAGTGACCCCCACCCAGAGCCATAAGCAGACTCGTACAATCTGTACGGCACAAGCAGATGGTCCCAGAGGATGCAGATGTCCGAGGCCTCAGAACTGCTGCTTCTGCCTGGTCGGCGCACCCTATGATGTCCCTGCCAGACCAGTGTTGGAGAAGTGTGGCACAATGGTTAGAGTGGCAGACCCTGAAGCAGAGTTCTGGCCCGGGACCAGGGTTCAAGTCCCGCTTCGGCAGGTCTTGGGCTGAATTCCCTTGGACCAGATAATTCTCGCCTCGGTGCCTAATCTAATAAATGTGTCCCACTCTGCAACTGGGCAATAGCTTGCTTAATCTCCACAAGGGCCCCAATAGCGCTTGGATGCCTGGCTTCACCCTGGGGGTGCCCAGGAGTGGGAAGAGGTATGAGCCCATAGAGGTATGAGTACAGCACCTTGAGACCCTAACAGGTGAGTAGTGCGCTATACAAGTGCAAAGTTTACAGTGTTGGTGAAAGGCGGGTGGGGCTGGGGCGATGTCAGTCCAGACACACCCGATATGTGATAAACACTTCTCCTAACGCGGATGCTACTTAAGGGGCATTGCCCCCTCTGGAAAGGTTTCGGTCGGTGGTGGGGGGGGGGGGGGTGGAGCGGTCACCTTCAAATTGACCTGACATGTGATAAACATCACCCCAATCACTGATGGTATGTAAGAGGTAGTGAACTTCCTAGAAACCTTTAGGTCTGTGGGGATGGGGCGGAGTCAGCTGTATTCAAACGCACCTGATATGCAATATACCTCACACAAGCGCTGATGTTACTGAGATATGGATCTTTCTGGAAATCTGTAGGTCGGTAGGGGCGAGATGCAGTCAGTCGCGTGAGGCACAGGTGACGTGCCTGAGTCCACTCCAAGCTCTAGGGGCACAGATATCATCGGTGCAGCAGGTGCAGTGGCGTTGGTGCCGAGGGATATCAGATCCCGTGTTAACCAATCACGGATGTCTTTTTCTACCCAACTAGAAGGCGCTGGGGGCAATTTTACGTCATGAGAGTTGGCACCTGTGCTGTACCACCCCCAGCCCTCCCCTCGCACGGTTTTTAGAGACAAGGTCCTCTATCGAGACCCAGGCCAGTCAGGCACGTTTTCTCGTCATCAGTTCTCCAATGCTTTCTAAAGCGTGTAAGGATACCGGGCCAGCCCCCGTCTACAGCTCATCGACAAAACGTGGGGCAAAATGTTCTATATATTTTGGGTTTACACTGCAGAACTAAGGGTCAGACATCTCAGGCCTCGCAATGACGTGTCGCAGTAGGTCATCAAAACCCTCTATTCCAGACATCCTGCATTCGGAAAGACGAAAACACTAAACTCCAATTCCCAGAATGCACTGGAAACAGCAAGAGGAAACTGAGTGAAGCTCTGGCACGTGACAGGCCGGTCCTTGGAATCCCACCCAGCTTGGAACAGGTCATTCTCAGAACCTGTCCACGCTTGGTTGCCCGGTGCGCGCCTCATGCCGGGCGGGTTAAACATTAACGCGCTCAGGTGAGTGAGTGCCAGGGCTCGCTGGAGGCCTCAGCGCCTTCTTGCTGTAAACAAGGGTCCGCAACCTGCTCAGGAGTCTGTCCGAGGGCCACAGACACCGTCCCTCCTCCTTGTAAGTGGATATAAATCATTTGAATCAGCGCTTTGCACTTAGCGGGTATTAATTTAATACCCCCACAAATCATCACAAGCGTCAATACTTCTGTGGACTAATAAACTGCAAGTAGAATGATCTATTTGGGAAATGTCGTAGAGAGCTCCCATATCATAGTAGCTGCACTTCCTGTGAGTGGACATCCTTCACAAGTGACTATATGAAAATTGTACTCATTTTTGCCTTTCTCGAGCCCTCTGACAATGCTATAAAACTGTAGGTAGCGAGTTAGGTGTTCCCACGCATTTCTCTTTAGCTATAGAGAGTCACAATTTAAGCATTCAAGGAAACCTTCACAGGTTCAGCATTTCTCCTTTACGTATAGAGAGTCACAATTTAAGCGTTCAAGGAAACCTTCACAGGTTCAGCATTTCTCCTTTAGGTATAGAGAGTCACAATTTAAGCATTCAAGGAAACCTTCACAAGTTCAGCATTTCTCCTTTAGGTTTAGAGAGCCACAATTTAAGCAGTAAAGGAAACCTTCACAAGTTCAGCATTTCTCCTTTAAGTATAGAGAGTCACAATTTAATCAGTAAAGGAAACCTTCACAA
This sequence comes from Pleurodeles waltl, assembly GCF_031143425.1. Lineage (NCBI taxonomy): Eukaryota > Metazoa > Chordata > Amphibia > Caudata > Salamandridae > Pleurodeles > Pleurodeles waltl. The sequence goes on from NC_090441.1 coordinate 168,430,088, forward strand.
GTTCAGCATTTTTCCTTTAGGTTTAGAGCAGGTGTCTCCAACCAGTCGACCGCAAGCTACCTGTAGCTCCCACACCTCTTCAGAGTAGCTCACAATCTTGAGTTCATTTTTAAATAAGCACGGGCTCACATCTTTCCTTTTAAAGTTAGGGAAGGCTTTGTTTGTTACATTATTATTATCAGACTGCAGTTAGCTGGAGTGCTGGAGTCAGATTAACGCCCCTGGCAAGGCACAAAGGTGAATAGCGAGGTATTTAACTAAAATAAAATTCCTTGTCAATGAGAACAACATGATGTTGATCAATGCTTACAAATCTGAGAAAATTAACATGAAAATTTACCTTCATCATTAAGTAAACTTTTCATTTTAATGTTCTCAATTTTTTTTGCAAAGTGTTGCATTTACAAATAGCAGACTTCTTGCTCCCAGTGGCCAGTGGAACACTGTGGCATAGTTATAACTGAAAGGTAGTCCTTTGTTTTAAATGGGAGAAATTTAAAGTGCAGAAAACTGTTCCATAATATCAGCAATGTTTGCACTGTATATTTCTCCATATAAAAAAAAACTATTGTATGTTTCTGCTATACATGTAACAGAGCCACATATATTCTTTGCCACAAGCTAATATGACACAGGTTTTCAAACACCCATCTATCCCATTAATATGCACGCATGTTCATGGATACCCGAAGACCATGCTCTCACTGACACACGTGGCAGCCCTGTCCTAGTGTCCCTAGTCAAAATATTTTGTCAAACCTTATTATCTGGTTCAATGGCATTAGGCTTAAAGTCAAAGAAGCTGAAGGGTGGGGAGGTGGGGTGTCTGGTAGCAATGTGCGAGTTGTTTAGCCTTCAGTAGCGTATGATGATCTTTACTGATCAGAAGTAGCTCTCGCTACAGAAAAGGTTGGAGAACCCTGGTTTAGGGAGTCACCATTGAAGCAAAGGAGGAAGCCTTCACAAGTTCAGCAAAGGGTGTGTGGTATCTTTGTGTGTGGGCGTGCTGTGCTCTGTGTGTTTGTGTGTCCATCTTTAAATAGTGTTTCTGCGTGATTTCTCTATATATATTGGGGCAGATTTATGAAAAGTGGTGCTGCACTTACTTTTCTTGCACCATTAGTGCCCCCCTAATGCCACTATGTGTGTGCCGTATTTAACATACAGTGCACCATGGCGGTAGTTAGGAAACTCGCGTCAAAATTTTTGACGCTAGTTCGGTGCTTTGCAGGATCAGCATCACAAATGTTGACACTAATCCTGCAAAACACCTAGAGGCTCACTGAACGCAATGGGAGCCTCCTATTAACGCAGTGCCCCAAAAAATTATGCAAAGATTTCGTTGCCCCATTTTTTCATCCCCTCTAATGGGGGAATGCCCTCCTTGCATACATTATGCCTGGCGCAGGCATAATGTGGCGCAAGGGTTTACAAAGTGGCGCAATGCATGCATTGCGTCATTTTGTAATTATGGCGCTGCGATTTTGGCCTCGTTGGGCCACATTAGCATCCAAAAAATGACGCTAATGTGGTGCAAGGAGGCGCTAGGGGCTCTTAAATATGCCCCATAGTGTGTGGGGGGGCGCGTTTTTTGGGGGCGCGTTTTTTGGGGGCGTGTAAGTGCCGTTTCCGAGCGTGTTTCTCTTGGGCCTTTGTATGCGTTTGTGTGTCTAAGTATGATGTCTGCGCGATTGTGCGTCTACTGAGTGTATTTACGAGTGTGCGCCTGTGTGTGTGCGTGTGTTTCTGAGTGTGTGTGTTTATTTTTTGGAGGTGTGACTCCCCCTCAGCAGTGCATTCCCTTTCCTCACTGTATTGTCTGAAGAACTCCCCATCCCTCCCTGGTCACATCAAAGAGAGAGGAGAGGGTAGTTTATTACAAAAGGGTGGAACATGGAACGCACTGTATCGGTGTTTGAAGTTGGAAGGGATAGGTTTAGAGACCTCTGCCCCCTCCTTCTCATCCAAGAATGGTCTGTTCCCCTGTGGCCAGACCCCGGGTCTGAAGACTTCTTATAACTGAGAGGGAAGGCGGGTGTCTCGGTCCAGCTGCCACTGGTCACTCGACCCTCTACCTTACAGCCTGTCTCCGACAACCGAAAACTCACTCAACTAAAGACACCCTTAAGCTAATTCACGTGTTTTATTTTCACAGGACTCTGTCCCTTATGGATATGCCTCCCACAGATTAGGCCGTGCGAAATGTTACGCTTTGCTCGCGTAATTTTGGAAACTACGCGAACGGCCAGAAATGTAATTACCCTAGCGCAAATGTGGCTTGTTTTCTTTTTCTGCAAAAGACTGGGTTAAGCAGGAAATATCGTTGTGGGAGACAGATTTAAGCACAAATCGTGCCACAAGAAAAATGTTTGGGATAAGGAGTCCTGATGGATCCCGGAGTGAGCCACGCCCCCTCGTGAAAAAAAGGCTTTGCGATAAAGTCCAACAGGTCATTCTCTCAGTTGACTCAGTCACGCCCAGAACGTGATGGTATGTGGACGGCACATCAATAGCGCCTCGTGCTACCACAAGAGGCAGCTTCCAAGAACTTTATGGTACAGAATAGTCCAGAAATGTATTATACCAGAGCACAAACAAGAGAAATAAACATAGCACGGAAATAAAGCGAAACGTGCATAAGGACATTTCCTCAGAGTACCAGGTAAAGTCCCCCGGAAACACCACAGTTATTCCTTATTTATGGGGCGCGTGCATTGGTCGTTTGGGACCCCTTAATGACTTTTCCATGCAAAGACTGCTTGTTATCGAAGCGTCCTCCCTCCAAGGATATTTCATTTCACCTGGGAACGATAAATTACCCAGAGCTTGAGCACAGACGCCTTCCTGGTTGGTAATGTTTAAGAACGCTTTCTAAGTAAGGTGACCACCTGGCACTGAGGCAAATTCTGGACAGGACTGTAAAAAATTCAGGACAAAGGGTCAAAATTCAGGACAAAAATTCAGGACAAAGGGTCAAAATTCAGGACAAAAATTCAAGAACAAACGTCAGTTTTACAGACACAGGCAAGAGAGGCCATGCCTCACTATGTTGTCAGTGCATTTATTTACTCTTTTTAAACATAGCACTATTAATTCACTGTGGACCTTTTGTGATTGCCTCCTGGTGTACTACATTCAGGTGTCACATTACGTCCTTGTTCAGTAGTAAATTAATGCCCTTCACGGCAAGGCCATCACCCCTACCCAAATCTACCCGATCTTTCCTGAAGAGAAAGTAACAGCAACATTTTGATTATGTTTCTGAACATTTCAAAACCCCTGGCAAACAGTTTGGGAAACATTAAGGTAATTAACCTTATGCTAGTTTAAACAAATTGAACAAAAACATCTGGCTTACCCCAACCACCCATGGACTTTCAACCTAATTTTTTTTTAAAGAGGCAGGGCAGATGGTGTGCGTGACAGTCTCACACCTAATGACAGGATGTGATGTACCCATAACTTGTCTGTAGTCTCACTGCACTAGAGTGTATGTTTGGGACTCTACATTTATGTCAGAAATGGGAGCCGGACTACCAATCAAAGATAATAAAAGAGTAGGATGAAATCGAGATCAAATGGGAGATCCGCGGCAAGTAATTTAAAGGGTTGTTGCTAACAACTGGATAAATAAAGAAGAGAAGAACAAGGTGGGACAATTCCTAAAATCAGACAAGATGGGTCCACCAAGACTATTTGAAGGTATTGGGTACCTGGGGAGTTGTCTGAACACAGGAGCGAAACAGAAGGGGCACTGTCAAGTGGTTGAACAATCAACACCCATCCACCTTGGCAAACTCTTCTGGTGCAATGGTTCGCTGTTAGTGCTTGTGAAGGGTGAGCAGGGGCCGGACCCCTTGCAAGGTTGTGCAAGGCAATTGCCCACTTAGTCCATGTCTTTATATGGTTTTGAAATTGAGCAAAAGCCAAACTAGAGATCTGGGTTATCCCTAAGTGTCAAGTACACATAGAATCTTCAAAATATTTGGGATGTAAATTGCACAAACAAAATTTACAAATTTTAAAATGTAATTAGTGTTTCTTTAGCATATGGCACTGTTTTCACCTTCATACACAATTAGAGCTCAGATTGAACTGGGAACCAGTTACCTTTTGACACCTAATGATTAATATCTACCATTCTTACACTGATTTCCAGAATGAAAATCTCGGCAGAGCGAACGGTCCCTCCAAGCCCAGTTTGCTTTTTGGTCTTCTCTTCTGCTTTCTGTAGAGGCCATGTGGCCCTAGCGAAGATGGTGTGCTACCACAATGATAGTATTATTTTGCAAACCTTCCCCTGCTCATCCTTCATTCCTTCTTCAGACAGGCTACACATCTGATTTGGTCACTGCTGCGCCATCGGGAGCTCTTTCCACTCTAAAGCTAACTGTGACTGCGGGTGGATTAGATCTTCTGGACTTAGAATGCTTTTATTCAGCTGCAGATGTCCAATGGGTGGCTCACTGGCTTTCTGCCCACCTCCCTGCATGAGATGGGGTTTACCAGTAAAGACTTTTAAGGAAGGCTTAATGCACTGCTCATCGTTTCCTACTGACCATTCTATGGATCACCATCCAGGGTTATCATGCATGGCTTTCTCTTGCCTTGCCAGAACCTGTAAACTCCCTGACACGAAGAAACCCTATGCTCCTGCACTACCTTTGCTAAGCCTTCCCACTCGCACAGGATGGCTGTGCTCAGAGCAACTCCATCAGTGGCATGTTGCAGGTGTCTTAAAATTGGGGACTTTGTTTCTGAACAGTGAGCTACTAAATTTCCAAACCCTTGTGGCAGTCTACCATCTTCATCCCGGTCAACTCCTTACTTACAACCACCTTAAATAATCATTAAATGCCCTATTTCATGTCTGCTACCTAGCACTAACCCTACAAGAGGTGTGCCAGAAGCTCTGTACCATAGGAAATGGTGGCAAACTGATGGAATGGGTGTACAGACCTATCCTGCAACATGGAAACCACTCCAGGTCTTCTTGGCATACTGCCTGGGTGATTGATGTACCAAACCTCTGCAAGATATGGACTAAAATACTGGACTTTCCCCACAAAGTATCCCACAGCTGTCACTTTAAGTAACTTCATAGTGCTTCCTTGTGAATGCATTCTGCCCGTTGCTTGCCATTGGCCTTGTGGTTTGTAACTCACAATTTGTTGCTTTCAATTTGCTGCCTTTAATTGTTTTAGGCTATGCAGCTTGAATTCCTCCCTTCCCTTGCCAAAACCTTATTTACAGTATCCTGCTGAGTGCCCCCTTTCTGTAAACAGGCCTGTAAATCTTGTTCTTATCTTATCATATTTGCTGTGCATTCAAAGAACAAAGTCAAATGTCCGTCCCTGTCTTAGGTGGGAACTTAGTGTTTTCTTTCCTTTCTCTGATTTCAAAGTGAGAGGATTTATGAAACAATCTTGCTGGATACTGGGGTTAGGAAATAGTTTTTTCTATCACATGACAACATTTAAATAGACTTCAGAATATATCAGAATTTGAAGTACAAATCAAGCACATTTTTGTTAATTCTGAACTGTGCTGGAAACAAATACCTTTACATGATTAAAACAAATCATTGCATTAGGTGATGCAATTTCCACACATCATTGTCTCTGCACAATATAGTTTGATTTGAAAAACTGTATATCTGTGCAAATGTAATGGTCATTTCAATCAAAAATGTGTTGTCTGTAATGGCAGTGTGTTACTACACCATGCATGCTCCACTCTGCACCACTCTACACCACTGCACCCTACTCTGTATCACTCCACTTTACGCCACTCCATGCCACTGTTCTCTTCTCCATTCGGAACCACTCCACATTATGCCACTGCACTCTATGCTACTTCACACTATGCCTCTCTACTCTACTCTGTACTACTCTACTCTAAGCCACTGCACTTTACGCCTCTCTACACCACTGCGCTCTGCTCGTCTGCACGCAATACCACTCGAGTCTAGGCAACACCAATCTAATCCGCACAACTCCACTCTCTGCCACTCTGCAACGCTGCACTGTACGCCACTGCACTCTAAGCTAATACACTCTATTCTAATGCACTTTACTCTGTAACACTCAACTCTATGCCCCTGCACTCTACATCAATACACTGTACATCATTCTAATCTACTCTGCACCTCTGCACTCTATGCCCCGGCACTCTACACTACTTTACTCTATGCCATCACACTCTATGCCACTTTATGAAACTCCACTCTAACCTGCACTTCTCCACTCTAAGCCACCTCACTCTACTGTGAAATAATCTACTTTATGCCACTGCATTCTATGCCACTGCACTCTACCCTGCACCTCTCCACTCTATGCAACTGCACTATACTCTGAAACAATCTATTCTACGCCACTGTACTCTATACCACTCTGACCACTGCAGTCTAGTTCAATGCACTCTACACCACTGCAAGCTGACACTCTGCAACACTGCTCTGGCCGCCACTATACTCTACACCACTTTGCTCTGTACTACTGCATTTTGCACCAATATACTCTATTCCACTGCATTCTATGCCACTCTACTCTGCCCAATGCCACTCTATGCAACTGCACTCTACACCAGTGTACTCTAAACAACAGCACTGCCCTTTACTCTGCACCACTGTACTCTATGCCACTGTTCTCTGTACCACTCTACACCACTGCACTGACACTCTACTCTGCAACTCTGCACTCTACACCACTCTACTCTATGCCACTGCACTCTAGGCACTATACTCTACTCTACACCTCTCTACAATACTCCACTCTGCACCACTCTACACCACTACACTCTATGCCACATGAGTCTACTCTGCACTCTATGACACTGCACCACTCTGCATTACTGCACTCTCTGCTACTCTATTGTATGCCACTCTACTCCACTGCACTCTATGTAACTCTACCCCATGCCACTCTATGCCACTGCACTCTGCACCAATGCACTCTAAACAACTGCACGCCACTGCCCTCTACTCTGTACCACTGTACTCTACGCCACTGCTCTGTGCCACTCTACTCCACAAAACATCACTGCACTGACACTCTACTCTGCAGTGTTGCACTCTCCACCACCGTACTATACACCAATGTACTATGTACTACTGCATTCTATGCCACTGCACTCTATGCCACTCTACTCTGCATCACTCCACTCTACAGCACTTTGCCCTACTCTGCACCACTCTACACTACACCACTGCACTCCCTGCAGCGTGAGTCTACTCTGCAATCTATGCCACTGCACCACTCTACACTACTGCTCTCTCTGCCACTCTATTGTATGCCACTCTACTCCACTGCACTCTATGCCACTCTACTCTGTCCCATGCCACTCCATGCCACTGCACTCTAAACCACTGCACTCTACGCTAACACACTCTAAACAACTGCACTGTACCCCACTGCACTGTACTTTGCACCACTGGGCTCTACGCCGCTGCTCCTATGCTACTCTACTCCACACCACACCACTATGCCACTAGCTTTAAGCCATGCTGAACAGCAGCTACTCTGGTGTATAACATGGCTAATGGCTAAAACACATTTGCAAAGCCAATAACTCTTTCGTAGATGAGACCTACTGGCTTTGCCAATGTTTGTTAGTACTATGAGGTACTGAGGTTCCTGAAAGAACTGTAAAAAATACAATTACACCATAATAAAGGCTGCTACAAAATGCGCAAATACATTTCGGTTAAGTAAAAAAAAAAGCGCTTCTCAAATACAGATTTGAATAATATACAGTTTCTACGTAGTGCTAAAAAAATGTTATAACACTCCATTAATACCACACACTCCACAGCTTACCTTGGAAAACCATTACAATACCCCTCTGAAAGAAATATCTTTGCCACCAGAAAACTTCAAGTGGCTCCTTTTAGTAAATTCAATGCAGGTTTTCAAGCCCCTTTGTTTTTGCAGATTTACCAGTTGCCCACATTTGCATGTCTTTAGGGAAGGAGACCCCCTGGCAAGAAGGCCTTTTCTTATCTGTCTGCCCCTCCCTCCTTCAGAGCACAGGAGACCCCTTGCCTTACAGCTCAGCTGGGGAAACTCCTCTGCCTGTAATTTCGCCCTGCATCCGTTGCCCTTTAGGTGAAAGGCTAAAATTACGGACAAATGCCGTCCGTTAAAGCTTTCATCACGGACAACGGACAGCAGGGCGAAATTACGGACAGTCCGTGAAATTTACGGACGGGTGGTCACCCTATTTCTAAGCAGCACTGCGGGCTTGTTCCAGGTATCCATTTGAAACAAAGTGAGCTCCTCGAAGCCCGTTCCATGAGCTACGCGGCTGGTGGTGAACCGACTCTCTACAGGGTGAGAAGGGCGGGGGCTGCGAGCCCCAGTTTGACCAGTCAGACTGAGATATGTCTCGTCCTTTTGTGCACTTGCCGTGTTTCTAGTTCAGATATATTCACTCGCTTGCATTTGTAGAGCCCTGAGGCCTCGCAGGAGGACCCGGAGCGCTGAACAAGGCCTGGCCCTGGGAGGTAAACTCACGAGTCGAGGGTCACGGGGTGCACTCCGACGAGGGGCTCCAGCACCTCACAGCTGACACTCAGTGAGACCAGGTCTGGGGGAAAGGCTCACGTCTTTCTGTCCCTTCACCAAGAAACATAAACAGGGGATGATGTTCGGAGACCACTGCCCACTCGGGCCCCAGATGCGGACCAGAGGGGACGGGTGACTGCGGAGCACGGGGAACGTGGCTCGTGAGCGGGTGATGTCTGGACAGAGAGTCCCTGGGGGCAAGCCCCGCAGTGGGACAGTCCCGTTTAACATTACCCTTGAAACAGGCCACGGTGGGACGGTGGCCTGGGAGAGTGTGGCGGGACAGTGGCCTGGAAGGAGAGTCCAGTGAGAGAGTGGCCTAGAAGGAGAGTCTTGTGGGGCAGTGGCCTTGAAGGACAGTGTGGTGGGACATTGGCCTTGAAGGATTGTCTAGTGGGACAGTGGCCTTGCAGTACGGTCTGGTGGACAGTGTCCTTAAAGGACAGTGTGGTGGGACAGTGGCCTTGAAGTAGGGGCTGGTGGACAGTGGCCTGGAAGGACAGTGTGGTGGGGCAGTGGCCTTGAAGGATTGTCTAGTGGGACAGTGGCCTTGCAGTAGGGTCTGGTGGACAGTGGCCTGGAAGGACAGTGTGGTGGGACATTGGCCTTGAAGGATTGTCTGGTGGGACAGTGGCCTTGAAGTAGGGTCTGGTGGACAGTGGCCTTGAAAGAGTGTCTAGTGGTACAGTGGCCTTGAAGTAGGGTCTGGTGGACAGGGGCCTGGAAGGACAGTGTGGTGGGACAGTGGCCTTGAAGTAGGGTCTGGTGGACAGTGGCCTTGAAAGAGTGTCTAGTGGGACAGTGGCCTTGAAGGATTGTCTGGTGGGACAGTGGCCTTGAAGTAGGGTCTGGTGGTCAGTGGCCTGGAAGGACAGTGTGGTGGGACAGTGGCCTTGAAGGATTGTCTAGTGGGACAGTGGCCTTGAAGTAGGGTCTGGTGGACAGTGGCCTTGAAAGAGTGTCTAGTGGGACAGTGGCCTTGAAGGATTGTCTGGTGGGACAGTGGCCTTGAAGTAGGGTCTGGTGGTCAGTGGCCTGGAAGGACAGTGTGGTGGGACATTGACCTTGAAGGAGTGTCCAGTGGGACAGTGGCCTTGAAGTAGGGTCTGGTGGTCAGTGGCCTGGAAGGACAGTGTGGTGTGACAGTGGCCTTGAAGGATTGTCTAGTGGGACAGTGGCCTTGAAGTAGGGTCTGGTGGACAGGGGCCTGGAAGGACAGTGTGGTGGGACAGTGGCCTTGAAGGATTGTCTGATGGGACAGTGGCCTTGAAGTACGGTCTGGTGGACAATGAGTCGATCACAGAGCCCGGGGCCACGGGCTGGGACCCCGAGCGTCGGGGGCAGTTCCAGATCCTACCTGCCCTCTGCTGCGCCCGGCTCCTCTCCTGGGCTCCGAGCAGTTGCTGTTCTCAGAACACGATGTGCAGGCCTCACACTTGGCCCAGGCCCCGCGCTGGACACGGTCCAGCAGCATGTTTAATAATGTACAAATGCCCATTAACTTCCAATCAAAAGCACGGATTTTTTCCATCTTAACAAAAACAAGCAGGGCCCCGGTGGGGCGGGAGAAGATGTGGCCGCCCAGCCCCTCGCGCCTCTCTGGTCATGCGATTGGCTCGTGACTAGGTGTGCATGCAGATGTAAACATGTGGATACCATGTGTTGCAGCAGTGTGTGTGTGTAAACTGAAACCGTGGCAAGTCCTGCCCTCCTGCTGCAGGCAGCGGGTCCAGGAGGCGGGGGGACCACGAGGCAGACATTTCATGTTGTAGAACATGGGACAGGCCCACAGAGAGGCATGTAGAATGTTTGCACAGAAACATGGAAATCACCTAAAGTAGAGAACGTCGGCCTAGTCCAGCTGTCCTTTCCCCTGCCTACTGGACATACCCCCCCCCAGGTCTCCAGCTTTCCATGCTTCTTGTGTGTAAACTGTGTTTCGGTACATGTTGAATTTATTTCTTCTTTCTGCCTGGACAGATACTTGTAGAAGGCTGTTCTGTGCACTAGCAGCAGTGTGCAAAGTGTTTTACGTCGAGCGCGAAAGCTCTTTGACCTGTTGTAAGTATTGTGGGCTTTTAACCACGCCCACCACATGCCCATCACTATAACTCGTTCATTGGCTTAAAAATCCTCAGGAGGAACTGACACATCACTAGAGGATTTCCTTAAACGTTCCATTAAATCTGGGGCAACCGGTGGGAGATTATGGTTTGGCTGCTGCGCCCGAGGCTGCGTCCACATGGAGCCCGGCTTCTCCCTGCTCTGTTGGGAGCTTGAGGGCAGGCAAGGAGATGGGGTGCTGACTGGGAAGCTATTCTCTATCTTTTTCACCTTGTTTTTCTATTTCGTTCAAAATCAATAAAATCTGTTAGAAAATGCAAGGTAGAACAAAAAAAGAACCTTTTCAATTCCGTAGCTGCTGTTCACGACCCTCTTTCTGAAGATATTGTAATTTCGCGCCCCGGCCTGCCCCTCCCTCCCCCGGAATGCTCCTTGTTCCACCTGGTCCTGGCAGTGCCCGTGTTTTGTTGACTCTATCACTCCGATGCCTGTGTTACACGTGCCCCGCCCCCTGCCCCCGCCACCAGATTCCATGTTTACATTCTTGCACCTCCCCCTGGGGCGGGACGTGTGCGGGTGATGCAGTCAGGGCACAAGTCGCGACAGGAGGTGCACCGACCTGCACCAATGCAAGTGACGCATTACACGATGTAATTGTGAAATAAGGAGGGTCTAGGAGCAAAAGAAACGGGATTAGGTATTATCCAGAGAAAGGAGTGAGTTGAAGCTTTGGAGGTCCGTGGGGGCGGTGAATGAAGCCACTGCCCACCTCCCCAACACCGCCCCCCCCCCCTTTACTTTATTCTCTGAAACTTTGTTGGAAACGAACCTGCATCTTCGTTAGAGGAGGATGGAAGCCGGGCCAGAACCATGAAGGCGAGGGCAGGTTAAGGAAGTTGGGTCAAAGGGGTAACTCAAATACTCCAGTTCTCGTGACTTGTAGCAGATGTATTTTTTTTTTTCAAAGTTATAGTTAGCGTCATAGCACACCACTGCAATTTCTATGCACTTTCCCTGATGCACAGAAATGAAACGAAATTAGACGAAAATATATGTTCAAGCGTTTTTTTCAGAGTAAACTGCTCATTTTAAAAACATTCCATTCACATTGACTTCAAATAAAAACCTAAATGCAAGGATGTGTGCATAATTTCAAATAATTTTAGACTTTAGCAGTCTTGACTTAACGAGTCTAATTAAAATTTCCAAACTGTTTATTATTTGTTACATCATTTATTTATATATTTATTTGTGCATTCTGGTACTTGTAGTTTGAAGTTCCCGCCATAACTCAGCCCTGTAACCCGTGACTGAAAGATTTACTCAGGCGTGACACAGAAACCTTGAAAAACCCTGTAAACTTATGGCCCATGGTCCCGCGGATCCGTCCGGCAGAGACCAAGCCCCAGAAGAGGCAGCGCACCGATGGAGCGGGCAGGATGCAGTTGCATCTGGAAGCTCTCTGCGCGAGGGGTGAACCCCGGTTGCCACCACGTGAGGCAGGAATGCCAGGAACGCGGCCGGGGAGAAGAATGAGGCATGTGTGTCTGCAGGGAGTCTGCCTTTCTGCCACCAGGGGGCGCTGCCGGGGAGCACCCCTGTCACTCAGGCTTTCATTGATGACCTGCTGTGAGCTCACGCGCCCCTTCACCTGCCAGTGTGCAGCTCTCCTGAAGTAAGGAGGAGCTCTGGGCTCCCTCTCTGATCATCTTACAGCTTGGCACACATCTCACCCCCCTGCAGAGATCTGAAGATGCCCCGTGTCAGGTGGCAGTAGCGCAGGCATTTGTATTTTTTTGTTTATCTCTTTTGTATGCTCGGACCAAAACACGCTCCCAACAGGAAAATAAGGAATACATAAAACAAGCCTTGGCAATGTGAATTGTTCTAACCTGTCAGATTTGCAAATTCTTTAACTTTTAGTTTTACAAATTAATTTTGCCGATGCTTTTTGGCATTGCCAAAAAGACAAAAAAAAATATTGCTGATGCTGTTGAACAGCATCGGCGATAAAAGCCTATTGTTTAAACCATCATGCATGTGCACACATGTAGCCGCAGTGTGATGACGAAAGCACACACACCATAATCCAGAGGCTGTTTTCCTTCTGTTTTAATTTAGTGTCCCAAGATGATGGATGTGCATTTAAGTGATAGATGAATTAAACTATAAAAAGTGTGCCAACGATCTTTTGCATCCTGTCCAGAAATTGCAGCTCACCAGGTCCCCTAAAACGTATAAACATTGTTTTGTTTTTTTAATAAAAAGAACGCTATTGTGGAGGGCAAGCACATTTTAAATGGCTGATAAGTAAACTATGTACAAGACTGCTTGTATGCCCCATAATGCCATTCATATTTATTGGGGTGACCCTGACTGTTGCATGACACCATCGAGAGCTATAATGACCTTTCGCTCCAAGTCTGTAAATACGTAATATGTATTTATGTAAACTTAATTGCTTTAACTTTTCTAACGTAATTTTTATAATTAAGTAATTTGTAAATGCATAACTCTCAACATGAGTAGCCATAGTAGCTATATGTATTGTCACCTACTTCCATGTTACTCTAAATTTCTCATGTAATGTTCTTCCGCTTTATTGTAAAGCGCTTTGAAAGCTCTGGGTAATGTCTGTGATACATAAAAATGCATAAATATATAATTAAAAGCAATGGGAAGCAGTAGTAGTGGAGGGAGCACCAGAGGTCCTGGTGGTTGTTGAAATAAGCAAAAATGACAAAAAAGTCAAGCGAGGCAGAGCTCGAGGGGGGGCACCATTGAGAGTGCTGGGCGAAGAAGGAAGCAGCACATTGGAGCAACAGCAAGAAAACACATTTACTCCCATGGAGTGCTAAAAGAAAAAGGAAAATATAGTTAACTGGTGTGGAAGGAAACATGTAGGCCTGGCCGGAGTGCACGGAGTCCGACTATGCAGAATTCCTGCTGAGTTGGGACAAAAAAACTCTGTAGAATTCCGCAAAGGTGGACGTCCGTGACCCGCGGAATCCTGAATGTGCCTGATCTCGGAAGTGCTAAGCAGGGTCGGACCTGGTGCATTCAGGAGAGGGCCATAGGCAGTGAAAGCGGCTGTTTCAGGCCTCCTGTGCACCGGCCTGTCCCGTGTGCATTGCAGTGCACCTGGGACAGGCCAGTGCACAAGAGGCCTGAAACAGCAGATTTCCCTGCCTACAGCCCTGCCCTGAATTCAGGGCAGGGCCATATCAGTACTTGTTTGTGCACCAGTGTGCACAAACAACAAAAAACAACAAGGACTTACCTGGGTCTTCCAGGGGGTCCGCCTCTCCTCGTCGTCCAAAGACGACAGGCCTCCCTCTGGCCTCTGCTCCGGTGTACACTGCAGCCCAGGCCTCTGCGCGTGCGCTGTGCAGGCCATACCTGGGCTGCAGCGCGCACTGAGTGAGCTTCGCTCCGCTGGCAGAGCAAGCGGAGTTTTTGGACTTACTCAGCGCGGAGTTCCAAAAACTCTGTTAGCTCCGCCAGCGGAGCTCCCTGCACACCACCAGAAACAAGTCATTGAATCAAAAGGAGGAAAAGAAGCTGCACTTCAAGGGAGAAACAGACATAAAAGGCATGAAAGCCATCAACTAAGATGCAAGAAACAGATTAATACAAAAAAGCCAGCCAGTAGTAAGCGATCAGCTGCCCCACAGCCCACTTTAAGGTTTAGTATTGTCCACAGTAGGTCTTTGACAACTCTCAGCTAAAAGTTGTCAGTAGGTGAGACCTAAAACGCATTTCTCAATGAGTTATTTACACCTGAAACTGAACAAAGGTGATCTCAGCTGTGCTAATAATTGCAACTCCCAGAATGCCAAGCTCCATTTGCCACAAATTATCCTTTGTTCTAGAAATATTAGGTATGGATGGTTTGTATATAGAACAGGATAGTTCGGCAGTACCTACAAGTATTTTGGGCTGACCAGCTTTAATTTAAGTAATTGCAGAGCCTTTCACCTTTTCCTTGTTTGTCTTCTGTTATTCTTTATTTCATTTCTGAATGTCCATATACATTTTAAAACGCTTCTTGCCAAGGTATGTTTCGTTCCAGAACAATCATTCCGCAGAACTTCATCAGGTCATTCAGGGTTAATTAAATGAGGATGAACAACGACAACATGCATGGAAATAATTATGGCAAAACACCTAGGGGCAGATTTAAGAGTCCCCTGCACCACAATATCACCACATTAGCGTCATTTTTTTACGCTAATGTGGCGATATTATGGGAAAAACCGCCACACCAGATTTACAAAGTGGCGCAATGCGTTCATTGCGCCACTTTGTAACTACTTGCGCCACATTATGCCTCAGCCAGGCATAATGTATGCAAGGGAGCGTTCACCCATTAGGAGGACCGCACAGATGGCTAAAAGATTTCTTTGCCTAATTTTTTTCAGCATTTTTAATGCCTGCTCAGAGCAGACATTAAAAGGGGGCACACCATTGGTTACAAAGCCCCCCTATGTACTGTTCAGGGTTAGTGCCAAAATGTTGGCGCTAACCCTGAACAGTACATCAATAGCCTCAAAAATTCTGACGCTATTGCCCCCTACCCTGCGCCATGGTGTGGCGTATTTTAAATACAGTGCACAGATGGTGGCGGTAGTGGGGCGCTAAGGGGCGCAAGGAAAGTGGCACTGCACTTTTCGTAAATCTGCCCCCTAGACCCACCAATAGCTTTCAATGTAACACCAGGGTGGCATTTCACAAGCGTCAGTCCCATGTACTGGGAATGGAATGGTGTCCCAGATAGCAATGCAAGGATAAGTCCCAGAAAGGGATTCTAAACCAGGATTACAGCTAAATCTTCGAAAATATAAGTCTCACAAGCTTCCAGAGGTATTCCAGTGAGTAACACATCTCGCTTCGTGTTTTCAGGACATTATGAGCCGCGCTCTCAGAGCCAACTTACATGTAGAAGAAATTCTTAAAAAGTGAACTTACATGGGAAAATTACTTTACATATGAGAAAATAATACCCAGCGAATAGGTCATATATTATGTTTGGGTAAATCTTTCTCAGGGGTCCTGAGTGGATGTTCCTGGGCAGGGATGAGTTGGAAAGTTTAAGAGTACATAGAAACTGTATTCAAAAACTTTCTTCCAATCCATTCCCACTTTTGAAAAGGTTGGAGATTTACTCTTTCAAAGGGTAGGAGTAAATCACTTTCTAGAGCGGGGATGGAAAGGAAAATCCCGCAAAACTGAAACGAGGTGCAACATTACAAATGCAATTGCATTTTCCCATGTGCTATTGCACGCTGTGCATCCAGAAAGGCCTCTGCATAGACAGAATTTGGATTTCACAAAAACTTTGGAAGTGAACCTGGAAGCCTATTATAGTTATTGTTGGAGGCTTATAGCAGGAATTTTGGAAACCTTATACTGACTACCCCAGTTTCTATGATGGACCCATAAGTGAACCCAACTACACCCTTTGCTTGACTGTTGCCAGCAGTCCCACCACTAGTACCACTACTGCTAGGGGCACTAGAGCTTGATGTATTAGTGGTGGTAGGCTCAGGGGGTTTACCTGGACAGGACGTATCCCCTGGCCTATGGCCTTTATTTTTACACACAAAGCACCAAGGCTTTTTAATGTGTGTATGTTGTAAAGAAGAGGAAGAATTTGTTTTATCCCCACCCCCTGAAGAGTGTTTAGGATTTGAAGAATGATCTTTGGTTTTACCCTTATCCCCATGCTTATCCTGAGATTTCTCACCATCTTTCTTCTTGCCATCCTTGTCACCCCCTGTATGAACTTTTCTGTTCACTCTTGTTCTGACCCATTTGTCTGCCTTCTTTCCCAATTCTTGGGGAGAGGTCAGATCTGAGTCCACTAGATATTGGTGTAACAAATCAGACACACAGTTATTCAGAATATGCTCTCTCAGGATTAGATTGTACAGGCTTTCATAGTCAGAAACTTTACTGCCATGTAACCACCCCTCCAAGGCCTTCACTGAATGGGCAACAAAGTCTACCCAGTCTTGTGAAGACTCTTTTCTGGTTTCTCTGAACTTAATCCTGTATTGTTCAGTGGTTAAGCCAAATCCATCCAAGAGTGCATTCTTCAAAACTGTAAAATTATTGGCATCACTTTCCTTCACAGTAAGGAGCCTATCCCTACCCTTTCCACTGAAAGATAGCCATAGGATAGCAGCCCACTGCCTTTGAGGGACCCCCTGTACCACACAGGCCCTCTCAAGTGCAGCAAACCTCTTGTTAATGTCATCCCCCTCCTTGTAAGGGAGAACTATCTTATGCAGATTCCTAGAATCATGTTCTCTCACAGGATTGCTATCTGGAATACTGCTGCTGCCACCAGGGGGTCTAAACCCCAACCTCTGTCTCTCTTTTTCTAAGTCTAGGGATTCCCTGTCTAGAGCCAGCTGTTGCTGTTTAAGCTTCAGCCTGGACTCTTCCACTCTCAACTTATTGAGTTCCCTTTCTAACAGTCTGTCATCTGGGTGGGTGGGTTGGGAATGCTTTGACACAGAAGAATGATGTGAATGAACCGAGGGAGACCTATCCCTAACAGTTGGCACCATAGCAACCTGGCCTGCAGGAACAAAAACATCCCTACTGTGATGGGAGCTTCTATTACTACCAGCATTGCTAGGTGGTCTGCTAAGGGGCAGGTTAGGAAGGGAACCCTGTACCACTCCCTCAAGGGCTTCCCCTGAGTCAGAGTGTGAGCTATCTATCAACTTTTCAGATGAGGTGCCACCCTGGGCCTTATCATTCTCAATAAGCATATTAGACAGTAGCTCTCTAGAAGGGATCTTACCTACCACTAAACATCTACCAATGCAGAGACTCCTTAGGCTCTTAAAGTTAAGGTGGTCATAAGTAGCATTGACCAAATTAAGAGGGGTTCCTACACCAGACATGGTAGAAAAAGGTTTAGGGACAGATAAAAGAGAGAAAAAGTTTTAGGACTTTTTAAAGAACAGGAAAAAAAACCTTTTTCAACTTTTTGAAACTTTTTAGAAAGTTTAGGAGTACTTTTCAGCACTTAGCAGATAGTGTAAGAGAAGAAAAGCAAAACTTGTTGGTTAGGTGTACATACACTGAACTTGTTTTGTATATTATTCTCTTATGAAAAGTACAAAATGACAAAGTGGTAAGTAGTTACAAGTACTTATCCCACCGCTGCACAAACAATGTAGTAGGCTGGCCTGGCTTGTAGCGGGTACCAAGGTGTACTTACACTCTGTACCAGGTCCAGTTATCCCTTATTAGTGTAGAAGAGGTGTTTCTAGCAGCTTAGGCTGATAGAAGGTAGCTATAGCAGAGCAGCTTAGGCTGAACTAGGAGACATGCAAAGCTCCTACTATACACTGGTGTCATATGCACAATATCATAAGAAAACACAATACACAGATATACTAAAAATAAAGGTACTTTATTTTTATGACAATATGCCAAAAGTATCTCAGTGAGTACCCTCAGTATGAGGATGCCAAATATACACAAGATATATGTACACAATACCAAAAATATGCAGTAATAGCAAAAGGAACTAATGCAAGCAATGTAAAGTTACAGTAGATTGCAATAAGCGCACATAGGTATAGGGGCAACACAAACCATATACTCCAAAAGTGGAATGCGAACCACGAATGGACCCCAAACCTATGTGAGCTTGTAGAGGGTCGCTGGGACTGTAAGAAAATAGTGAGGGTTAGAAAAATAGCCCACCCCAAGACCCTGAAAAGTAGGTGTGAAGTGCACCTATAACCCCCAGAGAGCACAGAAGTCGTGATAGGGGGTTTCTGCAAGGAAGACCCACACCAGCAAAGCAACCAAAGTGGATTTCCGGACCTGAGTACCTGTGGAACAAGGGGACCAAGTCCAAGAGTCGCGACAATGTCAAGAGTGGGCAGATGCCCAGGAAATGCCAGCTGAGGGTGCAGAGAAGCTGCCACCAGATGGTAGAAGCTGTGGATTCTGCAGGAACAAAGAGGGCTAGAAACTTCCCCTTTGGGGGATGGATGTCCCACATCGTGAAGAAGCTTGCAGAGGTATTCCACGCAGAAAGACCACAAACAAGCCTTGCTAGATGCAAGGGTCGAGGTTAGGGTTTTTGGATGCTGCTGTGGCCCAGGAGGGACTTGGATGAGGAGACAGAGGGGGCGCCCAGCAAGTCAGGGAGCCCTCACAGAAGCAAGCAGCACCAGCAGAAGTACCGGAACAGGCACTTGGAAGAGGAGTGAACCGGAGTCCACCCGAAGACACAAAAGGGAGTCCCACGATGCCGGAGGACAACTCAGAAGGTTGTGCACTGCAGGTTAGAGTGTCGGGGACCCAGGCTTGGCTGTGCACGAAGGAAATCCTGGAAGAGTGCACAGGTGCCGGAGCAGCTGCAAATCACGCGGTACCTAGCAATGCAGTCTAGCGTGGGGAGGCAAGGACTTACCTCCACCAAACTTGGACTGAAGAGTCACTGAACTGTGGGAGTCACTTGGACAGAGTTGCTGAGTTCCAGGGACCACGCTCGTCGTGCTCAGAGGGGACCAAGAGGACCGGTGATGCAGTCTTTTGTTGCCTGTGGTTGCAGGGGGAAGATTCCATCGTCCCACGGGAGATTTCTTCAGAGCTCCTGGTGCAGAAAGGAGGCAGGCTACCCCCAGAGCATGCACCACCAGGAAACAGTTGAGAAGGCGGCAGGATCAGCGATACAAGGTTGCAGTAGTCGTCTTTGCTACTTTGTTGCGGTTTTGCAGGCGTCCTGAGCAGTCAGCGGTCGATCCTTTGGTAGAAGGTGAAGAGAGAGATGCAGAGGAACTCTGATGAGCTCTTGCATTCGGTATCTGAAGAATTCCCCAAAGCAGAGACCCTAAATAGCCAGAAAAGGAGGTTTGGCTACCTAGGAAGGAGGATAGGCTAGCAACACAGGTAAGAGCCTATCAGAAGGAGTCTCTGACGTCACCTGCTGGCACTGGCCACTCAGAGCAGTCCAGTGTGCCAGCAACACCTCCGTTTCCAAAATGGCAGAGGTCTGGAGCACACTGGAGGAGCTCTGGGCACCTCCCGTGGGAGGTGCAGGTCAGGGGAGTGGTCACTCCCCTTTCCTTTGTCCAGTTTCGCGCCAGAGGAGGGCTGGGGGATCCCTGAACCTGTGTAGACTGGCTTATGCAGAGATGGGCACCATCTGTGCCCATCAAAGCATTTCCAGAGGCTGGGGGAGACTACTCCTCCCCAGCCCTGACAACTTTTTCCAAAGGGAGAGGGTGTAACACCCTCTCTCTTCGGAAGTCCTTTGTTCTGCCTTCCTGGGCCAGGCCTGGCTGGATCCCAGGAGGGCAGAAACCTGTCTGAGGGGTTGTCAGCAGCAGCAGCAGCTGCAGTGAAACCCCAGGAAAGGTAGTTTGGCAGTACCCGGGTCTGTGCTAGAGACTCGGGGGATCATGGAATTGTCACCCCAATGCCAGAATGGCATTGGGGTGACAATTCCATGATCTTAGACATGTTACATGGCACTGTTCGGAGTTACCATTGTGACGCTATACATAGGTAGTGACCTATGTATAGTGCACGCGTGAAATGGTGTCCCCGCACTCACAAAGTCCGGTGAATTTGCCCTGAACGATGTGGGGGCACCTTGGCTAGTGCCAGGGTGCCCACACACTAAGTAACTTAGCACCCAACCTTCACCAGGTGAAGGTTAGACATATAGGTGACTTATAAGTTACTTAGGTGCAGTGGTAAATGGCTGTGAAATAACGTGGGCGTTATTTCACTCAGGCTGCAGTGGCAGGCCTGTGTAAGAATTGTCAGAGCTCCCTATGGGTGGCAAAAGAAATGCTGCAGCCCATAGGGATCTCCTGGAACCCCAATACCCTGGGTACCTCAGTACCATATACTAGGGAATTATAAGGGTGTTCCAGTATGCCAATGTGAATTGGTGAAATTGGTCACTAGCCTGTTAGTGACAATTTAGAAAGCATAGAGAGCATAACCACTGAGGTTCTGTTTAGCAGAGCCTCAGTGAGATAGTTAGTCATCACACAGGGAACACATACATATAGGCCACAAACTTATGAGCACTGGGGTCCTGGCTAGCAGGGTCCCAGTGACACATAACAAACATACTGAAAACATAGGGTTTTTAATATGAGCACTGGGCCCTGGCTAGCAGGATCCCAGTGAGACAGTGAAAACACCCTGACATACTCACAAACAGGCCAAAAGTGGGGGTAACAAGGCTAGAAAGAGGCTACTTTCTCACACCTTATACATGTTAATAATTCATAAAGTGTCTTGTAGTAAAAATATGAGGCATGTGTAGAATATGTCTGGAGTATAGGGCACCATGTTCCCACGGCTGGTGTTTTCTGTGTTTGGGTCCATAGCCCCATATGCTCGTTGGGAGCAAACAAAGGCTAGAGCTTCCAGAATGCACCAGGATACTGGTGGGAAATCCAGAGCATAAAACATGATGTTCCAATGCCATGGAGAAAGGCGGGAAACATGACTGAGGGCTGGGCCTTTCCCTGAGTTGGCAGTTTTAATGAATAGTCTGTTTTAGACGCATTTAGTTATGACTCCGAGTGATGTTTTGTGTTTAATTCATAGCTGTGTGGGGTGGCTTTAAACCTGCCTTGGTTGTTTTCTGCTAAGCATGCCGGGAGTTGTAGTTTCATATTCTCGACTATAGGTAGGGGCCTGCATATTGTAACGTTTACTGCTTTTGGCTGTGAACGCAGGCCTAACTGAAGGTCACCCTCGTGACCTGGAGCCTGTTGTCCCTGGAATAGCTCAACATTTTTTATTGCGAGTGAGTATGAATGTTCAATATGCAGGTTCCTGCCAGGGCTCGGCACTGCGAGACACCACACTTGGGTAGGCGGTTCCCATCGAAAATCCAACCCAGATGTGCATGTTTGCCTCTCTTGTTTGGTGACGAAATAGAATACGTATCTCAGTGGGTTTAGCACCTTGTGATGGGGAGTCAAAGGGGTGAAGCCTGGGGCAGTTCTGCGGGGGCTATATTTTAAAAAGTTTACCTTTGAGCAAAACTTTCTGCAGAAAAATGATGTTTGCTGTAGGTTTTTTTGTTCTACAAAGTGAAGCTTGAAAAGTTTTCTCCCACAAAACGAGTTTGTTTAGCAGGATTTTTGACTCTTTGGCAAACGTTTTGTTCATTACTGTGGCACAGGCTTAATTCAGGGCTTGTGTATTTGTTTGCATCAGGCTGTGGTTTCTGGAGTCCAGGAAGCAATCACGGTCTCACTTCCTGCAGGGAAGGGTTTGTGCCTCTACTCTCCTGTGTGAGCAGGGCGGTGGTCTTTCCTTTACACAGACGGTCACATTATCATCCCTCGCTCATGTGAACAGCGGGTGAAACAAACCAAGACGAAGCGGCCTTAACAACTAGTCTTTTTTGGGAGGCAACATTTGTTTTATTTATTTATTATGGTATACTGCTCACATTGTATGGCATATTCTGAGTGGTATTTAGGTGTCACCTACTGGATGGCACATGTTCTGCCTGTTGCAAGACATTTTGTGTGCTTACCAAGAGCACACAGAGGCTTGGACCTGCACATTGCTTACCATTGATTGGGTTTCCTGTCAATCTTATTTGTCTGCTCCTTGTTCGTGTCCCAGCTTGTCAATCTTGTGTTTGTCCCTCCTATGGAGCACTGCCTCTTTACCATCACTTTTGATTGGCTCGCTTCTGTGCTTCCAATGCTTTCTTTTCAAGCACAATTGACTTCTTTTGGGTTAAGCACTTCATGAAAGTGACTTATTTTCCGGCTGTCTTCCTTGAGTACACTGCACTCCATGTTGCGTCCCTTTGCTTCAGCCATCCTTCATGTTGTGCTTGCTTTCATGCCCTCCACCTCACTGCTCTCTCTCCCGTGTGCTTCTTCATGCGCACTCCACGTGTCTCTCTCTCGCCCTTCGCTTCTCCTCCCCACCCTACTGTCCTCCATTGTCTGGTCTCCCATGTGCTTCTTCCCCCGCCCACTCCACTTTGCGCTTGCGCCTGTTGCTTCTATTCCCTCATCACCCCGTTGCTTCAGCCCCATGTTGCTTCCACCCACTGTTGGTTCAATACCCCCATCGCGCCCACGTCGGTTGCTTCTCCCACTCACATTAGCACATATTTCTATCGGTACCCATCCAAACCACGAAAAAAACAGTGCCTGTGTGTGTGGTGCGCATGCCTACAAAACGACATGAGCAGCCACATCAAGGTCTTTTCTTTTAATTGTCAGCCATGCTGCACAGCATTGTGGATGATGTACAGCATGGCTAAAAACCATTGGCAAAGGCAATAGGTCCTAAAGCCCAGTACTATGGACTTTGTCGATGCTTGTTGAATAAGTAATAGAATGGGGCACAGCAGTAGTGTGTGACACAAAAGAACATAAAAATCAGATAAACAAGAAAAATCAGCAGCCACATAACATTGTAGAGACTGGCACTGTGCCTATGATCTGTCACAGCAAAACATGCGGTGCCACAATATTGATTTGTAATGAAAAAGTTTCAAGCAAAGTAATTCAACCAAAAGCAGTAAGGAATGTCGAAGGTTCATTTTCAACAAAACCTTGCAGCTAAATTATATACATTTTTTTTAACTGAACCATCTAGATCCCTCTTAGACAACTATATATATATATATATGTATACGCAAAAAACAAAGGAGAACTCTTGGAAGTTCCCAAATTTAGGTGGAGAGCTGCTCTAGTAAGGAGCACCCTGCAACACCAGCGACACTCTAGCAAAGTATTTAAGCATAGGATCAGCACAGTGCTGTCCACACCGAGCTAGATAGTGACAAAGTCTTTTGCCATTTACACAGCAAAATCTTTAAGCATAGGTTTGACACAGTGTCAACCTTGACGAGCTGTAAAATGACAAAAGCCATTTCCCACTCCAGGCACAGTATTACAGCTTTGGACTGGTCAAATACCGTCCAAGCCAACCTGGAATGAGTAAAGCAACCCCTGACACGTGTTTCGCTCTCATTAGAGCTCTTCAGAGGGGTATAGCTTTGTCCAGACACAAGGGAGCACCCAGTATAAGTTAAACCAAGACCCTTTCAGGGTTATAGTGACGCATAAATTATGCAAAAACAAAGGAGAACTCTGGGAAGTTCCCAAATTTAGGTGTAATACTCTGCCTGGAGGGGTAAATGGCTTTTGTCATTTTACAGGGAGGGATTGTTAAGCACAGCGAAGGTTATCTCAAGCAAGACTGACAGATCACCAAGCATCGGAAACGGCTTCTGCAGCCGACTGAGGTCTGTTGAGCAATGCAGACTATACCTCAACCATGATGGAGGGTTCTTTGAGGATGCATCGGGGTACCTAAAGAATGATTGTGGATCTCTCTAGCAAGATATAGGCTTTCTCAACCATTAGTAGGAGTTCTTAATTCACAATCAGTGGTCACAAAAGCAATACTGCTGTCTTCTATTGCACCATCAGACAATTCTTATGGTGTCATATATAAATGTCCTCTGTTGTATGACTCAGAACTAAAAACTAGTTGGGCACTACTGTGCATTGCAATACCGAGAGAGAGAAAGAGAACTCAAAGGGGAAAGGCATGAGTGCTACAGACCAATCCAACCACTGCAGAGACCTGCCTCTGAATCTGATTTCCACAGGCTGAACCCTGGCCTGTCCACTCAACCTTCATCTTTAGATACAATGAGTAATATTGAGTTGGGCAACAATACGCATCTTTTATTCAGCACCAAGATCCCCTGCAGAATGAATGTGCACAAATTAGATATTGATGAATTTTAGGTCATGAGACATTCAAAAAAGGAACATAAATATGCAAATGAGGAGAAAGAGAGTGAGAGAGATGGGACATTAAAGACAGAGTACAAACAGGATAAACAGAAAAGCATGAATGAGGTACTGTCCCAAAGCGGCTGGTTGCAGTCTTGCGCTTACCTCTGGAATTGATTCACAAGAGGCGGGGCCCTCACAAAACCAGAAGAACTTGGGTTCTCCCACAGAAGTATTAACTGTTGCGAAAAATCACTTATTAACATATATAAATGCCTGACTTATATGCTTCAGGGCAGAAGATGCCAGCTTGTAAGACGTAATACTGGGATGTGCGTCTGTCTTCTGCCTTGGCATGCCAATAAACCTTGGTACCTCAAGACACATTTCATCTGTTCCGGAGCCTTGCCTGGTGTTTGTGTTTTCTTTGCGCCACTCTGGGGAGGGTTGAAAAATAGCTTCCTAACATTAACAGAACACTAGAAACAAACAGGTCTCTGCAGACACCCACGGTGCTGAAAGGCCTTCAGTGGGATGTTATTTCGTTGGATAACATTGGGCGTTGCTATAGTTGCCCCTCAACGAAGAGATCACAAATACCACCACGGTATAGCCTTGTTGCACTGGGTACCATTAACCCAATCATTAGTGTGGGGGTGATACGCCCTACCCTTTTGTCAAGATTTGTGGTGTCCTATCTAAGGAAAGGGTAATGTTAGACTATTCTTGGATTCTTTTGAGTATTTTTCAGAGGTGTACTTCTGTAAGTGAACACCTCTGACTGGACACACATAGGAATAACCTCTGTTGGGGGTGCTGAGACCTACACAGATACTACAGTGCAATACAATAAAAGAGCTATGAACTTTGGTGACCTTCACTGGATCTGACCCCAACTTCACTCCATCACCCAGAAGCTTGGACCAAGGCTAAGGCTGGAGTGTTGAGTAAGCCAAGGAGTCCGGTTTAACCAATTACGTGCTAATATTCAGAGCCCGGGACAGATAAGGAGAACACGCAGGGAGAACATCTATTTTGAAACCTGTTGGGGGCCTGCTAGAAACAGCAATATTTTGGGCAATCTGACTGAGAGGGTGAGAGATGACAGGGAGACAGAAGGAGAAAGTGAGTGGTGAGCTTTTTAACACCTGGTGAGACAGTTATAGTTTACTGGGGGGGGGGGGCATGTGAGACAAAGATAAAAATAAAAGAGTTATGGAAGGAGGCAGAGCCACAGAGAAGGAGGGGAAGAAAGAAAGCGATAGAGGTAGAGAAAGAGAAGGGTTGAGGCATAAACCCCAGGCGAGTAATAATTTATCTCTTGTGTTTTTATAATACTTGAGTATTACCCCCAAATTAACAGTAGTTTTTTTTTTTTTTTTAAACAGTCTATGTCACTAATCTGGTATTACGGGTGCCACAATCTTTTTTAACAAGTAGAGTTAGCAACTGACCTACACTGTAAGAGACAGGCAGAGAGAGAGAGAGATTTGAAGTTAAAACTCAAGGATGTTGCAAGTACAGAGGCATAACGCGGGCCTCTGCAGCAGGTGGTGGTGGGGGGGGTGGACCAGTACTCAAAGGGGCTGGGATGGACTGGGTGAGAGAAGTCTCTGAGTTCCCTTGAACCTCCTGTAGGCGAGGTAAGAGGGAAACACAGGTTCAGTTCTTCAGAACAAGACTTCAGGCCGGCCGAGCAGGACATAAGGACCTCTTTGTGATGATTCAGGACTGAGGCCTGGATATTGTTACAGCTGGTGAACCCTGTCCTCCCATAGATCTGAACAGCAGGGTTGATGACCTTCCAGATTAACCCCTTCCTGCCACACATCTGAGCAACAGGGCTGCTGACCTTTCAGGTGAATCCTCTCCTCCCACACATCTGAGCAGCAGGACTGCTGACCTTCCAAGTAGACCCTGCCCTCTCATGTATCTGAGCAGCAGGGATGATGACCGACTGGGCGATTCCTGTCCCGCCACACATCTGAGCAGCAGGGCTGATGACCGGTCATGCTAACTCTGTCTTGCCACACATCTGGGCAGCAGGCTGCTGACCGTCCAGATGAGCCCTCTCCTGCCACACATCTGAGCAGAAGGGCTCCCAACCTTTTTAGCCACACCTGTCACTCTGTACATGTTAGAAGCATAACCCTAGGGAAGCAAGAACATTTGGAACCTGTATTTTTGAAAAAATATTGTGAACCAACCTTTGTGTTAATGGGTTGGTTTATAAAATTCCAATACAACGTGGGTTGTAATCTGACCGTGCATCACAAATTATGATTCGCTCTAATTGGTCACCATCATACAAATGGTACACAATGTATGTGATTGATTTTAAATAAAACCCCAACTTTTTCAAATTCAACCCATTTTTCTTAAAGGAAACAGGGCTGTGTTTAAAAAAAAGTTTGTTTAAGAGTTGACAGTGCTGCTCCCGAACAAACTTTTCTTTACATTAACAACCGGGATTTTTTTTCTCAAATGGATTACCAACACGAATCCGAAGTCAGTAACTTCAATGATTGGTGTTTGAATTATGGTAGCAAAACGTTGATGCATCTCATTCAGTATTTCGAATGGACTTACAACACACCCCTTCTAAGAAGTGACTCGGTAGTGAACATAATCCCATTTTAGGAGTTGGTAAAAGTCTACCAACTCCTAACATGTGATTGTTACATAGGAAAAACCTCTTTGGTGGTTGATAGTCCTGTATGAGAGTGTTAGTGACCATAAAATAGGTTCATACATTTAGCCCCTATAGAGATGGAATGACTATACTTCCCCTGATAAACATGTGCTCTCTACTTGTACCTTATAATTAAGTTTATACATCTCTTTAGTGCTAAAACCTGGCTTGGCTATAAAAGCATCCGCTTAGCCTGAACATTAGGCCTTGAAGTGTAAAAAAGAAACAAATAAGGTAACAGACCCTTTCCATCCATGCAACCTGGACCATCTTGGACAACATTCCAGAATCCATCCGGTCCTCCCCAGACATCTTCACTTTACAAAAGAGTTAAAGAGCCCGCTCTTTAAAGCCCACCACATCACAATGCATTAAACATCCACACCCCAGCATCTTCTCCTGTTACTCTTTGACTTTAAGCTTGCCTTTGACCATATACAGTGCTCCACAGACCTTTGGCTAGGTACGTGCTATAGAAATACCATGTACTTACATACATCCAAACAATAACCAAGTGATACAAATATTTGATATTCATTAATTTAGTATTTGCTAGGTCGGAAAAGACCCTACATAGTCTGTGTCCACTTAAGAATTCATTTGGATGGATATTTGTGTGACTAAAACATCAGATTTGTCATGCCCATCATCATTTTCTTGAATGTAGGAATTACAAAATCTTTCACGGTAGTAGCCTTAGGTTTCTAGAGACTACATAACAAGATTGGAGCCTAAAGAATTTTTCAAACTTAAGGCAAAACCAAGAATGACTTAAGACAGAATAAGTCAGTCAAATGTAGAAAGTATTTATTTTGGTTTAAGACAACCATAAGAGCACCTTTCCTAGCTTAAGGCAGTTTTACCTTTACTGGTCTTATTTATGAAAGTTTTTTTTTCAGGTTTAAAACATATTTAAACTTGTCTTTTACATGGCTAAAACGGTCTAAAGAGCATTGGACCTCATATGCAAAGGAGTCTCCTAGGCTTAAGAACATCTTTAATGCTTTAAGACACTTTTAATGATATTGGGACTTATGGATAACTGTTTATCCTTGTAAAAGGACAAACCTGAATTTATATCAAGTCAGGGGAAATTCTTTGTACATTCGTTCCATATTTCCAAGTATAAGACAGTCTTAAGATATTCTAAAATCAGGAAATGTCTTAATATATTAGACTCTAAACATTTTCCACACAGTTAGGCGCACTGGGCTGCATTATTATACTCACTAGTGTTGCTGTCTTGAAACCGGTCTCACCTATACCAAAATTGCAACTGCCTGTTTTCAGAGAACTCTTTACTACAATAGCAACACTTAGGGTGGGGTTGGGTCAGTTGATTGCTTATTCTTTGTTGTCTTTCTTGTTCATCTCCTTTGCTTGTGTCTTATTCTATAGTGTATTGTGTTTGTCCCTCCCCTGGAGAACAGCTTCTTTACCATCATTTTAATTGAATTACTTGTATCATTTCCTGCCTCTCATCAAGTAACTATGGGCCTGATTTTGTACTTGGCGGGTGAGTTGCTCCATCACAGTGGTGATGGATATCCGGTCCGCCAAATGGAATTTATATTTCAGCCCACAGGATATCCATCACCGTTGTGACGGAGTAACACATGCACCAAGTCCTAAATCAGGGCCTTTGTTTTCTTTCTCTGTATGCGCTCCATGGGAGTGCATGTGTTTCCTTCTCTCTTCCGCGTGTCCTGCTTCTGCACACAAATCATTGTACTGCTGAGTCCCATTCCTCGCAGTTCAGCACAGCAGCAGGTATATTTTTGCCATGTTTGACTAAAGTACAATCTTTATTCAGTTGGGTTTCTTTCACGTCCTTCCTTCTACATGTTGCATGAAATCCAAAGAATTAGTTCACGATGCAGCCTTTATGGTGCTGAGAGAAGGAAAGCCTGATGCACTCACACAGCCTGTGCATAAGGCAGAAGGTGTGCCTAGAGTACATGGATAGGCGTCTCTTTCATTGAGACCCATACATCTTCTGTCCTGGCTGCTGCAGGGCACCAAATGGTCAGAGAATTTGGTCCACTTCCGAGCTCTGTAGAATGTGAACAGCAAGCATTTTCCTTTGAATTCTGACACTTCTTAGACAGCTGTCTTGTTCTTTATGAAACCACAACTAGTCCTCTGTATCGTATTTAATATGGACCACTTGGAAGAGTCTTTCTATTCTATTCAGAGATTTCTGTGTGAAATTTGGAAAAAACATAGGGCCTGATTACAACTTTGGAGAACGGTGTTAATCCATCCCAAATGTGACAGATATACCACCTACTGTATTACGAGTCCATTATATCCTATGCAACTCGTAATACGGAAGGTGTTATATCCGTCACATTTGGGACGGATTAACACCGTCCTCCAAAGTTGTAATTAGGCCCATAATGTTTATAAAAATTGAAAATATTCAATGTTCAGATATTTTAAGATATGTGCATGCCTTTCATTCAGTATTTTGGGTTGTGTTTCTTTTATGTTTTTAAAAAGTGTTTTAAAAACAAGCATTGGCATAGCAAATAGCATAGCACATGATTAAATAGGCAAGACCTATTGGCTTTGCCAATTCTTTTTTTCTTTAGGCAACTAGTGATGTTTTTCCCAGAGTGGGGACATACATGTTCAAATGTTTTTACTAATTTAGGTAAAAAATATCAAAGTCTTTGTACTTTTGAGTCTGATTGCTTTAGTTATTTAAGTTCCCATATGTTGCCATAGTCAGTTGTAATGCTATAACCAAAGCAATATTTCTGTGGCATTGTTTTCCTGCTGCTCCCCTGTTAGATTAGGATTATAGTGAGGTTCATACACAAAATGTCCATACAGTTGTCAACGTCTGGAGGACGGCAATTGATACACCATCAGTATCAGACGAGTTGTAACAAGCAACGATGCTTTGGCGAACTTAGTCCAAGCTCCATTTTACATCACTTAATAGCCATCAGCTGTTTAAGGCTAAACAAGTAGCAAAACACTTTCACCTGCAAGTGATTTTTTTAAACAATCTTTATGAACTTCACAACGTTTGCAGTGTGGGAAAAAGCAAAAATAAGAGCTAGCTAGGCTCCTGTTTTTTATGTTGAGAACATTCTTCTGCAAAAACATTTTGTGAGAAACAAAATTGCAAACAGCATGATATGTGAAGCTTGCCAACTTTACTCAGCTTCAAGGGTAAAGCCTGAACTTTGCCAGTCCCCTCAACTATGGCCCTTCCAGGATTTTATAGCAGCAGCTGATTAGCTCATTGTTTGAAGACTTTAATGTAATTTCCAGAGATGCACAAAGTGTGTTGAGCCAGATGCATAATTATGAAAGCATATGCCTGAGGCCTGGAGTAAATAAAGTGAGGACTTCACATGCAAAGTAGGTCCTCCAAGGTGACCATGGGGGTTGGTGTGGACTGGGTGCCCTGTTCAGATGTAAATGCAGTAGACCACTAGATAATTGAATCTAATGAGCCTGACATTTGCTCCACCCAGTATTGAATGATCGATTGGTTCAGATACAGCAGACAAGTTACGCATCACTAACCAAGACGCCCAACCTGACGCCAGTGGCAATTGCACCACTACATTAATGTAATGCCGCGTCTAGAAGGTTCCAAATGTGGAGTGTTGTCATGGCGCTCGCAGTTCACGAGAGTAACAGATACAAATATTAATAACATTAGACACATACTTTAATATACACCAATATCCTCATCCGTTTCTCACAGTGTGGGCTGATAGCAATAATTTCTTATGGTTCACAAATACCTCTCTATAAGAGACTCTTTGTGCTTATAAAATATTTCTGCAAAGTTAGTTATGTTCAATGTAACAACATACTTGAGCAATTAGGATGTCCTGAAAGCTGGTTCAATAGCAGGAGGTGGGCCAGGTAGGCGTAACCTAAATCTAGATGTGTTTATCTATTACACATACCTCGATAGGACCAAACCTTTCTACTAACATTTCTCAACAATGCTGGCAATGCAGCCTCATCATTCAAAACCTACAGTCAAGTCTCACTGGTACCTTACACGGCCCCTCCCACCTTGCAGCCCCATGTGTCCTCTGGTTATCATGGCCATCAGAGCCCACCTCCTAATTATTTTGTAAGTGATAGGATGCTTTTATGCAATAAATAACCAGTAAGTTTCTGCTCAAAATGTAAGGCACACACTTAAATATTAGGGAGACTCAAATATACTGGATAAGTGGTGTATTATAATCACACATTTTTTTAAACAAAAATGGATTCATGTCTTTTTTTTAAATATACTTCACAACTTTATACAGGTGTTTTGGGTTAATAACAGTTCATTTAACAAGATGCTTAAAGTAAACATGATCTTAGATATGCAGCAAAGGCAATGTCAGTTCATCTATGGCTTGGCTCTAGTACATTTTGCGTAATGGTGACTTGCTGCATTTGACATATAATCATTCATACTGCGCACACATCACCAAAGCTTGTTCTTAAGCTAAACCATCACGGTATGTGAAATGCAGTGCATCTTGTGGTGGTCTTCGCAAGAGGGCGTTAATAGCCCAAATGTTTTGCAGCTGCCGATGGCTAGGGATAAATGCATTTATTTGTTCTCTGCAGGAAATACATCTCTTACATCAGGGGTGTCCAGTGTTAGTCTGCAAAGGCTAAACCCATGTTAGACTTTCAGGATGGCCACTATGTAAATATTCATCATTATACTTCTAGTCTGCAGAACGTTCACAGGCAAGTATCTAACAAACGATATTTTCAAATACATTTATCAGGACATCAAAGACACATCAGAACCTTTTCAATTTTGTTTTCGTGAAGAAATTCTTACAAAGGAAAACTCTCTTTCAATTGCATTAAGGCCACCATTAATATTTATTTTGACTATGATGCCTTTACTCACCCCTTAAATATTTTGTGTACACAGCTCATGTTGATTCATGTTTACAACACTGTATCCTCTCAACAAACAAGAAGTATATTAGATGAACTCCAACCACTGGCATCTTGTTAAAGGTCTGACACATGGTTTCTCACTGAACTCCCTAATGAAACACTGGACATGAAAATGTACATAACATTCTGTAGTTCCATGTCCTGATTGAAAGGAGTGCCTCTAGCATCGTCATCGTGACGACAGTTATATTCGCCACTGAGCTCAAGGGAGCGGGTTGTAAATTAAATTTAGCTTAAGTAAATTAAAGAATACATATTTATTAACGATAATATGTACAAATAGGGTGCTTTCTGCTGAGGAGATCACTGTATATGTTTTACACAAACGAATTTATTTTTGAGGTGAAGAAGAGTTGTTCAGAAACTGTTTAAAACTATGCATTCTTGAAAGACAAAATAAATATATTTAATTTGTGAAAAGCAATGTGCATAGTATCCTGAGATTAATTTGAACAGTTTCCATCTGAAAAAAAAACTGTTTTTCAAAGAACATTGATACCTTTTATATAAATACCTTACTGCATTAAAATATCACAAATGCTAGATAAGAAAGTTTTAGAGTGTGCCATACAATTAGGCTTTAATTGCATCTATCACATAGCTTGCCACATATTTGACATTTCTGTGGCACAGAATTCAGTCAACCCTGCAGCTTTATTGGGTCCTGCATTGTTGCACACTTCTAGTGGCCCTAGATGCAAAAGATCTTTTGGGATGTGAAACAAAACCTTTCTACATGAACCATGAAGTATATTGAATTCTGACCACTGCGTGAGATTTGACACATTCTGGCCAACATACCAGGTTTCAAAGGGATCAAATCTGACAACCCAAGAAATACAACAAAATGTGGCTAGCTTCACTGCAATTATATTAACAGGCCTTTGGCCAATCCCCAGGGCACCAGGGGTTGGGCATCAATAGAAGGTTGGCAGCAGTGCCTGGCCGCAGGTCAGAGACTCAATCCCATGCCTTGCACGGTTATGACATATTACTTTCCATTAAAAAAAGCACATATATCTCAGATATATATATCAGATCTTCCTCTCAGTGCCACACACATTTCCCGGTGTACGCCCTTCTCAACTTATATCTAAAAATATTTGGCAGACATACCGTCTTATTCAAGTTGGTGCAGGGGAAGTATCTTAAGAATTTGCCAAAGGAAGCAGGTGGACCAGAAGAGATCCTGGCACATGGTTGCCATCCACAGACTTCAAAGTCAGTCTGCAATCAATCTCGTGCATGGCTGGCAAATGTTCCACCAATGCACTCCCTCCCTACCAGAAGTGGCACACCCTGGGTCATGGCCTTAATGGGGATTGGAAATCAGTGCCACTGAAAGACACTTGGCAGGGAAACCACCGATGTCTTGCAAAATATCTCAAGATCCAAGGACACAGATGAGAACTTTTATGGGTAAACACTCACAGTGGATGGGCATGCCAAATGAATTCCACCAGGGCACATAAGGATTAGGGGGTGCGAACTTGTAGAGTTGTTTTTCTTGGCAACTTTCGCAAACGTCCACAGGAACGTTCTAAGTTTTGCGACGGCTGCACACTTTTTCACTTTGCCACCTTTGTGTCAAAATTGTGAATTTGTGTCACTCGTATTACTTTTTGACACTAACACAATAGTTCATCATAAAACATACTTAAAAAAAAAAAACACCACTCTTCTACTGCGCAAAACAAAAAGCTTAGGAAAAGGTAAACTTATAGAGAAAAACTCTACAAACCTTTCCCAATATGTTTAAAAAAACTTTGAAAAGATACGTTTGGGGAGAAAATTCGGCAAACTTCTGTAAATTGCACAGAACATTTCTACAAAAGGAACAAACTTGCAGAGAACGAGTCTGCACACAGGACCGGTCTTTGCTGGGCCTCATGTCAGTGATGTGTGTGGTGTTTGCGCACACCGTGGAGAACACACTGCTTTCCACACTTATTGTAAGGGGCTTTGGGTCAGCTGCCTTAAGGGATTAGCTTCATTTACTCCAGAGCGTTCAGTCATTTCTTCAAGGCGCTCTTAATCACATCTTGGATCAGCCCGACGGAGTATTTTGGCCTCAATACGTTTTATTGGCTTTTTGGGTGTGTTTTGTGCCTCCAATAGAACTACAACTGAGATCAGCGAAGTGCCCCTGTAGCACTGAGGAGGGAACCCTGACAGAGGCATCTAAAAGTGGATGTCATCCATTTTTCAGATGTTTTTGTCTGCATTCCGTTTACAGAGCTTTAGGGTATAAAAGCAACAATGATGGTCATACACTGTATGCATGCCCGATCCGCATGACATACAAATGTCAAACCTATTGGCTTTGACAATGGTTTTCACACAATGATACTCAGTGAGTTATGCCCAGTGATGTTTATGATAACATTTATGAATGGAAAACTAAGATAACATTCATGTCCAGTGGACATATGCATCAATAAGTTACCATCCCAGTGTTGCAAACTGCTTTAGAAACATGAGATGATCAAGTTAACATAATATAACTTCTGCTGAATCACCTTACTTCTCAATTTCGGTGCCAAAATAACTCACTCTAATAGTGTTGGGGAGCAATTCACTGACTAGCGCTACTAGTGAGTTAGCTAAGATGACATGTCAGTCCAAGATGAATGAACAAGATATCTGCCCAGCATCATTTGATAGTAAATAAGTGAGTCATTTATTCTCATTCAGGGTTCTCTGTGCCAGTTTGTGCAACCAGTGTGTCTAACTAACAAAAGTAGGACTCCAGTTGGATGCCAGGCTTTGGCGTTGTTAAGGCTTGATTCCTTTTGTCATGTTTTTTTGTAAAACCTAGGGGCCCCATATATGAATAATTATATTTATATATTGGCTACAAGCAATGGATAATTTGTTTTTGGCATCGAAAGGCACGCTTTGCCATACTAGTCCCTAGCACTGAAGGGCTTGTGAGTGGATGTGCTTCCTGTGGAAGATCAGCATGCTGTCACTCACAGTGGAGTTAGCCAATGGCTAAAGTGGGCTGACCCATTCCCCATGCTGTTTGCACTACTGGGCAGAGGAAAATTGTAAATGGCCCAATGGCGGACCAAGGAGTGAAGAGGGCTGGCTGAAAGCCCCTATGAGTATGTTATATACAACCAGACAAGAATTTGAGTAGCATGCAACAGACTCCTAGAGTGTCACAGCTTAAAGTGCATTAAGGGATCTAACAATATTTAACTCTGTATATGTGACAAACAGCTGTGTGTCTAAAATAGATTGCAATAAAAAAAAACAAGGTACAGTATTTATGATACAATAGTCTGGTAATTTGAAAAGTTAAGTTACCAGCACATACTCAATCAACACAAAGAGACAGTTGAGGTATTACAAATTCCGTTCAGATCCCACTCCAGGAAGTCAGTGAAAGAATCATTCAAAACGATCCTACTGTTGTTGACTCACACACACATCAATCATTACCAAAGGCCCAGAAAATGGGATGGATTTTCCCCACCGCGAAGGTACTGATGCTGAAGGTACCAGTACTGGGAACATCTGGCCCATGACGAGTTAGGCCCTGGTGCTCAACTAAAAAGGCAAATATTTGTCATAGAATTGGGAATTCCCGGCCCAATTCTCCTGGTAATTCCTCATTTGCCCTTGGACCTTCACACAAAGATTTCATCTGTTTCTAGAATCTAGAAGCTGAAATCTCCACGTGAAAGGACAACACTTATAAATCTAACAGGGCCACTAACTGCTTCCAATGCCCCCCTCTAAATTAATGGGCCACCTGTAAATAGGGCCACTGTTTCGTACTCACAGATAGTTTTCAATCTTTTAGAGATGACAGCAGGAGTGTAATATAGGATTATGCCAGTAAATAAACTCGTGAATTTCCTCTCCTTTGGGCTCTGTTTTGAGGCCAGTATTGACTCCTTTCAGCCTTACTAACCACGAACCACAGCTCTTTCCAGTGAACGCATGCGTGTGACAATATAGCCCTAATGGAGCATTTTAGTTAAGAATTCCAACGTCTGGCTTGTAAGTGTGCAATAAATCAAGTATGTGGCTTAGAAATGTGCTGATAAAGTAGACTAGCCTGTACTTCCTTGTGTGAGGGGACACACCCTGAGACATGGGCCAAAAGTGGGATACAAATCACTGGCACTGGGCATTCATGGCAGGGAAGTCTGGGATACCTTCCAAAAACCCCTGGCCTGACGGAAAGGGATGGGCGGTCGTGTAATATGGGCGAGACACACCCAGAACTCCAGGGAAAATGCAGGGACATTCTCTTCTGCTGAATATTTTAAGAATGAAATGAAAAGCACTTTTACCAGCACATAAATTGTTGTCACTGCTTTACTCGGAGAGATGATGTCTTGGTGTCCAATTCTACCATGTAGGGGATGAGCTGCCGTCATGAGAAACAAGCATTTGCAATGCAACGGGTCTTGCATATTTCAAACAAGTTGCCTTGTTTTGACAACCGCGCCCACGAGCAAAAAAAAAAAAAAAACATGAGTGGAAACTGAGAAAAGATGACTTAATAAAATAAAGTTAGCTTTAAAAAATAAAACTTTGCAATTTTGTTTGTCCTGCTAGGCACGTTTTTGCCAGTCACAAGCCTTCTTGTTTGCAGGGCACTGGAAGTTAGAACAAAATAGTACCTCGATCACGTCGGGCGCAGTGGATGGGCACTAATTAAGTTGAAATCAATTAGTGCTCGATCCCTGCTCCACACAGAGGAACGGAAAAGATGCCAGACATGCCTTGACGAATGACGAGGCTGTAAGGAAGTGCGCCACGCACGCAAACAAATGGTGAGCGACAGGCGGGCTCTAAGTCCTCTACTGAACACAACAGCGTCTCGCATATGAGACGCATGCGCTAGCACATGCACTGACCCTAAAAATGAAAAACAAGTAGTTTTTAATTGATTGCCTTCACCCAGAGATGTTTGTTGTGTATATCTCACATTCATGTATTATGTACGTTTACTAATGAATTGCCACTTGGTACCTCGGTGCAGAATTTGTCTATGGCTGTGGGTGGTCCATGAGGGTGAGGCATTGGGGGGGAGGGTGGACATCTTTTGACTCTGATTAAGTTTGGTATTGAATAAATGTAAGAAGTTAATATATGTTTGGGTTGCCTCGACTAGGAATATCTTAGGTAGGGTGTGGCTCTTCTGACCCTGTGCCCAACACAAGATAGTTCTCAAATGTACCCCAGACTCTGAGTTCCACCAGAATCCATACTGCAGCAACCATTTATTCCCCTTCCAAGATCCCATACATTTCAAACACACCCAAGGCTGATTTCATCATGAAACACATGCAACGTAAATAAACTCTGGTTGAATTCCCCTGGGCAGCAAAATCCCTGCAGCCAAACACCAAATGTATGCAGGAATAGACAAGAAAGCAGTCACACTTGAGGATACCCTAAAGCAGTTCAAAGTTTATGGCAAAACTATAGGAAAGCACAATGCGGAAAGCTGAGGGGTTTACAATCCTATTGGAACCCCAAAGTGTCTTTATTGAACTAATATATGTTACCTGATATAGTAATACACGCACCTATACATATACGTAACCCTCTAAAAAAGAATAAAGTGAGCAATTCATGCAACATCATAATTCCGATTATGAGAACTAGTTTACAATCTAACATATTTGGCACAAGAAACTGCTGCTCTTTGTGTCACATCAAGGTCCAACATGTTACATGTAGACAAAACATGTTTGAAATGCTGTTATTGTTACATTCAGACAAGGCAGAAAACACACATGCGTATATATAAAATAACTCTGTAGAACAAAACGTCATATAATAAATTAAATTTCACTTCAAATGGACTGAAAACAAAGGGCAAACATTCAATAAAAAAAAGTCCCTTATGAGCTGCTCTCTTATGTGCGCTCTCCCTTGTGTGCTTTTCCTTACCAATCTTGCTCTCTCCCTCATAAACTGCTCTTTTTCTTCTGTGGGCTCCTCTTGTGTGCTTCTCCCTCATGAGCTGCCCTCTTTCTTGTGTGCTCGCTCCCTTGTGTGCTTTCCCTTCCCAGTGTTTCTTTCTTCCTCGTGCGCTGTTCTCTTTCTTGTGTGCTCTCTCCCTTATGTGCTTTCCCTTTCCAGTGTTGCTTTCTTCTTCATGTACAACCCTCTTTCTTGTGTTCTCTCCCACTTGTGTGCTTTCCACTACCAGTGTTGCTCTCTCCCTCATGAGTGGCTCTCTTTATTGTATGC
The DNA here is from genome assembly GCF_031143425.1 of Pleurodeles waltl. NCBI lineage: Eukaryota > Metazoa > Chordata > Amphibia > Caudata > Salamandridae > Pleurodeles > Pleurodeles waltl. Next base: position 168,468,364 of record NC_090441.1, read on the forward strand.
TGAGTCCATTGTGTGCTTCCCCTCCCGGTGTTACTCTCTCCCTCATCAGCTGCTCTCTTTCTTGTGTGCTCTTCCAGTAATGTTCCTTCTCTCATGAGCTGTTCTCTTTCTTGTGTGATTCTTCTCTCCATCCAAGTGCAAAATGTTGTTAACTCCACTGTCTGTTTCTCCCTCACCTCTTGTTGCTCTCTCCCTCATTTGCCGTATTTTCCTTCCTGCCACAACCCACTCCCTTACTCCACCTTTTTTTAATTTTTTTTTAATCTACTAATCCAAATGCCATCAACCCACTTGGACCGATAAATAAAATAGAAAAACGGTGCCTGCGTCATTCTGTAGGTGCACATATGCATGGTGATAATGTAGATGTCTGCATGCATCTACATTATAAAGCGACTTGCAACAGCCGTCACGTCGTGGTGAATTTTTTCTTCCTTCTTATTTTGCTAATGTGGCACCGCATCAGTAAACTGCATTGACCAAGCAAATATGTCCAAAAGGCGAGACATATTTGCATTGTCAATGCTGAGTAATTTTTTGGTTTCAATATTATTTAGCGAAATGCTGAATTTATTTTTGTTTCAGTATTATTTAGTGATTGAAAAGCTCCTTCTCTTATGCTTAAATTAAATATGGGAGTGTTACTGTCCATTCCTATCCTGGAAGGATCCTGGAATCAGTCTTGTATGTGTAGGTGAAGATACTGTATGTGGAAGGTTCTCCTTTGTTATATTTTCTAATTATGAGAAACCATTTAAGTATGAATATTAATAGAATATGTATTAGCTAGAAGAGGTTTCCAAATCTGGATGAAAATTCCAACATTATCTTGCACTCTGTAAATGAGCTTTTCATATGATGCCATGTTATACATTTCAATAAGCCATTCATCATGTGTAGGACGTTGTGGTATTTTCTAATGTCCTAATAGACATATTTTTGCTACAGTGAGTGCGATAGCCATCAATCTTCCTGTATGGTTCGTTAGATTTGGGAGATCAGTAACATCATGCAATGTAACTCATTTTTCTGTTAAAGGAATGGGCACGTCTAGCTCTGCGTAGAGAGGAAGTTATAGAAGACCAGTATTCCTTTTAAACTGGACATCGGAATAAAATGCGTATTATATCACAATCCTCATGGGGACACCTCCAACAGGTAGGATGCTGCAGTAAACATGCAGTCCTGAGCGTCTGTGGTGACCAGTAGCAGTTATGAAGAGTTTTGAAAAGAGTACATTTCATTCTTGCCTCTCTGATGCCCCGGACCTCAGTTGAATTCACTGGATCAGTCATAAGAATGGTTTCCAAGCAGGGAGTTTAGAACAGCAGGCAAGGAATCTGCAATATTTAGATTGACCTATAGGAAACATGAGAGAATCCCAGCCAGGTGGGGTGAGGGCTGGGGCAGAGTCACTCATATGGCCGGATACTCACGGCATGTGACTGACCCTGCCCCAAGCCTCCCAGATTTAAAGAGGCATGATCGGAATTCTCCCCTAACCCAGTCCAAGTCCGCAGAAGAAGGAAGGAAATGGGTGAAGTGAAAAATGGTGGGAAGTCTGGCCTTTAAGTGAGCCATGTAAACAAGGCCTTCATATGTTGTTTTAAAACATGACATCTCTTACTTGAGCATCCAATTGCAGGAGGAGCGCATCCCTAGAGGACATCCGGGGCCTTTCACACACTAACAAACCCCGACGGGTGGGGGCTTTGCTGCTCAGCCTCTGCCAGGTTCCCATAACCAGACTGACCTCCCCGAGCTCTCCTGAGGTTTGGTGCCTCAGTGCTGCCCAGTCACAGGCTCAGCAGCCGCCTTACAAGGACATTCTCTGCGCTTTAATAGCTAGCAGATGAAACTGTGAATGAAAGAGACAGCTTTCCCTTCAGGGACCGCAGATCATCTCTGAGAAGTACCCTCAGCCCTCTCCGCTGCATTGCTTGGAACTTCTGGTCAAGCTGGCGTCTCAGCTGTGCGTCCCTTCCGGGACTGCAGTCATATAAAGTGAACTTCTAGTCAGGATGGCCTCTCAGCTGTGAGCCCTTTCCAGGACTGCAGTCATATAAAGTGAACTTCTAGTCAGGATGGCCTCTCAGCTGAGAGCCCGTTCCGGGACTGCAGTTCCATAAACTGAACTTCTAGTTAAGATGGCCTCTCAGCTGTGAGCCCTTTCCAGGACTGCAGTTCCATAAAGTGAACCTCTAATCAAGCTGGCCTCTCAGTTGTGAGCCCTTTCCAGGACTGCAGTTATATAAAGTGAACTTCCAGTCAGGATGGCCTCTCAGCTGTGAGCTCTTTCCAGGACTGCAGTTTCATAAAGTGAACTTCTAGTCAAGCTGGCCTCTCAGCTGTGGGTCTCTTCCAGTACTGCAGCACTATAATGCGAGGGCAATCTTTGAGCGCCACCTCTAGATGCTGCCAAAGTAAGAATAAAAACTTGAAATGTGCTTTTTTTTTTGGAGCGCCCCCCTGGCAGAATGAATATTTGCCAAAGACAGTGAAAGATTTTGTAGAGTTTCTGGATTCCTCCACTGAAGTCTCCCTGGATTCAGGAGAGTGTTCCCTCAGTGCTTGGAACCATCTCCTAGTGCTAACGAAATATTGGAAAACGTGCATCCATGTTTAAGGAAATAAGAACATTGAGACTCCCCATGAACATTTACATACCACATAACCATCTGTTGAAGACTGGCAAGGGGCAGAATCAAGGAATGACTACCGTAATGAATGAGTATGTGTGAGTGCACAGAAAGGTGCAATAATGTGCAGATGCAAATCGTCTCCGGAGACAGCCAACATTGATCCTTCCTGAGTTCACTGTTAATGTTCTTTTTGAAAACATGCTTTGGGCTCTAGTGGAAAACATATAGGATATATCTAAACTAAATTCCTACAGAGCTGGTCTGTAAATGACAGCCAGCCCTCTTATACTGCTATATACTCACTCTGTCAAGTCGATTTGGCTAATTTCATGGAAAAAAACTTAATTTAGCACTAAAATAATTAATAGAAATCTGCCAATATTGTAATAACACGTGTTTCTTAAACAATGCTGGGATGTCACTGGGGTTGTGGTTCCAAAGTCGAACTCTTCGTATTGGGGATGTTGGAGGACGGAGGTGGGAATTAAAGGCACATATCGAAAACGTTTCAAAAAGTTTCTAGAGTGCTCTAGAGCAGTGATTCCTAACCTTTTGACTTCTGTGGACCCCACTTTATCAACACTGGAACCCGGGGACCCCCACTGAATCATTATTGGAATGCAGGGACCCCCCATTAAGTCATTATGCAAAGCAGGGGACCTAATCTGTTGAAATTATAACATTTTCCGAGCAGCTTCGGACCCCCTGAGGAGGCTTTGCGGAGCCCCAGGGGTCCCCGGACCGCAGGTTGGGAACCACTGCTCTAGAGCCATCGGTGGATGGTAGCAGAAGGTCTGTATGAATATCAATTCATGTACGTCTTCCCTACCCAACAACCCACTCATAATCTCTGTGGTGTGAGAGGTCTCAGGTGTAAAACCTCGAGGTCTCTGAAACCACCCACATTTAGGACTTCTCGAGGAGTGCCTCAACATTACTTTGCAGCCACCACTGCATCAAGTAAACGGGAGACCCAAGCTACCAGTGTTCCAGAAACGTCTAAAAACTCTCTTTTGTCTTCATCTGGATGGCCAATCCCAATCTTGAATCCATCCGCTGTTGCCTGTTATAGTTACAGTGCTTAACGATGTTACCTGGATCCATCCGTCCACCGTCTTCTGTTTTACTGTTTCTTATACATACTAGTCCATGCTCAGGTTTGCGTAAAGGGCACTACTGCCTTGTGGAGTAGGACAACCAAATGAAAACCGCCAAAAAACAAAAATAGTCAAGGGCGTCCGCTCACCCAAGACCTACCATGTGAGGTATCGAATCACATGAGGCGACGTGGTGCGAACAGAAACTTGCCATAGGAAAAAAAGCAATGACAACCCACAAGCTCACTTCAATATTTTTATGTGTGTTTTCTCCCCCAAGGATGAGCCGCCGCAGGTTGTGTATGGGACAGCCGCATTGTGATTGTTGGGACCTTCATGCAACCTGTGCAGCAACCTGGAACACTCATGGGCTGTGTTTTTTTGTAAAGTTTTTCTTATCAGAGCCCAGAGAAGAAATCGCTATTATACTTTCAACACAGCTTAGCCAGGCGTGTATGTTTTCACACACCTGCTTCAACTGTGTTTTGATCTGGGCTGGGAGTTAGTATACGTTGTGCACTTTTTTTGTGAATAACTTTTTCAGACAACTGCCAACTTGCAGCAGGGTGTGGCCTGGGGGTGGGGGGTGGAATTCTGTGTGTACCATTTTATAGCCTGGAAAGCCTGAAATAGTAGAATCATGTAGGACACAATGTAGCAGAGCTGACTGCATTATGCTGCAAGAAAAAGAGAATTATACAGAATAAAGATTACTGTCACAGCAGCATCATGTGGGATTATTATCTGGTTTTGAGACATTTTAACACACACAGACTGAGGCACAGCAGACCATAATGCTTTAAAAGACTCAGAGGTTTCTTAAGAAAGCACATCCTGACCCACAATGCAGGCTTGTTCACAAAGGTATTTTGGAGGATTTAAATAGTACTGGTGTAGAAAACTTTTTTATACACTAACATGCCTTTGTGAAATGGCTCCAAAATGTCTAAAATGGGAATTTCCATGTGCAATTTGTACACATAAAAAGCTCTTTTGCAGTTCTAGTCATAGGTAAGTGAAAGTTTCGGAGCTAATTCACAAAGGCATGTAAGAGTATTAAAAGAGTCCTCCTGTAGCACTAATTCTAGTACTCATCCATACTTTGGCTCTATTACTTAACAATTTCTGCCTTTGCTTTAAACAGCAGCGAAGGAACATTAGTAGATTCTGTCTTTCCCCACGCCTGGAGTAAAGAGTTTGTGTAAAGCACACATTGCAGAAGACAAACCTCTATGTAACCCCTATTGTGATGTTAGGAGTACCACTGTAATTCTATGTCTGAAGTGGAGTGAATGATCAGCCGTCTGGGCCCCAGACAGCACATCTGTCCAACAACCATCACAAATGCGGAATGTTTTTTCACTTTTAATACCTGGGACCTCATTACAAGTTGGCCACTATCAGATGCTAAAATTCATGCATTTAATAAAAACGGAAAACAAAGTTTTTGGAATTTATTGGGTATGAAAGCTAACACCTATTGCAAGTTTTTGGGGAACAGCATGCTAATTTTGGATCACCAAAAAGTGGCATGCTCTGTTTTGCTTAGAAAATGGCAGCAGATTTGCCTATGCTTGTGGTGCCGTGTTAGCGGCAAAATTTATAATTCCTGTATGTGCCGTAATAAGAGTAACCACACATGCTGGAATTTAATGCTCTACTCATAATGAGGTCCTTTGCATGTACAAGGCAGGTGAAGATTCTATGTAACAGATCTTAAAAATAAATACTAATATTTTTTGGACTCCTAATTTCTGAATACAATCGTGAAATAGCTGTAAAAAATAATGCTCACACTGTGATTCAACAATATTTGTATATAATAAGCTTTTTTCTCTATTTCTGCCAAGTCCCTCCCAGTACCCCTGATCATTCATTAGAAATACTATAAGAATCTCTGCAATATTATTAAATCTGTATTCACCAACAACAGCAGCAAATAATAGATGGATAGTGGCCTTTTCAATCTTCTAATTTATCAGCAGCTGCACTGGAATCTACATGCAGTCATTCTAGTACATTCTCCTGCGGAAGTCTGTAAATTAAGGGCTTGATTTAGATATTGGCGGAAGGGAATACTCTGTCACAAGCGCGACGAATATCCCGTCTGCCGTATTACAATCCCATTATACTGCCGTATTACAATCCCATTATATTCTACCAAGATCGTAATCTGGTATTCCATCTGCCAACATCTAAATCAGGCCCTAAATCTATAAACTCAGAATCATATGGCAAAAGCATTCATTTCCAGAAAACACAGCATTACTATGTTTGCATAACCTTAAGGCCCCTGGTTACAGAGAATATAGGTTAAATGTGAACTTCTTGTGACAACTTGTTTAAGGACACACAACTTTCCTTGGTGCTATTCCTGCTTTTCTGAATTTTGCCTAAAGAGATCTTTGGAACTGCTCAAAAGGTTATCTTTTTTTCTCCAAATTGTGCTGGCCAAGTTAAATATCCAATCAGGTGTTTCAATAGATGGTATAGTCAATCATTTGAAATAGGACACGCATTATTGGAGGATATGGTGGCAGCACCCACAAAGGCAATGGTATGATAATTGCAGCCCTTTTCAGTAAAATATACAATTTGGGACTTGAAGAACTTAGCATACAGCTAAAGTACCACCAACTGCTCACTTTAAGCCTCAAAGGAAACAAGAAAAAATACCCTGTTTTCCCCTTTTTGGAAACAAAAACTCACCAAGAGCTGCGCCTCCGGTATGGGGCAGCAGATCCAATGAGGAGTGTCAATCAGGAGCTGTCCCTCCTGTGTGTGTCACTTACAAATATTGGTGCCTGGTCCAGGGCAGAGGGTAGTGTAGTGAATACACAATTGCCACTGGCCAACACTGGCTAGAATCGAGGAAAGACTATGTTAGATAAAACGTTGGCTCAAAAATAACATGGGATTAAGCTAATTTCTCTCCCAGCTATTCTGAGTTGTAGTTGAACCAAGGGAGTAAGGGCCATATTTATAGCCAAGTCATGCTGCGCTGTGTGACAGGGAAAGGGTAGGAATGCGCCATATTTAAAATAATACTGCCCATTCCTCTCTTTGTCCCTGTGCTGGCACCAAATAGGCTGCCTAACACCAAAGCAGGCACCCTTGCACCAAAGTGCAAGGGTTCCTGCATCATAAGGAAGATTGTTTTTGTGCAGAAAGTGGCACCTTACTGAACAAAAGCAATCCCCTGAGGCATTTTCCTATTGCTATGCGTGCTGCAGATTGCAGGGGAAAAGGGAGGAGAAACAAAGATATTTCTACTTGTTGCACCTCACCTGGGTGGGCGTAACATTTTGGCACATTCCCAGGTCTACCACCTCTGGTAAATCTGGGAATGCATCAACATACTTGGATGCTGCGTGGGAACACCCACTCAACGCCCATAGACTGCACCCTGCGGCAGAAAAATACAATGCAGTGATTTGCACTGCACTGATTTACTCCAGATTTGTGAAGCCACTCAGCCTTGCGTGGCTTCATAAATCACATTTTGGACCTGTGTCTCGCATGCACCACGTTGCGTGGTGCTAGAGCGACGCAACCCCACTTTTAAATATGCTAGAGACTTTTTTCACACAAATGTAAGACTGTCACTATATGTATACTTAAACATTTCCTTGATTTCGAATTTTTTTTTGCAGGAAGTAACTTAGTTGCATTTGACTTTTTTGTCCTTATTCATGAAAAATTAAAAAGGAGAAAATCTGAACAATCTCTGAGAATTCAAATTTAGAATATCCTAACATTCTCCAAGGATGATATCGGTATCGCCTGTGTAAAATGAAGTAGATCAACTGTTTTACATAGGCAAATAGAGAAAGAACCAAAGAGAGCAAAAAGAGAAAGAGCTAAGCCATTAAAATATAAAAATGCAAAAGAGCTTGTGATCTTGTGTTAAATAAATAGTTATGCACACAAAGTTTCTCCACTCACCACTGTTTGTAAACTTCACAAGCTAAGTAAAATGCAAAATTCAAAAGTTAAAAAATAGATAAATAAAAGGGCCACTGTTGCGCCTCTTTGTGGAAATGAGAAATTGGTTTTGCTGCGTATGGTGGCCACAAACAGACCGGCACAATTTGGAAACTATTCCCCTTTCCATGCTCTTAGTGCCACCTCGGTCCCATGCTGTTAGCGCCACCTCTCTGGAAAGTTATTGATTACCGATCCCCCTTACCCTCTCCCCTGCAATGGACCCAACCCCCTTGTGCCCCAGCCTCACAACAACCTTGTTGTGCAGCAGTGCCCATCCTTTACACCCATGTCCATTTTCTTGGACCATTCCCCTATCCCATCCCCTACGCCAGTAGTTCCCAACTTTTGACTTCTATGGACCCCTACTTTGTCAATACTGGAACCCGAGGTCCCTTGGAATTCGGGGACCCCTTACTGAGTCATTACTGGATAACAAATCTTATTTAATATGTAAACAAATATAAAGAAAATAAATAAAAAAATATTTTTAATAGGAAGTTTGGAGTTTTTCTAAATGTGATTGAAGCCACACATCCTCCATAATATCTTTCTTCTGTTTGATGGACCTGCATTGCTCCCTTGAATCTATCTAAGGATATTAATTTAATTTTAAGCCTCCAATTTTAAATTTCTTGATATTTACAGTATGTTTAAAAAAAAATCTATTGTACATTTAGCCTCTTTATTTAATACACTTTATTAATCTGGTTATATTATTTCATTTTTAAGCAGCAGACCCCCTGAGGAGGCCTCACGGACCCTTGGGGGTCCCCGGATCACAGATTTGTAACCACTGCCCTACACCTTTCTCATCTCGCCATGAGCCTGTGACACTGCATGCTCACAGAAGGGGCACTTTCCTACTGCAGGATGTACCGCTCACATGACATTCTGAAGCATTAAATATCACTGATGTCATTACAGGTGTAGAAACCTCATCAAAGACAAAGTTGGTCAAAATCAGAAACAGTTGTCATCTTTGCCTTAAATTATCAGTTATCAAATTTCTATACGGTGTATTAACAGTTACGTTTTTTTTAACAAAAGGTATTGAATTAATAGATTATATATGAAAAGTTGGGGTGGTTGTTCATGGGTTAGCATGATTTATCTCACACGAAATGCTCAAACAGGGAAAAATAGAAGTTTCTGTCTTGCACTCTCTGTTTCAATCAGAGGAGAAATCCCGGAAATTTGCAGTTTATTCTTTTTGTGCAGCATATTTAGAATACACGATGTGATGTTAAAAGGGTTATAATGTAGTCCTTTGTAATTGCTTACTTTGAGGCCATTTCACATACAATATTCTGGGCTCTTCTACTAATGATTAAAAAGCCCTCTAAGTGCTTTAAATCTTCAGGACATTGTTCACAATGCTTATGTGTGTTATTCCTTCCCAAGCAATATTTCCAGAAAGTTATGAATGAAATAACATTATGTTAAGCTACATCAACTACGTTCAGTTGAAGCTGGGAAAGAATACAAAAGACACAATTTAGGAGAAAGAAGCTGGAGAAAGGTAAACAAAGGAGGCCCCATCAGAGAGGTTGCAACCAATTGATGATTTAGCAGAACACTAACCAGGCGCCTGAGAAAGATAGAGAGTGAAATAAAAATATAAAACTTGGCAGAGAAAGGTGAAGAAGGAAGTCTAGGATAGGGGTGGGAGGGGGGTGTAGGTCTGTCTGCCTATTTGTCTGTCTGTCTCTGCGTATTTGTCTCATTGCAAAGCACTTCCACTGCAATCTTAGCCTTCTTGAAAATGTGGTCAACTTAACATTTTACATCTTGAAAGAAAGTTGTGGTGGAAACAAGCTGCAGCAAAGGCTCACTTTTAGCCGGGAGCGTCGCCCCTGGCCATCTGCAGCAGCTGCAAAACTTTTACAATAAAACAATAATAAAGAATGTTTATTATCGTTTCATTGTAAAAGGGGCGGGGACACAGGCTATGACGAGCATGGAGGAGGAGTGCAGATAGCCGTCCGTCTCAGGCCGGCCAAACACATGCGCACTGTGCTCTCTCCAACCTGCACTGTGTTGCTGGTTTGGAGACAGCAGGCAGAGACTCTGCCTCGGAGCGCCCTGGCTTGGCGCTTCAGCCAATCCAAACACCGTTGTCATGCTGACAGCAGCATTTGGATTGGCCGCAGGTGGGAGCCTGTGCCTACAGCTGCAGTGGAGGCAGAGGAGCAGCGCGGTGGTGGCGGCGGGGAATCAGGTAAGAGGCTTTTTTTTCAATTATTTTTTCTCCCCCCCCGCCATGCGCTGCCACCACCCCTTCAATGCGCTGCGATCCACTCCTGATTTTAGTGGCAGATATATCTTGCAAAAAAAGTGTTTTATGCCTGAATCTTTGGCATTGTGTTAGTGTAGGCAGCTCGCGTGTGGTCATGGCAGGCAGACAGGAGTACAAACAGGAGGCAGTGCTGCATCCCAGGGCTTCCTATTGCAAGGAAGGTGTTTTTCTGGGCTTCCTGTTATGTGAACTTTTGTCCTTCCCTTGAACCACCTTCCCATTAAGAGTGTGCAAAATTCACATCATTTCCTTTTGCATACTTATGTGACATTTAGACAAAATTATGCATAAATATGTGAAATGTTAGAAGTACTATTTTTGGCATGAAATGCATCCTCGCTTCCACTTTGTATGTGAGGGAATTTTTCAAGCTAAAAAATATTGCAAAACTCAAAAGCAGTGCAAACAGTAGCTGCTTGTGCTCTGTCATTTGCTTGCTCCTGTGGTAAATGTTTACTGTGAACGCTGCACGCATTACCAGCAAATCTTTACTGCAAGCGGCGCGTAATTGTGCTATGTGGAGTATTACTAAAATTTCATGTAAGAAGAGTAATGCGAAATTTCCAAAACTACAGCAGGCTAATGCAAATTTCACCTAGGCCTACTAGGGGTGTGCGAAATTTGAGTAATTTGCTTTTGCATAATTATGTACAATTCCACAAAATTAAGTGAAATTATGCTTAAATAGGAGAAATGCAAAACTGTCATTTGGCGCTGTTTTTTAGCAGAAAATGTATTCCTGTGTCCACTTTGGACACGAGAAGGCTTTCACTGTAAGAAAATTCTGGAGACAAAACAAAACCACCGTGAACAACAGCTGCTCACATTCTGTTGTTTGTATTGTTCCTGTGCGTTCAAGATAAACGGTGCATAGTTAGGTGGACTGTTGTAAGAGCATAATTTCAGGAATGTCGCAGAAGCTTGAGTACAATGAAATTACCAAAATTACTCTAGATTACACTGGTGTAATGTAACTTTTGAACAAGCCTACTCATACCCCTTCCTTAGAATGTCTGAAGGGACCCACTCATAACCCTTCCTCAGTCTGTCCGAAGGGACCCACTCATAACCCCTCCTTAGACTGTCTGAAGGGACCCACTCATAAACCCTCCTTAGCCTGTCCCACTCATAACCCTCCTAAGACTATCCAAAGGGACCCACTCATACTCCTTCCTTAGAGTATCCAAAGGGACCCACTCATACCCCCTCCTCAGTCTGTCTTAAGGGACCCACTCATAACCACTCCTCAGTCTGTCTTAAGAGACCCACTCATAACCCTTCCTCAGACAGTCCGAAGGGACCCACTCATAACCCTTCCTCAGTCTGTCCGAAGGGACCCACTCATAACCCCTCCTTAGAGTGTCCGAAGGGACCCACTCATAACCCTTCCTCAGACTGTCTGAAGGGACCCACACATAACCCTTCCTCAGTCTGTCTGAATGGACCCACTCCTAACCCCTCCTTAGAGTGTCCGAAGGGACCCACTCATAACCCTTCCCTAGAGTGTCCGAAGGGACCCACTCATAACCCCTCCTTAGAGTGTCCGAAGGGACCCACTCATAATCCTTCCTCAGACTGTCTGAAGGGACCCACTCATAACCCTTCCTCAGTCTGTCTGAATGGACCCACTCATAACCCCTCCTTAGAGTGTCCGAAGGGAACCACTCATAAGCCCTCCTTAGAGTGTCCGAAGGGACCCACTCATAACCCTACCTCAGACTGTCTGAAGGGACCCACTCATAACCCTTCCTCAGTCTGTCCGAATGGACCCACTCATAACCCCTCCTAAGACTATCCGAAGAGACCCACTCATAACCCCTCCTTAGCCTGTCCGAAGGGACCCACTCATAACCCCTCCTTAGACTGTCTGAAGGGACCCACTCATAACCCCTCCTTAGACTGTCTGAAGGGACCCACTCATAAACCCTCCTTAGCCTGTCCGAAGGGACCCACTCATAACCCTCCTAAGACTATCCAAAGGGACCCACTCATAACCGTTCCCCAGTCTGTCTGAAGGGACCCACTCATAACCGTTCCTCAGACTGTCCGAAGGGACCCACCTACTCATAACCCTTCCTCAGTCTGTCCGAAGGGTCCCACTCATAACCCTTCCTCAGTCTGTCCGAAGGGACCCACTCATAACCCCTCCTCAGACAGTCCGAAGGGACCCACTCATAACCCTTCCTCAGACTGCATCTACCCACACTGAAATAAATTCTTATTTACTACCAAGAGGTCTTAGTTGCATATCATGTGACAAATGGAGAAATCACTTCACGAATTAGTGAGACAGCTCTGTCTGTTTCACGCCTACTGTGGAGGTCTGTGTGCATCAAGTCCATTGGTGAGAATCCCTCAGGGCTGTTCATTCTCTCCTCCTGCACAGACCTATCTCCTGCCATCGAGCTGCAGACTTCTACATGTGGCAATACCTTCTGAATGTTCAAAGAAGTAGCCAGACTTTGCAAAGGCCTTATATCTATTTTTGCAATTTCACCCATTCAAATCTTGCTTATTCTTCTTACAGAAAAATAGTTTCACATCAAGGTGATGGAGTGTAACCAGACAAAGAAGCAAGAACCAAACATGGGGGTGGAACCTCATGTTGCAGTGATGGAGAACCATTCTAGAGTGGTGAAGTTCCACATCACGGAGCTGGACTCCTATGTTACAGTGATAATGTCTTGCAGGACAATATTCCTTGTTTATTCGCTTCAGCTGTGCCCTCAAGCTAAAAGCTTCAGGATTGTGCCTAGACACCAATTTTTAACATTTCAACCCTGTTTTACAATATGTAAAGAATGCTCACTTTCCGCAATTTTTGCAGGACTTGAATTAGCTTTCTGAGTCATCATGGGGTAAGTTGTACTTTTCTAACTATTCTAGAAGTGGAGGAAGGTTATTCAGTAACCTGTCTCAATGTAGTCGAAGCATCTCACCCTTTGAGGGTGCACTGAAGGCAAAAATGGAGACACAAGTCACAGCAATGGTGATCAGTGCTGAAGCACCTCGTCCCTTTGGTGGGGATCACATTCTAAAGTGGTACAGGATCATGCTAAAGTGGTACAGGATCATGCTAAAGTGGTACAGGATCATGCTAAAGTGGTACAGGATCATACTACAGTGATGTAATGCACTTATGGGGTGCCCTTGCAGGGATAGAGTGTTCTGAGGACAGGGCGAAGGGTTAAATGTTGTCTGAGTTTTGAACTCTTAGCCCATTGCGAAGGCTGATTATGTTTCCTGATGAGACAAAATGTACCTTGACCTCGCCAATATAGGCCCCTACATTATGTGGTTGAGGCAACACAACTGGTGACTGCTGCGGCCAGTTGTCCAATGCAGGAAGGGTGGGACTTCCAGCTGCAGAGAACCTCAGTGACATGCAATTAAGGATATTGTCCTCCGACCTGGGGATATTTTCTATCTCTATCTAAGGGCTGACCTTTGTCCAGAGTGATACCTGACAATGTGGAGCTTCTTGCCGCTAGGAACTGCAGTGCGCCGCTGGCATGCAGTGACAGCCCGCATACTCTTGTGAGTAGTAGGCGGAACTGTTGCCACTACCACGCAGGGCCTATTTTCCCTCCTTTTTTAAGTCTGGCTTGACAACGCAGCTGTCTTTTGACCTTATGTTATCAACATAACAAAGAGCTTCCAGGAGTACTACAGAGAGGGGCTTTGACTATCCACACATGTTAGTGGACAGCAGCGCATGTTTTGATTGGGAAGAAGTTGTGTGCTCCCATAGAAAATAGTGCTTCCCCTCCACACAGCTATGGCTATTTTAGTTGTTTATCTAGCAGCATGAGCCAGCAGCATTGTGGCTGCCTAGAGAAGGCTCACTAACATGCATAAAGTATCAAGCTTACAATGGTGTGGAGCTTGAACTTCCAGGGGCATGCACATGGCAATGCTAAGGTGTCTCAGATAAGTAGATAATTTACAGTGTTTGCTTTTCCCTGGCAGCAACACAGATCCCCTTCCCTTTCCATCATTAACTTTAGACTTCAGAGTACAGTGAAGTATTTAAAAGCACCGTCGGATGTCCAGGGCTACAGTAATCCACATACGATTTTAGGTCTGGCTTTGCATTCTGCTGCCATGACCTGTGATTAACAAAAATGAGCTTTCAGAGTAATACTAGGAAAGGGGCTAAAGCTTCACTCATATATTGTTTTTTCCTGAATATAAGATGTACCTGGGCTGAAGTTGTGTGCTTCCCCTAAAAAGAGTGTTTGTGTTGCCCTTTTAGGTTTGTGGTAAAGCTTGTACTCGGTACAGCAGGACTGAGTTGGTTATGGTGGCAAGCTAATGACCATGGCTCTAGGCCTGGTCTGGATATGATGAAATGTGATGAAAATGAAGTTTGTCCGACATATTTATTGTAAACAGCATTTGTTAAAGCTTTTAAGGGCAGATTGTTATCGTTCTGGATTAAGGAAATGCAGATAGACATTTTGTTGTGCGGAATCTCACAGATTTACTGTAGTAGTCAAATTGTTTGGTGCTGCTTACCATTATGGTGGCCTTTTGGCAAAGCTTATGCACAGGACAGTGCGCTTGAGTTGGTTATGGTGACAAGCCAGTGATAACACTTATAAGAGTGATTGGTGTCAGGCATCCTAGGTTATGAAAAGTTATTACAAAGGCAGTAGGTTTGGCTCATTTATTTTAAAAATAAATTGTTTAAATTGACAGTGGTATATTGATAGTAGATTTGTATCTAACAGTAGATTGTTATCACTATTTTACAGTCTGTAGACAGGTATTTGGTTATATGTAATCTCACAGATTACCACAGTAGGCAAAGAAGGCAAATATTCTGGTGATAATTACCCAATCTGACAAATCCTGGGAGTAGAAGATCTTCACTGTGATGCTTCTTGATAGGCCACACTGAGAGGGGTTATAAATTGTTTTGCCAACTGTAATTCTGTACATATTTGTAGTTGTGAAACTGTATACAAGTTAGTTTTCAGCTTATACTCCCTTCAGGACGCCTGTGTTGGGTATAGTGTCAAGCTAATGGCAAAGGTTATAGGCCTTATCAGTTCAGTGTGAAAAGTTATTTAGGATTGCTTCAGAGGGATATGCTTATAGTGAAAAGTTAAGACACTGTAAAGTAAGCCTGACTTAGTTATTATGAAAAGCATGAGTTGAGTTAAAGGCAATAGGTTTTTAAGAATAGGTTGCTATTACACTGCACTCAACCCTGAAGGCAGATATTTTATAGCAGTGTGCGAGGTTTGCATTATTTGCTTTCACATAATTACACACAATTTTAGGAAATATGGGCAAAATGTAAATCCATCATTTAGCACTGTAGTTAGTGCAAAATGCATCATTTTGGGAGAAAAAAAGCATGAAATGCACAAGGGATGCAAACAATAGCTGCCCACTTTTATGTTCTTGCTGCTAGGGGTGGCCGGAACTCCATGGAATTCTGCAGAGTTACATGAAAACTCTGTGAGATTCAGTGGAGTTCTTTGAATGGGCAGAAATAGGCATGTTGCGCTACTCACCCTAATTGTACTGCTGGGCGCTCATCCCATGCTGAAAAATCAGTGGGAACGGCACCACACAGCACACCAGAGGGTGCTGGTTCTTGAGCTGGATTTGCTACAACTCGAGTGGATTTTCTACTTGAGTGGCAGCCTTCTGGCCACAAGTGGTCGCAACCGCCCACGATCACTTGAGTTCCCGAAATCTCAACAGATGCCCTCCTAACGTTCAGAAATCGTGCTAGGGTACACCAAATCTCACTCGCCAAACCTACTGTTGGTGAGCTGCCTGAGAGAAAACACTCCACCATGTAGCGGTTGGCTGAATTTGGCCAGAACTCTGTGTCACAAGCATAGGGCGAAGTGGCAAAAGTTTGTCAACCCTGCCGGTGGATCGGTATTTGTTTCCCACCCCTACTTCCCACACTCAATTTTTTCCCCCAGACTGCAACGTAATTATGTGTTGTGGCGTAATTTGGGGAATTTTACATAAAAAACAAAATGCAAAATTACGCTAGTTAGTCCAATGCAATTTAAATTTTATAAAGGCCTAGTATTTTGGTACATGGAATCTAACTGATTACTGTAGTAGGCAAGGGTTTTGGTAACCAACCAAAACAAATTCTTGGAATAGAAATCCTTATTAGGCTCTATTAACAGGTATTTTACATGTTTAAGGTATACCAGATTGATACTTTGTAGGAAAACCTTAAGACCAAGGCGTGATTGATAGGAGTGTGTTGACAGAACTCTGGCCACCTCAGTGTCAGGGCTCGTTGGCCAGTTTTTAATTTTCTCCTTTTATAGTACTCCTTTCATTTGTTTGTGTCTCCTCTTTTTATTCTTTTTTTCTTAAAAAGATAGTACAGCTCTCTAGGCAGTGCTAACGGGCCACTTACTTGCAGCTCATTTCATCTGCAATGTTGTGCAGTCCACGAGGCCGCTGCCTCTAAACCAGGTGAGCATTTTAGAATGCTGTTGTAAATGATGGCCACCAAGTTGGTTATAAATGCTTTAGACAAGCCGAAACTTTAAAACAATGATGGACTATAAACAGTACCTATGAAAGACAGACAGCATCTGCTATATTTAGTTTTGTTATCACAAGCATATGCCGATCATGTTTAGTCAGCAGCAAATTTTCTTTTTTCTGCTTGCATTCTTTTAATTTATCTTGTATATGTTGTTGAGTTTGCGTGTGTCTTACTGTGGTTGTGTCGGGGGGCGAGAATGAGTCAGTGAATCGATGCTTAAGCCAGATCCCTTGGCACTGCCAATGCTTGTTTAATACTTTTACATTTACCACTTTTTTAAGTCTGGTGAAGCTTAAAACACATCACATGCAACTGCGAAAATCACTTCTTTGAAACTTACGCCTGGCGAAGCCTCATTCTGACGTAGCACGTGCCGTCTTACACACAGAGGACCACCTCGTTACCTACACCATCACTGTCTGGACTGGGACATTTTTCAGGAAACAAGCTTTATTTTACTTACAGCCCGCAGCCAAAAGTCTACGAAATGAGAGGCAAGCAGAGCCAGGCACCAGGGTCTGATTAGCTACCGCATTAAACCAGACAGAGGCCTGCTTGCAAGAGGGGACTTCTCTCCAGTTTCGAAAACTCTGCAGATTGTTACCAGGAAGTCCTTACTTCAGAGATTCTAAAGCAAATTCAGAATCTGTGCGGAGAAATGTTCAGTCTTAAATAGTGATCTCCATTACTGGTGTGCTGAGGTACAGGGCGGTAACAGAGGCCCCTACAACCACTACAGGGTCTGGGGGCCACTCTTTTGTGGCCCCCAGTCAGCCAAAGACCTATGGGTATCTGGAAAATATAGGAGTCTCAGTGGCCCTCATCACAATCTGCAGGGTGGCCTCATTATTTTGCATTGCACCAATGCAGGAGTAAAGCATTCATCTCCAGTGCATGGATGTAGAACAAGCGTCAGACCCTATGAAATTTATCATAGCAGAAACGTGTCGCGCAGGAGCCGGATTTCACTGAAGCGGTTGCGTGAGACTATAGCGACATGTAGAAGGCCAATAGTGTAGGAATCAGGGGACTTCACCGGCATGTCTGCGGCCACCGATGGAGGAGTAACCTGGATTCTATTAAAGGGCACAGCCTAATGTGAAAGAATGAGTGAGACTCCAGTGTACAAGGCCAGTGCTGGGCACAAGGAGTGAGACTACAGAACTCTCCGTGCTCAGGGCAGAAGAATTGGGACTCCACTGAAATATATGATGTTAGCGCTGTGGGGAATAACTGAGGTGCCAGTAAAGTTTCTGAGGACGGCGCTGTGTAACTGAGTAAGTCTGAAATTAGATGCACTAGCAAGTGATGTAAGAATGAGTGATACGACCTCGAATGTGTGAGGTTCCATGTCACTGTGTAAGCCCAGACATGTATGGAATAGCTGAGACTAGGAAAACCATGAGGGCAGTGATGTGGAGCGTCTGCGAATTTCTCTGAAGGGTCAGTTACCAGTGTTGGTTAAGGAACCGAGTCTCCAGTGACGTTATGCGGTCAATGATGTGGTACCAACCACGACTTGTGGGCGACGAGTGAGGTGAAACTAAACTGCACCAGGCTGGTATTACCAACGCCATGTGGAGATGAATGTGGGGCCGTTTAAGGGATGGGGGAGATTCCACTGAGGTGTCTGAGGCCAGTGGCACAGGAATGAGTGATGAAGTGTATGACAACAGTAATTTGCTTTAAGGAAAACAGGCTGCATTGAAAAAATTAATTTGTTGGGATTAAGACTTGCAGATGTGTTTGAACCCAGTGAAATGGGAATGAGTTGTATTCTAGGTATGGAAGTGGCCACTGATGCAGACCAATTGTGTGACTACACTGACCAGCACAAAGTCAGAGCAATCGGAATCCATGAGACTCCACAGAAGTGCACAGACCAGCACAGTGGGCGTTAACTTAAAGACATAGAATGACACATTGGTGTGCTTCCCAGGTAAGTGGAGCTACACTACAGCTGACTGAAGTGTGTGAGGCCAGAAATGTGTGTAATGTGGGTGGCTCTATTACAGTGTGTGAGGCTAGAGCGAGGGGCTGAGTGAGACTTCACAGACACTTTCAGCAGCATCTGCACCCTTTAGTTACACATCACAAACACAAACGTGTTATACATGCAGAGACAAATGTTTATGAACATGCACTTAGTTAAAACCTGGTGAGTTTTCACAGTTTTTACAAGGGATTTCCCTGACCTCTCCACTGACACCTTTCTGCGAACGCCCAAAACAGTAAATTATGAAATTTTTAGCCTGATGTATGAAATTTTCGTTTGCAAAAAGTGGTAGCAAATTGCGCACCTTCTTTTAGTGAACGGTAAAGAATTTTGAGAACCAATCAACTTACTAATAGGGCAATTCACAAACTTACAAGGCATTGTGGTTCACAATCCGACTTTCCTCATCAATATTCATGAGGTAGGTCATAAATTATGACTCACTAAGCTTTTACTCCATCACAGGGATGGTGGCCTGCTTGGATCGACAGACCAACATGTCTGTGGTCACATTTGAAATAAAGTCAACTTTTTTCAATGCAGCCTGTTTTCCTTAAAGCATACAGGGTTGCATTTAAAAAAGAAAAGTTTGTCTTTTTTAGGGTCGAGCCTGCGATGCATGCGCTCGCGCATGCGTATCGCAGCGAGACGCTTTAGGGTTTAGAAAAGGGCTCAGAGCCCTGTCGACATCATGTCAGTGTTTTTCATGGTTAGTGGGCTTGCCTATTAAAATCTGCTTGATTTCATTAGTCGAAGACATGCATACGTCATGCCTTTTCCGGTGGATAGCCCTCCTCGAGTGCATCGACCAAGTACTGAAAACATGCGAGGATCGCTGTTTTCTGTCCGGCTCGTGGACAGACTGCTTTTTCTCTAATTTTACTAGCGCGATTTCGCTTGGCAGAAGTCGAGCGCTTTACATAGTTAAATGCACTTTTTCGGCTTACGTACATAAATGCACTTTTGCCGATAGGTGAAAAGTCAGGTTAGGAGTTTACAATGCTATCAGCTCAAACATGAGCAAACGCGAGACCCGTTGCATTGCAAATGCTTGTTATTATTTAACAGCTGGTAGTGGTCACATGGACCACTGTTCACTCCACAACAAACGTTTAAAAAAATACAAAGGATTCTTATTTGCCAATGGGTTGACACCCCTTTTGAAGTGATGGTAAAGTTTCAATGTTATGAAACCAGATTTCGGTCACAAAACATTGATACATACCTTAACAGATTGCTGTATTTTAGGGATGCCTTAAACAGGCCCCTTCAAAAAAGCGATTTGTTATGGGTTTCTAAATCCATTTTATGATTCTGTAACATTTTACTGAATTGAAAAATGGGTTTGGTACATAACAAAAGACATTGTTCAGTCCCAAACACTGTGATTTTGTGAGTCGCAGCCTTTACGACTGCAGAATGGCTTTGTACATCAGGCCCTAGGCTACGTGTCCAAAAGAAACACGACCCAGTACTTCATAAGTTCGTATTTCGCAATTGCATGTCTCATATGTATTCCTTGCAATACATTAAGCAGGCATAGCTTACACCTCCTTCTTGGTATATGTCTGACTTACATGTAGAAAAAATCCTGTCAAGTCATGCATGAAAGGAATACATTTATTAGGCTAATCATGACATGAGAATGAGTGAGATGCCATTGAAATATGTGCAGAGAACGTCACAAGTGCTGGCATTTGAGGGAAAAACATGTTCTTGGAAAACAAAATATGCCAAGTGGAAACAATCTACATACTGATGTTTTTTTCCTCACTTTAGATGTATGAAATATATGCAAAGTATATGTCACACATGTGCACTCAAAGTATATGTCACACATGCGCACTCAAGATATATGTCCCATATGCACACTCAAAGTATATGTCACACATGCGCACTCAAAGTATATGTCACACATGCGCACTCAAGATATATGTCCCATATGCACACTCAAAGTATATGTCACACATGTGCACTCAAAGTATATGTCACACATGCGCACTCAAGATATATGTCCCATATGCACACTCAAAGTATATGTCACACATGCGCACTCAAAGTATATGTCACACATGCGCACTCAAGATATATGTCCCATATGCACACTCAAAGTATATGTCACACATGTGCACTCAAAGTATATGTCACACATGCGCACTCAAGATATATGTCCCATATGCACACTCAAAGTATATGTCACACATGCGCACTCAAGATATATGTCACACATGCACACTCAAAGTATATGTCACACATACGCACTTAAGGTATATGTCACACATGCACACTCAAAGTATATGTCAGACATGCGCACTCAAGATATATGTCACACATGCACACTCAAAGTATATGTCACACATACGCACTTAAGGTATATGTCACACATGCACACTCAAAGTATATGTCAGACATGCGCACTCAAAGTATATGTCACACATACGCACTCAAGGTATATTTTATGCATGCGCACTCAAGGTCTATGTCACATGTGCACACCTGCATAGAATTATGCACAAAGGAGTAGCCAGAAAATTAAAATATCTCCCATTTTGAACTAAAGTGCTAATGCCACCATGCAAGTGAAACAAGTGAGACAAACTCTCCCTAGAACAGCGTCCTTGTCTCTTCCATCTATCCATTTATTCTTTCACCTTTCTATCCACCTGCTAATAGCCACTGTTTCACCTCCACATTCTGTCATCCAACATTTTTCATCTGTCATTCAATCTTTCCTCATTCCATCCAATCATTCATCCATCCTGCAATCTGCCATTCATCCACTCAATCATCCATCCACACTGTCATCCATCAATCCTTCCACTCTGCCATCTATCCATGCCATTCATCTATCAATCTAACGCCTCTGACATCTATCCATCAATCCACTATGCTATCCATCATCCATCTACTCTGCCATCCAGCAACTTTGCATCATCCATCCATCCATCCTCTCTGCCATCCATCCACCCATCCACTAAGCCATCCATCCCCTCAGCCACTCACCCATCAATCCATCAACTCTGCCATCCATCCATCCCCTCTGCCATTCATCCACCAATCCATCAACTCTGCCATCCATCAACCCACTATGACATTCGTCCATCTATCCACTCTGTATTTCGTCCACCCATCCACCCACTTAATCATCCATCCACTCCTCCACCCATGTATGCACTCTGCCATCCACCCATCCACCCACCCAACCATCCATCCACTCTTCCACCTGTGTATGCACTCTGACATCCATCCACTCATCCACATTACCATCCGTCGACCCATCCACTTTACCATCCATGTCTTCTGCCATTTATCCTTCAATACACCCACTCTGCCATCCATCCATTCATCCACTTTGTCATCACTCAACCCACTCTGCCACCCACCCATTTTATCATCCATACATCCAGTCTGCCATCCATCCATTCATCAATACAGCCCCTCTGCCATCCATCCATCCACTCTACCATCCATCAATCATGCCATTCATCTATTCATGCATCTACTCTGACATCCATCTGTCATTTATCCATCCACTCTGCCATCCATTCACTCATCTTTTCACCCACTCATCCATCCCATTACGCTGCTATCCTTTAATTTGTCTGTCCACCTAGCCATCTATCTCTTTAATCTGCCATCCTTTCGTCTGTCCATCCATCCATCCATTTACTCAGTCATCCTTTCACCTGTCCATCAAGCTTTCCATTCACTCATCAATCCACCATCCCTTTACTTGGCCATCCTTTCATCTTTCCATCCAGCTACCATGCACTCATCCTTTCATTCACATATTTATTCATCCACACATCCTTCCAAGCTTCCTTGTGTCCCTGTTCTGTTTACCCAGCTGTGGCTTTCCCTTGGTCCCACTTGCTTTTCTAAGAGTGGAGCTTTGATCTGCTGATAGAAGAGGCCCATAAATACCCCCCCCCCCCCCCCCCCCCCACGTGTAGCTGCTACAGCTGGGGGTTTCAGTGCTCCCTTGAATATGCACATGTGAGTCATGCTTCTCGACACGACTGTAGTACTTTACTTGGAGGGTACGTTCCTTCTCAACAACTTCAACATTAGTCATATTTAGCAACACTTGAAAGAGCCCATCTAGGGTTCAGAACAGAAACAGTCCTCTTCCCCAAAGGCGTTCTAGGATGTCGCGTTGTTTGATTCTGTCATCTCCGGTTTGGAGACCTATCGTGACATAATTCACGGGATGGCCCCTTTAGCATACCTGCTTTATTCGAAAGCTTCCTTGGCATGAGAAGGCACCGACGCGAGGCTGTGGTGGAGTTGTGCTACAAAAAACACACAATAAACAAGTGAAATGTCATCGCACTCCGCCATGGAAGGAATTATCCTCGACACACTGGCCTCGGCTGTACACGTGGGGAATGACTGGCTGTAACTCAGTGGCAAGTGAGAGAAACTTGGCAGGTGCGGCGGGGCTCACACTGAGGTGTTGTGTTAAGTAAACCTTTCACCCCGCCGCCCCAAAGGCCGGGTAAGCAGCCCTTACCTCCTACGCACACACACCGCCCGGGACAGACTGAGTTCCTGCCGCTTTTGTTTTCTCTAAAATGTTTTCCAACTACAGGTTGCGCGTTCCAACACGCCGTAACCTCTGTTCTTTCTTTTATTCTTCACGTGGGTAGGAAAAGAAAAAAATGCCAAGAGCAAAACTGGAGGAGCGATGTTTACATAGACCATGGCTTAGGCATTCCTAAAATAGGGGAAAAAAAGTCACTTGTTTTTGTAAAACATCCGTGGCTGGGTCAGAGCGCGTGTTCATCAACGCGCCATGACATCACTGCTCACAGCGCGCGGACTGGAAAACAAAAATAAAAACTTTGCGTCCTGCGGGCCTGTTTTTCCACAGACTTCTGGCAGCCCTCCCCCTTTTCCTGGAAGCACCCCATAAAGTCCATAAGCTGTCACTTTAGGCCCAGGCGGCATCGGTTAGTACACCAGGGGTGGCAGACGCATTGGTCGACTGGCCACAAATTATTAACAGTAATGCACACACATTGTAATGTTTAAGTGCACTGGAACATGGACAGGCGCCTTGGTGTTTTTTTGTGCTCCAAAACAATTTGTGATTACAGAAAGTGCCGCAGGTTCGATATAAAGGAGGTTTTCCTGCTAGGGACTCGTTTTAAGTGGGCGCGGTCCCCAAGCAGCAGAGGGAGCCCTTGTAACCATGTGCCTTCACCCTTCTACAGCTGGGTGCATCAGGGCCTGGAGGGACAGGCTAGCTGAGCACAGGTAGTTCTCGCCCTCAGGATGCTCACAGGAGATGGCCCATAGGGTCACGGCCGAGGAAAGCTTGCACGTAAACAGAACTGCTGCGTCATTTTATTGACATGGCCAGAGTTTTTCCATAATTCAAAGTATCCCAAAAATGATGTCTGGGAAGACCCTGTAGGGTCACCGGAGCTAACAGAGCAAATATATCTTTAACAAACTCAGTTCAAGCACACTTTTACGAGCCAACTCACCCACTGGCAAATGCGGATGTCAGAAGTTTCAAACATCACAACTTAAAAAGTGAACAAGCATTTGCAAAGCAACGGGTCTCACGTTTGCTCGAGCCAGAGCTATTAGCGTTGTAAATTCCTAGCTGGACTTTCTTGCCACATAAATTGAAAATGAAAAGTAAAACATTAGTAGACATAAGTGAGCCGATTCAAAGCGCCACGTCCTCCATGAGCATGAGTGCGCAGGAGAGACACAAAAGGAAAAAGAAGTTCACTCGCAGTCAAACGTATGCAATTATCCATGTAACATGGGCAGTCTGCAAGGCGGGACAAACGTAAAGCATTCACTAATGATAACAAAGGATTTGTGAAAGGCAACCCACAAACGCGTGAAAGTGATAGGAGTGCAGCGGGCGTGGTTAAAATCCCACAAAAGCGCGCTCAACCTAAAAATATTTAGGCTTTGCAGAAATATGAGCAATTTCAGTTCTGGCTGTGCCCACTTCAAACAACTTCAGGGCAGCAGAGAAGTACCAATAGTGCCCTAGTAAAGTACTGCCGGGCTCTTGAGACACCTCTGCACTTGCATTATTGAAAATACTTAGGGGCAGCGGAGAAAGATCTGGCATCTTTTAACACTGTTAATAAGCAGAAGAGAAGGACCTGTCCTGTCCATTTCAGTGTACTTTACCTGGCTTCAGAGAAGTGAAAGTACAGTCCTGTCCAGACCTCTCAGGGCTGCGGAGAAAGGCATGCACTGTGTTAGTAAGAATACTGCAGGTCTGCAGAAAAGTGAAAGTACCGTCCTGTGTAAACTAGCTCAGGACTGTAGCAGTCTGGGTACGCACAGAAGTGAAAGTACTGTCCTGTCCAGACCTCTCAGGGCTGAGGAGAAAGGCACGCACTGTGTACTTAGGGGCAGCGGAGAAAGATCTGGCATCTTTTAACACTGTTAATAGGCAGAAGAGAAGGACCTGTCCTGTCCATTTCAGTGTACTTTACCTGGCTTCAGAGAAGTGAAAGTACAGTCCTGTCCAGACCTCTCAGGGCTGCGGAGAAAGGCATGCACTGTGTTAGTAAGAATACTGCAGGTCTGCAGAAAAGTGAAATTACCGTCCTGTGTAAACTAGCTCAGGACTGTAGCAGTCTGGGTACGCACAGAAGTGAAAGTACTGTCCTGTCCAGACCTCTCAGGGCTGAGGAGAAAGGCACGCACTGTGTACTTAGGGGCAGCGGAGAAAGATCTGGCATCTTTTAACACTGTTAATAGGCAGAAGAGAAGGACCTGTCCTGTCCATTTCAGTGTACTTTACCTGGCTTCAGAGAAGTGAAAGTACAGTCCTGTCCAGACCTCTCAGGGCTGCGGAGAAAGGCATGCACTGTGTTAGTAAGAATACTGCAGGTCTGCAGAAAAGTGAAAGTACCGTCCAGTGTAAACTAGCTCAGGACTGTAGCACTCTGGGAGCGCACAGAAGTGAAAGTACCGTCCTGTTCAGACCTCTCAGGGCTGCGGAGAAAGGCACGTACTGTGTTAGTAAGAATACTGCAGGTCTGCAGAAAAGTGAAAGTACCGTCCTGTGTAAACTAGCTCAAGACTGTAGCAGTCTGGGTGCGCAGAGAAGTGAAAGTACTCTCCTGTCCAGACCTCTCAGGGCTGCAGAGAAAGGCACGCACTGTGTTAGTAAGAGTACTGCAGGTCTGCAGAAAAGTGAAAGTACCGTCCTGTATAAACTAGCTCAGGACTGTAGCAGTCTGGGTGCGCACAGAAGTGAAAGTACCGTCCTGTGTAAACTAGCTCAGGACTATAGCACTCTGGGTGCGCACTGAAGTGAAAGTACTCTCCTGTCCAGACCTCTCAGGGCTGCGGAGAAAGGCATGCACTGTGTTAGTAAGGGTACTGCAGATCTGCAGAAAAGTGAAAGTACTGTCCTGTGTAAAGTACCTCAGGACTGTAGCACTCTGGGTGCGCAGAGAAGTGAAAGTACCGTCCTGTGTAACCTAGCTCAGGACTGTAGCACTCTGGGTGCGCACAGAAGTGAAAGTACTGCCCTGTCCAGACCTCTCAGGGCTGCGGAGAAAGGCATGCACTGTGTGAGTAAGAATACTGCAGCTCTTCAGAAAAGTGAAAGTACCGTCCTGTGTAAAGTACCTCAGAATGGTAGCACTCTGGTCCTAATCAAAGCACCTGGGGCTGCAGGAAAAGGCCTGGAAGTTCTGGTTATTGTACCACGGGTCTGTAGAAACCTGAGGGGCTGCAGAGAGATATCCCTGCTGTCCTACTAAGAGCACTGCAGAGGACGTAGGAGCGAAGATATTATCCCCTTTAAAGTTAAAGTACCTGAGAGTTATAAAGGTATGGCTGCGCTTCCATATAAAACTGTATGTCTGCTCACAATTACCCGCACTGCCCTATAAAGAGAATTTAATGGCCGCGTTAAAGTGACCCAGTCTTAGTAAGATCACACTAGTCAGAAGCAGCTGGTGTCAGGGAAAAGGTGTGGGGGAGGGGAGGAAGGGGGAGGTGGGTTGCAGGGGGCAAAAATGAAACAAAAAACAAAAACACCAACAACAACAAAAAACACTTCTCTGCCGCTCGCTGCTGTTCTGCTGTGCACAGGCTGAGGGTCCTAGACTCCCCTATGGTCAATCCAGACGCTACCCTCATGCTGGTAATATCCATGAGAGCAGCGTCGGGAATGGGCAGAGCAGGCTGTTTTTGTTGTCCATCGGGGTCTGGGAGCCTGTGCCTGATCACCACCCGGCAACGCGGCTGGGCTGGAGAAGTCAGTGCGCATGTCAGTTTGGCCATCCTAACACAGTCGGCCAAACCGACATGCGCACTGACAGCAGTGCCCACCACTCCTTCACCATTCTTCTTATGGCCTCGCCCCCAGGACTCGGCTCCTGACGAAAAATAAAATGATAATAAAACTGTTATTATCATTTTATTTTTCGCTTCCTATGCTGGCAGGGGAGCGACGCTCCTCTGCCATAACAGAGGAGCCGACACTGACAGTAGTACTGGCCAGAAGGGCCAGTACCAAGTTTAAATATGATTAAACTTTAAGCATATGGAGAAGTGCCAGTACTGCCCCATTAAAAGATGTTATTACTGCTGAGGAGATATGGTACTGCTCGGTTAAAAGGATCTGCAGCCCTGACAAGGAGTCCTGGTACCTCTTAGTGAAATGGTTAGCTGCTCATTTCAGAAGTGGCAGCTTTGCCCCAGTAAAAGATGTTAATGCTGCAGAGAAGTGACAGTACTGCCCCAGTAAAAGGTGTTAATGCTGCTGAGAAGTGACAGTACTGCCCAAGAGAGAACTGTCAGTCAGTGGCGGCCGGCAGCTTTAGGAGGGAGGGGGGCAGTGGGAAGCACACACACACATACACACACACACACACTCATTCATTCTCACACACACACACGCACGCACATCCGTTAACAACACTCATAACATTCAAACATGCACGCACGCACCAAACATTCATTTTAAAACATCACACACTCATTCTTTTACACACGCACGCACGCACGCACATCCATTAACACTCATTACATTCAAACATGCACGCACGCACCAAACATTCATTTTAAAATATCACACTCACACACACTTACCTTCAGCCTCGAGGTCCTCATCACCCAGGGAAGGGCCTTGAGGCACCTTTGCTGAGCTGTGGAGGTCACGCCCTTGGGAGCTGTGACCTCCTCAGCCCAGCAAAGTTCAGGGCAGGCAGCCAGGAGTCTGCCCAAACCCACTCCTGGCTGTCTGAGCTGAAAATGAAGAGTGTCTGTCAGGCTGACCTTTGTACAGCCTGACAGACACTCTTCATGAGGGGCAAAAGGTGGGGGGCGTGGCCCCTCCTTCCTAAAGGACGGGCGCTCCTGCTGTCAGTACTGCTCTGTTAAAAGATGACCATGCTGCTAAGAAGTGATGGAACGGATACATTCAGGTACTACAGTGCCAAGAGTCACTGGTACCATTTTGTTGGAATGTGTACCTGTCCACTCGAGAGTGACGTACTGCAGGCAAGAGTCGCTCCTGTCCCATGGATCTGCAGAACTGTGGCTACCGGTTACTGCTGCACATGAACGCTGCTAGGAACCACTGAAAGTACCACATTCTCTTACAGAATGTCTGCCCTGCAAACCTAACCTTTCCTGATTATCTCAAGCCGTGCTGCTGGTCCAGCAACAGGGTGGCCAGCCTGATTTTAAGCAAAATAAGGTAAAACTGAACCTCTGGAAACCCAGGTGTGTCTGTTCTGGGCACAGGAGCCCACCTAGAGCCCATGTAGGCAGGCAGCGGCCGTGATGGATGGCATTCCTCAGCTGCTGCCACCGGGCATGTCGGGACGGAGCCGGGCTCACCTCTCCGAGCCCCGAGGAATGCGGAAAGGTAGAGAGGGAGGACCGAGGGGCCGCTCCTTTGTAGAGGGAGCGCCCTGTGCAAGCCTCGTGCCCGCACGCGGGCTGCACAACCACGGGTGTAGCTGGCTTTACTTCAGGGGGGGCGGTGGGGGCATTCTGCTGCAGAGAGGGCCAAGGGCTGCGATATCCTGTGTTTTTCTTTTTATTATTTATCGTAGTCATTGCAGTACTTGTATTAGATGTAGTGATTTTGTTTTATAATAAGTTATTATAAATAAATAAATGAGTACTTTTAGTAGTAGTTGTATTGTTAATATTTATTAATAAGAATATTAGTAATACTTAGAATACTGCTACTACTACTAATAATAATAATAATAATGTTCTACTTTATCAAAGCATTAGTGCCTCAATATACTTACTTAGGGCTTTTAATTCAGAGCTTCCTGAACTCAAAACCACAATTGTAGATGATAATCTAATATAGCCTTAGAACCCGCCGTAGAAGGCTCTACCGGCCATTAAAAGCCCGCTCCCGCGTTAAAGGCCCGAGCCGAAGGAGAAGGCCTTTAACAAGGGAGAGGGCCTTTAATGGCCGGTAGAGCCCGCTACGGCAGGTTCTAAGGCTGTTAGAACGTTCTGCCACTAGAGGGCAGAATGGTCTATTTAATAAAACAAATTCCTCACGTCACCATAGGGGATTAAAATCCCCTCAGGCTCAGTGAGGCTTTGTTCACAGCTGTTGCTTTGAACAAAAAAAAACATTGGAATGTTGACGCTTGGGGCTTTTATCAGCCAGTAAAAGCCCTGAGCACTCCATTGTCTGCAATGGAGCCCTCAACATTCCAATGTTCTTCTAAGATTTTTTTTTTAGCCCATTAGGCAAGCAGATAATTGATGCTCTTTGAAAGGTGTATACAGCTAGGGTACCTGGTATATTACTTAATGCCTTTGAATGTTATAACATCTCAGATTACTATTTTTTGACACAGATCAAACTTTTATTATGGAAATCGCACTTGATGATTACGAAACTTGCTCCATCGATGCATTGTGGTTAGAATGAGCTATTGTTGGCACATTATACTGGGGATATGGCCAATGATTATGGACAATGTTTCTTACAAGAGCAAGAAACATATTTCACTAAAACGTCTTGTCTAGGAGTAAGATATTTCCAAATTAAAGTCTAAATCAACATGTTGTTGTGTCTCAAAAAATGATACTAACCATCTCTCATTTGGCCTCGATGCAATCAATTGCACAACGTCTAACTCTTTTCTTAAGAAATGGCCAAGAGGTTGGTGAAGAAGGAAATTCGTTTTTTTTAATGATTTTAATTACAACCAAAATGTTAAATGACTATGGCATTACTTACTGAATCAGATATTCGAGTTTTAAAGCAAATTTGGAAATATATATATATATATATATATAGATACTTGATGCTTTTCTCTTAAGTTTAAAACTGGACATTTCAACAATAGGGGACAATAAGTGGGTTAATTTATCATCTACATAAACAAGGAATTCTACTCTTCGCTTTTGTCCACTTCATATCTGTGTAATGTACTGTTTGCTCGCCGCTCAGCATTAGCCGGTGAGAGATATTATTATATAGGGGCTGAGTCAGTGCTTAATTTGTAAATAAAAACGTGCCGGTGCCCAAAGCCCTCCTGTTAAACACTGGCAGCTGCAATTAAATGTGGGAACAGGGAATACTGAGGCAGCGTAATCCTGACGCCATCTTGGGCCTCTTCAATCCATTTACAGGCACTCCCTGCCCCTTCAGCTCACTCTCGCAGCTTTCTGCTTTCTCCCTTTGTGATGTTTTTTCATTTTTCTCTTTTTCTGTCTTTCTTATATGTATCTTTTGCTCGCAGCAAATGCTTGAGGCAGAAGAATAAGCGCCGGCTAAATAAGTGTTCGGCCCTCAATGTCCGTGCTCAACACCGGAAACAACAAGCTTAAATTAAGCACTGGGCTGAGTAACAGACTGGCTTTAGCGATGGTGGCGCCCGGTGCAATGATCTTTTTTGCCCCCCCCACCCATGACTGTCTCCTGGATTCCTTCACTACCACGTGGCAAAAGTGCCCCTCATCTCTCCATAGCTCCCCCTAGCACATAGTTTTAATTCGCTGGTAAAGGCTTGTTTTACTAATCTACTCAGATTTCCACATAAAATACAGATGTGTTCTTTGCAGCAGGCACATTAACCCTCTGCACTGCTTTATGGCGAGTCAAAGCTGTCCCTACACAAAACTCCCACTTTCTCCCTAGTAGGAACATTAATCACAAGAGGTATCTTAACATTTTAATTCCTTCTTAAAAGCTGGACACAAGGAACTTTTCAGAATGTGATTTTAAATCTCAAGTTTCCTAAATTATTGCTAATCACAGCGCCCCCCTGAGGTCCGTGCCCCCCCACAATCCAGGTCAGCACCGCACCCCCCTAAAGCCCGCACCGGCTAAATTGACTAAACGTGGAATTATCACATGGTCCGGATGCAATGGCTTTGTTTCACTTATCTGAAAATGGGAACGTTTGCTAACGATTAAATAAGTTTTAAAACATTTTTTAAAGATTTGTAGCATTTCATAAAGCGCTAAATAAGGCGTGCTACCTCCCTCCCGAGGCGCTGATTTAAATCATCAGGATTGCAGTATGTGACCCAGGATTACACACCGATTTTTAAAATGGATTAATTCATCCAATAAGCAATCCGCCTCTTTCTATCACTTCTTATTGTGTGCTGGTTTTGTGCAGAGACTTTTCTAGACGAGGCGAGTAGGGATGGGGTAGAGTCAGTAACACATCGGGAAATACATTTTGAATGGGACGGTCATTGCTGCGTTTTCACCTTTTCTAAAACTGGTTAGATACATCAAAGGCGGGGTAGGGGCTTCAACACAGGGAATCTTTCCCAGTTTATAATCAACTTTGAAAAACGTATGCGAGTTCTTGGCAGGCATGCAGATTTTTTGGGCTTCGAATGCAGACAAACAGAGCGTTTTCGTTTTGAGGTGAAAGGTCACAAACCCAGGCAACACCCTTCTTATCTATGGATCGGAACGTGCATGTCATGAACGTTTCATGATATCACCCGAGAAAACCTGCTCAGAGCTTCTGAGGACTGATCCTGCAGTAATCTCAGGCTTAAATACCTGGTCAGGGTCGGCTTTAGGGCGGTGCGAGCGGTGCGGCTGCACCGGGTGCTGACCTGGATTGGAGGGGGGCGCTGTATTTAGCAAGGTCGAAACTTGCAATTTAAAAGCACTTGCTGAAAAGTTCCTTGTGCATCCAGCCTCCAGGAAGCAATTAAAATGTAAAGATACCTCTTGTGGTTAATGTTCCTGCTTGAAAGAGAGATGTCATCGTTAGTCTACTGGCAGCTTTGACTTGCCATAAAGTAGCGCAGAGGGTTAATGTGCCTGCTGCAAAGACAGAACTATATTTTATGTGGATATATGAGTGGGTTAGTGAAGCCAGTCTTTACAAGCGCTATAAAACGAATGTATGTGGACGGTCGGGGGCTATGGAGAGACGAGGTCCACATTTGCCGGGTGGTAGTGAGGAAATGTTAGGAGGTGGCCATGGGGCCAGGGGCTCAAAAAGACTGTCGCACAGGGCGCCATCAGCGCTAAAGCCGGCCCTGTACCTGGTACTTGAGTATTCAAGGCTTGGCTGCAAGCACTGAGCAATGAGGAGGCTGCGAGGACTCAGAAATGAGGAGGCCACAAGGACTCAGCGATGAAGAGGCTGCGAGGACTCAGCAATGAGGAGGCTGCAAGCACTGAGCAATGAGGAGGCTGCGAGGACTCAGCAATGAGGAGGCTGCAAGCACTGAGCAATGAGGAGGCTGCAAGGACTGAGCAATGAGGAGGCTGCAAGGACTGGGCAATGAGGAGACTGCAAGGACTCAGTATTGAGGCAGTTGAGAGGACTAAGCAATGAGGATGCTGCAAAGATTGAGCAATAAGGAGGCTGCAATGATTCAGCAATGAGGAGACTGCAATGACTCAGCAACAAGGAGGCTGCAATGACTCAGTATTGAGGAGGCTGCAAGCACTGAGCATTGAGGAGGCTGCAAGGACTGAGCAATGGCGAGGCTGCAAGCACTGAGCAATGAGGAGGCTGCTAGGTCTGAGCAATGGCGAGGCTGCAAGCACTGAGCAATGTGGAGGTTTCAAGGACTCAACAATGAGGAGGATGCAAGCACTGAGCAATGATGAAGCTGCAAGGACTCAGTATTGAGGAGGCTGCAAGGACTCAGCAATGAGGAGGTTGCGAGGACTCAGCAATGAGGAGGCTGAGTGACTCAGCAATGAGGCAGCTGCAAGCAATGAGGAGCGTGCATGCACTGACCAATGAGGAGGCTGCAATGACTCAGCAACGAGGAGACTGCAATGATTCAGCAATGAGGAGGCTGCAATGACTCAGCAATGAGGAGGATGCAAGCACTGAGCAATGAGGAGGTTGCGAGAACTCAGCAATGAGGAGACTGCAAAGATTGAGCAATGAAAAGGCTGCAATGATTCAGCAATAAGGAGGCTGTAATGGCTTAGCAACGATGATGCTGCAAAGACTCAGTATTGAGGCGGCTGCAAGCACTGAGGAGTGTGCAAGCACTGACCAATGAGGGTGCTAGAGAACTAAGAAAGGAGGAGGCTGAAATGAATCCTCAATGAGGAGATTGCAATGACTCAGCAATAAGGAGGCTGCAATGATTCATTATTGAGGAGGATGCAAGCACTGAGAAATGAGGAGGCTGCAAGTACTGAGCAATGAGGAGGCTGCAAGTACTGAGCAACGAGGAGGTTGTAATGACTCAGCAACGAGGAGGCTTCAATGACTCAGCAATGAGGCGGCTGCAATGACTCAACAATGAGGAGGCTGCATGGACTGAGCAATGAGAAGGCTGTGAAGACTCATCAATGAGGAGGCTGCAAGCACTGAGCAATGAGGATGTTGCAAGGGCTGAGCAATGAGAAGGCTGCAACGACTCAGCAACGAGGAGGCTGCAATGACTCAGCAAAGAGGAGGCTGCAAGCACTGAGCAATGAGAAGGCTGTGAGGACTGAGCAATGAGGAGGATGCAAGCACTGAGCAATGAGGAGGCTGCAACGACTCAGAAATGATGAGGCTGCAATGACTCAGCAATGAGGAGGCTGCAAGCACTGAGCAATGAGGAGGCTGTGAGGACTGAGCAATGAGGAGGCTGCAAGGACTGGGCAATGAGTAGGCTACGAGGACTCAGAAATGAGTAGGCTGTAAGGACTGAGCAATGAGGAGGCTGCAACGACAGAGCAATGGGGAGGCTGCAATGACTAAGCAATAGAAGGATGGAAGGACTTGGCAACGAGAAGGCTGCAAGCACTGAGCAATGAGGAGGCTGTGAGTACTGAGCAACGAGGAGGCTGCAGGCACTGAGCAATGAGGAGGCTGCAATGACTCAGTATTGAGGAGGCTGCAGGCACTGAGCAATGAGGAGGCTGCAATGACTCAGTATTGAGGAGGCTGCAGGCACTGAGCAATGAGGAAGCTGCAGGGGCTTAGCAGTGATAAGGATGAAAGCACTGAGCAATGAGAAGGCTGCAATGACTCAGCAACGAGGAGGCTTCAATGACTCAGCAACGAGGAGGCTTCAATGACTCAGCAACGAGGAGGCTGCAAGGACTGAGCAATCAGAAGGCTACACACAGTGAGCAATGAGGAGGCTGTAAGTACTGAGCAGTGCAGAGACTGCAGGGAATGAGCATTGGGGAGGCTGCAAGCACTGGGCAATGCAGAGGCTACACATAATGAGCAATGCGGAGGCTGCAAGCCCTTGTGTAACATGCATGTAAGGTAACATGCCAGAGGCGAAGTCATATTTGAGGTCACAAGCAGAACATGACTGGGGTGTACATACCCATATCTGGCAAATTTCAATAGTTTTGGTTTGTAGCCATAACTGGCCATTAACTCTGCAAATCAAATGCAATGCTCTTGACGTCAACCTTGATGAGCCAGAAACAATTGCAAATGACTCAAATAATCCTAAAGATGAGATGAGATTAGATACCTAATTACCCCTAACATGATAGGTGACTATAAAGGTAATAGTTTGAGTGTAGATTGCTATTTAACTACATTGTGTATCAATTATGAAGTGCTTTAGGCGTTGTTCATTATAGGTATGGCTATTATTTGGTGATAAGCATTACATTTTCATACAGATTATGGTTCTGTTGTGCAAGCTATCCACTGCGGTCCTAACCATAACTTGCACATTTTGTTGTTTTTTGGGGTTTAATTGGAAACCATAACCGCACCTTTAGTGTGTTTTTTTAAAGTTACCGTCTAAGGCTTTTTAACTAAGCATAACCACAACTTCAATGCAAACTTTTGTTTCAGTGACTTGTGGGAATTTTGTGATCATATACCACATGCAACAATTCACTGTGTGCAACAACAAACCATGGGCAGCGAGCTCCCACTGTGCTGCCCTTCAGACCTGCACACTGGGGGCCACCTGAGACCTGACCCAGTGTCCAACCCTATGTGAGTGTTCAAACCCTAGTAGATATGCATGTGCACTAGAGAGTGGAAAGTTAGAACCATGACAGTCCAATAATATAGTCCAAAAAATGTAACCGAAAACACGATATTTACTCTGGGAACACAAAAATTGGAAAGCATAGATCGATGCAATGTATTGCAAAACAAAAGGCATTTTATCCAAAATATACTTCAATAGGAGTTCGACTGGAATCCAAATCAATGGTTTGTGAAATACAGTAAGCGTAGGATACAAATGACCCCACTGGGGATTTCATTTCAAATCTTCTTTTTTCAATGTTACCTTCAATCATGATATTACTTTTTGGACTACTTTGAAAGCAGATATGTGCAACACCACCATCTATTTCCTGTGCATCACGAATAATCTTCAATTGTTTTAATATGATTCATTGTTTGACCAATTAAAAAATAAACTTTCAAGACTCCTCCCAACAATTAGTAATATGCAGAAATCCTGGGGAAATGAATACACATTTCTCTTGTATATAATGCCACATATGGGTAGGAATTATATGCTCTGACAACCAAACAGCTAAAATGGAACCTATGTGCTCCAAGTGAGGTCTTCAGTTCATCAATGAAAGAAAAGAGATGAAGGATGCCAGGCCTTCTTTTGAATTTGTCAGATAGCTACATGGTAACCGCAACCCCCACAATCTAGGGGGCAATTCTATAGTTATACAGATGCAATAAAACTTCCACTTAATGAATTTACTCATTCGTTCCCACAAGTAGTGCCAATCAACCAAGTCAAATGCCTTTTCTGCATCAGGGCTACCCAGTGTTAGAGGAATGGTCTACCATTAGGAAATAAGATAGCAGATAGTGGCCTATGCGACAAAGTGGATGAATTTCCCACACCAAAGATAACAAGCATTTGCAATGCAATGGGTCTCGCATCTGCTCGAGTTAGAGCTATTAGCGTTATAAACTCCGAACCCGACTTTTCGTGCCACATAAATTGAAAATTGAAAGTTAAACACTTTCACATCAGGGAGCCGATTCACAGTTCCACAGCCACCATGAGCATCAGCAAGAAGAGATACACAAAAGGAAAAGAAGTTCACTCTCAGTTAAACTTATCGGCAAAAGTGCAATTAGCCATGTAACAGGGGCGATGGCCAAGGGGTAACAAATCCTCCCCAAGGAGGGACAAAGGTAAACCATTTACCAATGTAATCAAAGGATTTTTGAAGGGCAAGCCCACGAACGAGTGGTAGTGATGGGGGTGAGGTGGGCGTTGCTAAAAGCACAGATACATACCAACAGGTCGGAAAAGCAGCGCATGCGCGCTGCAATGCTCGACCTAAAAACATAATGTGAACAAGATGCTGTATCTTACAAGTGAGTCAACTGCCTAAAATGTTATCCTACATCTCGGGACATACAGTCAGTATAGATTCAAGCAAATGTACTTCACTTTCGAATGGCTATTTAACTTTCTTTGAAAGCACTGATATAAGACATTTTCACCAGGCAGGTGCGGACGTTTTATGTGAATCATTAAAATATATTAAGACTTGTAGATGTTAGTTCAAATGAGAAAAACATTATATATCCACAGGGAAGCAGTCATTAAGAGCTTGGCAGCTAATCTGTGAATGGGTGTCACAAGGGAATAAATCGCTTTCTTTGATATTCTCCTTGACTAGTAGATGTTCCCAGGCTTAATCAAATTCAGGAAAAGCGACTAAATCTATATTAGCTACAATGGCTATTTGATAAAAGTTTATGTCACCACTAGCTCCTTCGCAGTTTAAAAATGAGCATGAAATCAGTGTAGTTTATTCATAGTCCATTCACCAAGAAATAATAAAATATTGACAATATGGTCCTTAACGTGTGACATGTGTTTATTGGGTTTACTCTTTCACTGTAAGAGCTGAACTAATACTATTTCATTCACTACTTAGCATACCAGTGGATGATATACCCATGGCATATTGCTCCATCACTTTTTGTATCCTGCCCCATCTTATAAAGGCATCCTTCCAAGCAAGCCTGGTCCCTTGCAATATTCCCCAATTGTCCTCTTTCAGCTGTAATTCCCCGTCAGTGTTTTGACTCTCCAAATTGCAGCTTCATACAAAAATTTTCCAGTAGTAATAGCTAGGTTCAAAAATGGTTCAAAGATATCCAAACAAATTTATATTTTCTTATCTTGAAGTGTGCTATTTAATTGTGACAATCCCTTGATTTCCTTGTATAGACAATTCACAAACTCTTGATCATGCAATAGTTTGCAGTTACTACTCCAGGTACAATTGTTCATAAAAGGAACGTGGCTGAAATGGAGTTTCAACGGGTCTGCCATTTCAGATACAATAATCAAGGCAACTATGTATGTGTGTTATCAGCAATCTGTGACACTGAAGGTCTCCTACATCTGATTCGTGCATCAATCTTATGAGATATAAAGATATTTCAAAGGACTATCATTTATTATCATTCAACATGTGAGTATAAGTTGGTACTAATTTGCTTCCTGTGTGCAGGGGGAGTTTAGCCACCAAAGAAAGTGCAAAATGTAAAAACATGATTCCTGAACCTGATACTTGAAATAATGCCATTTCTATTTACAAATTGTAAGGAATTTGCACATGTTCTGTAAACAATTTATGGGTACAGGGACCTATATTATTAAATAACATAAAACTCCAATTTAATGCACAGCGGTAAATGTGTGGATATAAAACTTATCAATCTTAGCTCTATGTATGTAATAAAGAACTGACATGAACATCCGGTGTAAATTGCAATAATAACAGACTATTGCGATGATCCTGA
Organism: Pleurodeles waltl; assembly: GCF_031143425.1. Lineage (NCBI taxonomy): Eukaryota > Metazoa > Chordata > Amphibia > Caudata > Salamandridae > Pleurodeles > Pleurodeles waltl. The sequence goes on from NC_090441.1 coordinate 168,506,116, forward strand.
ATACAGATTATTTGAAGTTTTGTAAAAATTTTTGTGAGTATATAAAACAAAGACTCAAAAAAAGTGCGACGGCAAAAAAAGAGTGCCCTATCATGCATGTACAGACATTTAGGCCCTGATTTAGAACGTGGCAGAGGGGAATATAACGTCATAAACGTGACCGATATCCTGTCCGCCGTCTTTCGATCCCATTATATGCTATGGAGATTGTAATACGGCGGACGGGATATCCGTCACTTTTGTGGGAGTATTTCATCCGCCAAATTCTAAACCAGGCCCTTAGTTTTGAGTTACCTTTCTCTTCTTTTAACAATCATGCTAGTTCATAATTGACGCACTGGAACACTAGTCTTGCTTCTGTTTTTCATATTTGACGGTTTTGTATATTTTTGATTGCTGCATGTCTTGGCATCTGCTTTGCACCTGTGGTCAATTTAAGTAAGTTTCTATAGCCGGCTCAGTCCAGTTCTGGAGTCTTGTATATGATTGCGAGACGAAATCGAAATTGTGCAACGCACCTTTCGCCGTTACACTTTTGGGCAACCTACATTACTTTCCAATAGACAGTGCAAAGGGAGGGGCCTAATATGGGGCATAATATGGGTTACTTGGTTCAGCTTCTTGTAAAGCTGTCCTGTCTTGCCATCTTTCCTCAGGTGCGCACAGGGATGGTATAACTGGGAGGACACCAATCACCACAGTGATCACATCTTCCTATCCTTTTTGGGGGCCAAGTCATCTCCCTGCCTCACGGTGTCCGCGAAACCAAGCGCTATGTCAGCCTCCAGGAGGCATCACCTGCTTTGCGCAATTAACCATCCGTTTACTCTCTATTTGTTAAAAAGGATAATTTCACCCAAGGTACAAAATTGTCACTAAAACCCCTACATTCGGTGTTGGGACAATATTAAAATGTTATTGAACTGAGAAATAAAACAATAGATAAACAAGATTTAAATGTCCTTTTATTATAATGCAAACTCTCTGCTAACTGGGAGCTATGTCTCGTGCTGACACCGCACTAAGTTTGTGACTAAAAATAGATTTGTTGCATAAAAAGTATCTCATCTGTTGTCCACAGACCTATTTATTAAACATAAATTCACGGAGAGAGGCTATTCTTCATGTTGTACTATGTAAGAACCAAATTATTACATAGAAAGATAAACCTTGAAAGATGAATTAGTAAAATGAAGAAATAATAATTGGAAAATGCAGGTATCTCCATTAACCTAGAACTAATTGCTAAGTCACCTTTCAGAATTTAAGGAAACAACATATTGACCCCTTTTTCTGCAGCTCATTGTTGGGACGATCTTCAAATGCTGGTTCTACATGTTTCTGAAACACTATGTCATGCGATGGGGGTCTGCGCTAGGACATTAATGAGAAACAAATAACGCCTCACTTCCACTTTCCAATGTTCCACGCAAACGTTGACCTATCCCAACCAGACCAAATGGATCTGGCAAAATGGTTTGGGAAAAAAAATTGAAGGTGGTTCAAGAGTGTTTGTCAGAACCAACAGCTGTGTGCCCTTCGCCCTTGACAAAGTCACCTCAGAAGAAGTAAGTATTCAATCAAAGTACCATATGTGGGTCAGCAACAGATGAGTCCTGTAGGAGGCCTCAAGCTTTCTGTCATAATATCCCAAACCAGCCAACATCTGGAAAACTCCGAAATCGAGATTTGTGCAAGTCCCCTAATTTTGGCAGAATCTCATTCTTGCACACAACTTTACCACTGTACTGTGAAACATACTGGAGTGTAGACATCTGACCGTGGAAGAGGCGACCAACGCGTGTTCCTGTTGCAGCAAGAAATGGTTGGAACTGGGCAGAACTGCAGGGAATGCTATAGGAAAATTGCTCACTTCAACTTCACACAAAATTGGAAAAACTTTCTGAACAGAAATTTGTAAATGTTACTGAGCAGTTTGGTGTGAGATCCCTTTCAATAGGGATTGGCTTAAGACTGGAACGCGATCTTGGATGCCAACTCCTAAGGCACTGAATGCCAATTTCCTTGGAGTTACGAACACGACCCAAGCAAAATTGCCCAGGGTGGATCCAAACACTAGGCTCATGAGTGTGTTAAAATTAAATTATTCCAAGGTAAAGTTTTTATTTCTTGTTTTGGGGGAGTTAACATTTTAAGAGGCGTGCTGAGGGTTTTATGGCTACCAACAAGATGTAAACAGAATTTTCCTTGCCTTTCACTGCAAGCTTCTCCCACCAATCAATCCATCTGTTGCACAAGCAGACCTATCAGTCCTAGGTCACCACAGGGTCTGAGATGCAAACACACATTGCCAAGGTGGCGAGTTGATTCACCATGGCAAAGAGCAAAGGCCAAGGAGCATGATTTGAGGAGAGTTGGGATATTTTTTTTGCATCAAAGACAGGCAAAACGAGGGATGCGGATGTAAACTACCTAGAGAGTCTGTAATTACAACCTTGATAACTGCAGCATATGACATAATATGGCATAGCATGACATAAATAACATACAGCAACCTAACATGGCGACGTTAACATGCATGTCATTGCATACAACGGCACAGTGGGGCATGTAAGAGCACACAATTTAACATGGCAAACCTTAGCATAACCTTGAATAGCATGGCATGGTATAACATAGCTTGGTGTGAGAAAAACGTGTATAGCACAACTTAAACTGGCAGAACTTACTATGGCATTTCATAACATGCCCTTGCATAAAACAGGGTGATATCATGACATATGGCATACCATAATGTAGCTTGTAATAACTTAAGGTGGCATACCACGGCATCTCTCTAGCATGGCATAATATAACATGGCAGGACACAAAATACCTTGGCATAGCAATACGGAATGGTATGACAATATATAAAACAACAATGATAACTTAATACGGCAATACTTAGGATGGCTTCCCACAACATGCCATTGTAATGTGGTTAACATAACATGGTATATCATGACATAAAATAGCCTAGTAAACCTTATCACGGGATACCTGAGCGTGACATGTCATGACGTGGCTTTTTACAACACAGCAAGGTATAACACGTGACGGGGTGTGGCACAGTGCACCACAAGGTAACATGGTATAACTGAATGCCCTGTGAACCTGGTGACCTTCATTGTGAGGGGCCTCAAGAGCCCTGCACCTCACACATCTTGTACTCAGTGCCATGCACCTTTAAAACAGATAGCCCTTGGGTTTGACATCTGCCAATCTGAGTCCTGATTCCTGAAGATTCCTGGAGGAAAGCTTGAATTTGAGACACAGATGGGAGGTTTGCATGATTTGGCCCACAGGGACGGATAATACATCCTATGCTACAGATGCACATCTCTGACCTGGATGGCCATTTATGGTCCTTGGACTTGTAAGACTACTTTCAGACTTCGATAACACACACTTTCTTCAAAATGGAAAGGACACTGGGTTCTCAGACCCGTATGCGCAGTTTGGTTTCCTGAACTAGGAAGAACACTCTGGATTCTGAGGTTGGGGATGTCTGACCTGGATGGACCTAGTGGTTAATTGATCTGTGTGAACCTCAGACATATTTATGTGCCCTTTACAAAGGCAGCGTGTAATATCTGACCAATTTGTAATATCTTTACGGATAGTCTAGATTTGGCAGTCTGGATTATGAGGCTAAAATGACCATTTTGCGTTAGGTATCGGTATCTGTATAAGAGAGATGCTCTGGAGAGGCAGTCATGGTTCAGAAACCGGCAGGGGCAGTCACGATTTCTGGGGTCTGAGACACGAACGACCGGTCCATGTTCTGACCCTTTGAGTGACACTCTGAGTTCCCAATCCTAAAGGAACGCTCTGGGATTTGGGAGCCTTCTAGATGGTGTAGTTATGAGATGAAATAAAATAATTTATCAACTGGTCCCTGGAGTCACAGTCTAGAGTATCAAACCAAAAGAACAGTTGGGTTTTTGCCATCTCAAGAGACAGTCTCTGTTCTGCTGCCTGGAGGCACACCATTGATTCTCATATCTGAAGAGACAGTCTGTCTTCTGACCCCCAGATGGACAGTCTGTCTTCTGACCCCTAGATGGAAAGCCTGTGTTCTGACCCCTAGATGGACAGCCTGTGTTCTGACCCCTAGATGGACAGTCTGTGTTCTGACCCCTAGATGGACAGCCTGTCTTCTGACCCCTAGAAGGACAGTCTGTCTTCTGACCCCTAGATGGACAGCCTGTCTTCTGACCCCTAGACGGACAGTCTGTCTTCTGACCCCTAGATGGACAGCGTGTCTTCTGACCCCTAGATGGACAGTCTGTCTTTTGACCCCTAGACGGACAGTCTGTCTTCTGACCCCTAGATGGACAGCCTGTCTTCTCACCCCTGGGTGTACAGTCTGAAACCTAGATGGACAGTCTGTCTTCTGACCCCTAGATGGACAGCGTGTCTTCTGACCCCTAGATGGACAGTCTGTGTTCTGAACCCCTAGACGGACAGTCTGTCTTCTGACCCCTAGACGGACAGTCTGTCTTCTGACCCCTAGATGGACAGCCTGTCTTCTCACCCCTGGGTGTACAGTCTGAAACCTAGATGGACAGTCTGTCTTCTGACCCCTAGATGGACAGCCTGTCTTCTGACCCCTAGATGGGCAGTCTGTGTTCTGACCCCTAGATGGACAGTCTGTGTTCTGACTCCTAGATGGGCAGCGTGTCTTCTGACCCCTAGATGGACAGCCTGTGTTCTGACCCCTAGATGGACCTCGTGTGTTCTGACCCCTAGACGGACAGTCTGTCTTCTGACCCCTAGATGGACAGCCTGTGTTCTGACCCCTAGATGGACAGCCTGTGTTCTGACCCCTAGATGGACAGCCTGTCTTCTGACCCCTAGACGGACAGTCTGTCTTCTGAACCCTAGATGGACAGCCTGTCTTCTGACCCCTAGACGGACAGTCTGTCTTCTGACCCCTAGATGGACAGCGTGTCTTCTGACCCCTAGACGGACAGTCTGTCTTCTGACCCCTAGACAGACAGTCTGTCTTCTGACCCCTAGACGGACAGTCTGTCTTCTGACCCCTAGATGGTCAGCCTGTCTTCTCACCCCTGGGTGTACAGTCTGAAACCTAGATGGACAGTCTGTCTTCTGACCCCTAGATGGACAGCGTGTCTTCTGACCCCTAGATGGACAGTCTGTGTTCTGTACCCCTAGACGGACAGTCTGTCTTCTGACCCCTAGACGGACAGTCTGTCTTCTGACCCCTAGATGGACAGCCTGTCTTCTCACCCCTGGGTGTACAGTCTGAAAACTAGATGGACAGTCTGTCTTCTGACCCCTAGATGGACAGCCTGTCTTCTGACCCCTAGATGGGCAGTCTGTGTTCTGACCCCTAGATGGACAGTCTGTGTTCTGACCCCTAGATGGACAGTCTGTGTTCTGACTCCTAGATGGGCAGCGTGTCTTCTGACCCCTAGATGGACAGCCTGTGTTCTGACCCCTAGATGGACCGCGTGTGTCCTGACCCCTAGACGGACAGTCTGTCTTCTGACCCCTAGATGGACAGCCTGTGTTCTGACCCCTAGATGGACAGTCTGTGTTCTGACCCCTAGATGGACAGTCTGTGTTCTGACCCCTAGATGGACAGCGTGTCTTCTGACCCCTAGATGGACAGCGTGTCTTCTGACCCCTAGATGGACAGCGTGTCTTCTGACCCCTAGACGGACATTCTGTCTTCTGAACCCTAGATGGACAGCCTGTCTTCTGACCCCTAGACGGACAGTCTGTCTTCTGACCCCTAGATGGACAGCCTGTCTTCTCACCCCTGGGTGTACAGTCTGAAAGCTAGATGGACAGTCTGTCTTCTGACCCCTAGATGGACAGCCTGTCTTCTGACCCCTAGATGGGCAGTCTGTGTTCTGACCCCTAGATGGACAGTCTGTGTTCTGACTCCTAGATGGAACGCGTGTGTTCTGACCCCTAGACGGACAGTCTGTCTTCTGACCCCTAGACGGGCAGCCTGTCTTCTGACCCCTAGATGGACAGTCCCCCTAGATGGACAGTCTGTGTTCTGACCCCTAGATGGACAGCCTGTCTTCTGACCCCTCGGTGTACAGTCTGAAACCTAGATGGACAGCGTGTCTTCTGACCCCTGGGTGTACAGTCTGACTCCTAGATGGACAGCCTGTGTTCTGACCCCTATATGGACAGTCCCCCTAGATGGACAGTCTGTGTTCTGAGCCCTAGATGGACAGCCTGTCTTCTGACCCCTGGGTGTACAGTCTGAAACCTAGATGGGCAGCCTGCGTTTCGGTGAGCCGGAAGGACAATCCGTGCGCTAACTCCCATGTAGTGACTGTCTTGGTTCCCAAACCTGGAGGGACAGTCATGGTTCTCACGCCTGGAGTGTACAGTCTGAAACCTAGATGGACAGTCTGTCTTCTGACCCCTAGATGGACAGCCTGTCTTCTGACCCCTAGATGGGCAGTCTGTGTTCTGACCCCTAGATGGACAGTCTGTGTTCTGACTCCTAGATGGACAGCCTGTGTTCTGACCCCTAGATGGAACGCGTGTGTTCTGACCCCTAGACGGACAGTCTGTCTTCTGACCCCTAGACGGGCAGCCTGTCTTCTGACCCCTAGATGGACAGTCCCCCTAGATGGACAGTCTGTGTTCTGACCCCTAGATGGACAGCCTGTCTTCTGACCCCTCGGTGTACAGTCTGAAACCTAGATGGACAGCGTGTCTTCTGACCCCTGGGTGTACAGTCTGACTCCTAGATGGACAGCCTGTGTTCTGACCCCTATATGGACAGTCCCCCTAGATGGACAGTCTGTGTTCTGAAACCTAGATGGGCAGCCTGCGTTTCGGTGAGCCGGAAGGACAATCCGTGCGCTAACTCCCATGTAGTGACTGTCTTGGTTCCCAAACCTGGAGGGACAGTCATGGTTCTCACGCCTGGAGCGAGAGTCGCTGTTCTGACTCCCGCATGGACAGTCTGAGACTCAAAAAGGACAGATTGTCTTCCGATCCCTGGAGAGACAGTCTTGGTTTTGAGAGATTGATTAAAATTCCATGTTCTGGTCCCTAGAGGAGCATCTTGGGATCAAGAGACCCTTAGGGGCACTTCGTATTCTGACCCCTGAAACTCCAGAACATTTTCTGAACCCTGGACAGAAAGCCCGTGTTCAAACCCCTGATGGGACAGTCGGGGGAGGGGTTACACCTAGGAAGAAATCCAGACTGTGGCCCCAGGAAAGAGGGTCTTTATTCAGAATCCAAGGAGTTAAGTTTCTAAAAAACAGATTGTCCAGGGTCTGACCCCTGGAGGACCAGTCAAGGACCGAGGGGACACTCTCGGTTCTGGGACCCTGGGACACAGGGTGGCTTATCTGCCATAAAGGGACAGGCTGGCTTGTGAAATTGATAACCTGTCCTTCACATTTCTAAAGCGTTTTTCTTATTTCCCTCACCTAAAGTTCACATAGCATGATGCATTTAAATGGAGTCTAAAACCTTAAAATATCTGACTGATTTCACCTTCTCACACTGCGATGTATGCGAACAAGCTCCCCTGCAACCTGTAAACCGCCCCTCCCACCCCTCAGCTTCATTACTAGAAACAACAAACCATCGGAGCATTAAAAAAAGCAAAAGTCGAGTTTCTTACCTTTGCTTCACATTTCCTGTGGCAGGAGAGTTGGCAGACTTCAAGTGCAGAGGACGAGAGGGGAGAAAAAGGGACAAAGAACGGAAACATTAGATATTTCGCCTCAGTTTCGTTCCATCGACCTCAAAGGAGGTAAAACGGCGCTAAAAGAACACACGTACCCACAAACTGAGCACTCCGCCGCCCCAACAGCCGGGTTTGGAGGAAATTAAAAAAATACAGAAAGGAAACCAATTAGAAAAAAAAAACAAGAACGAAGGTAAAACAAATCCGTCTTCGTGCGGACAAGTCCTTCCCAAAGGTCAGTGGCTGGCGACCCCCGGACCCTGGCCAAAGCCCAGCCTGGTCCCTGGCTCACAGGTACTAGCGACTGAGTTACCCCAGGAATGCTCGCAGTATTGTTCCAGTCGCTGTCAAACACTGCCCAGGGGCTGCACAATTTTCTTCTCTATTTTTTTGAAGTCCTCAACTTCGGGAAAAAAACACACACACATTTCTCGGAGCCCTCCCCCTTCTTGGTCCAGGAGTCATGTTTCCAGCCAGTTAACTCCGTGAGGAATGCTCGACACACACACGTAGGAGCCCTGTTCTCTCTCCACCCGGCACATTTTGCATGTTTCGAGTTCTGCGTTTCCCAGACTTTTGCCTGGTTTGGAAAATTATGGCCGGAAGCGCGAGACTCCCTGTCCGCCAGGGAGGCTTCCACACTGGCGGGATCCTGATATGGGGACACCAGCTGTCCCTGAAATCGACGCAAATGCACCAGATCTCCCTGAAATAGATAAAAGTACTCCACATCTCCCTGTGCTGTGCACAAATGTAGTAAATCTCCCTGGAAAACATAGTTAGAACAGAAGTGCCTGTAACTGGCAAAAGTCCACCAGCTCTGCCGGAAATAGATATACATTTATACCAGATCTTACTGAAATGGTTCAAATTCACCAAAAAATTGGAAATGCGCACAATGAACACAAAAATAAATAAACTAAACAGGTATTTAAAAAAAAAAAAAAAAGATGCTAATGCCAGCACTTCTTGTAACATAAGCAGTATCTCACATTAATGTGACACATTTAAAACTTAACATAAATATTCATAAACCTAACACTTTTCTTTGTCTTTTTCTCCCCCTAAAGAGTGCAACTTTTTAAATACCGGCCTCCAGGTAAACAGAATGCCCAGAAATCTTCATCACAGAGATAGCACTGACATTTATGTGCTTAAAAGAGAATTAAATCAAATATCCCTGTAAGATAAGAACATTGCTAAACAGAAGCTGTTTATTATAAACCTTTCTGAAATGTACAGAATTGCGAAAACCCCTGTGTAAAGTGGGAGCTTTATCCAAAAACAGACTTGAAAGAAAACAGTAAGAACAAAATCCCCACGACACTCAATTAGTTGCCACAAATCTTGATGAAAAGAAAAAAAAAAGCCACAGGAACGTACAAATATCACTAAAAATGAAAACGATATCTTAATTTTCTAAAATTGATACCATCACAAGACATAGGGCCTGATTCTAACTTTGGAGGACGGTGTTAAACCGTCCCAAAAGTGGCGGATATACCACCTACCGTACTACGAGTTCCATAGGATATAATGGACTCGTAATACGGTAGGTGGTATATCCGCCACTTTTGGGACGGTTTAACACCGTCCTCCAAAGTTAGAATCAGGCCCTAAATCTTTGACAAAGAATTATATTATAACACCTTCTCAAAACCCAAAACCATGACTCTATATCAACTTACAGTTGTAACACTTAAAGTAAACGAGAGGATTTGAGGAACAAGAACCATTTTCTGCTATGTCCTTCTTGAATATTTTTTGTCCAAACCTGGTACCCTCATTGTTTGTGAAGCGTGATTGAGTCTCCTCAATGGTGTGGAGTGGGCAGTCACCGTGCACTTACTGCGGTGGCGAGGGAGGTTGTTCTGAGTAACAATTGTGTTCACACACCCAGATAATATCTTTGCTCTTGTACCAGTGCAAGTGAAGAACGCTCCTGGTCACTGTGACCGCTGGTGTCGTGCTGTAGTGCAGGTGTCACGCCTGTTTATTATTTCACACTGATCTGCCCTTGTCACGGTTAGCGGTTCATGACATGTGGACCAGGGGCCGTATTATAGGAAGTGCCCGATGGGTGCAATGGACACGTGGAGAAGTGTGGCACAGTAGTTAGAGCAGCAGACCCTGATGCAGAGATCAGCGGGTCTTGGGCTCAATTCCCTTGGACCAGATAATTCTCGCCTCGGTGCCTAATCTAATTCATGGGTCCCACTCTGTAACTCTGGGCAATAGCTTGCTTAATCTCCATAACAGCCCTGACAGCGCTTGGATGCCTGGCTTCACGCTGAGGGTTGTCCAGGAGTGGGTGCCTCACAGGGAAAAGCCAGGAGGGGTTCCACAGTGGTATGCGTACAGCGCCTTGAGACCCTAACGGGTGAGTAGTGCACTACACAAGTGCGAAATTTACATTTTACATGTGCACCCGCTTTGCGCGCCCCTGGAGCACTTTGGTATTACATAAAGGGCCGCGGGCTCTTGTGTGGCCCTTTCTGTAATACAGATAGCGCCGGTGCACATATACCACCCGCGCTATCACCAGAGCGTGTTCCCTCAGTTGCATGGAGGCGCGGCCCCATGAAAATGAGGGTAATCCTTTCCCTCTGCACCCGCACCGTATTATATATGTGGGCACAGAGGGAAAGAAGCTGTCAGGTGGCGTACTGTCAGTGCACCCCCTGCTGGCAGCCCTCTGGAGGGGCGAAAGGGGGTCCTCACTGCACCCGCCTACAAGGGGATATCTAATCCCCTTAAGAGTGCAGGCAGGCTGCCGCTTGCACAGTGAAACACTGAGTGGTTGCTCCAAAGCTGCTCCGTTTTTTCACTTGAATGCGCTGCCCCCAGGTTCGTGACTATCGTGTGGGCAGCACACTCAATGTAACATGGTGTACTTTCTCTGTTTGCACCCGGTGCGCCTGTTTTAAGGTGCATCGTGGCACAAACATAGAAAGTGCACCCTATGTGTAATAGGGCCCCAGATCATCATTGTGAGCCCCCTCCTCTCAGTGACCTGCTTGGTTGATTGTGCCACACTGAGGTTTCACCATCAGCTGCCACCTCACAGTTACTAGGCTGTGTTAGATCAGCTGCCTGTAGCACACCAAGAATATACTTTTTCACCTTGATCTGGCTGTGGCACTTAGCTAGAAGGGGTCTGCTGGACTGCTTGACACTACCTTTCTTGACACAGCTATTCTTCTTCAGCTCTGGCTGCATGTGCTACACTTAGCTGGTGGTAGTTTGCTGAGCTGTTTGTGCCACGCTCATTTTCCTATTTCACTCTCAGCTGCACGTGTTAGTTGGCTGCTGGTGTTCTGCTGAACTGCTTGTGTTGTCCCACGCTGATATTCTTGTTTCACTTTAAGGGGGTCATTGGTCTTTTCAAAAGACCGCCGAGGCCGCGGGAGACAGAATACCGTCATTGCCGGCGGTATTTCTGTCTCCCTATTATGACATTTCCGCTGGGCCAGCGGACGGTAATAGTGTTACCGTCCGCTGGCCCAGCGGAAATGTCACTTCAACATTGCTGCCGGCTCATAATAGAGCTGGCGGCAACGCTGATGTGCAGCGGGTGCAGTAGCACCCGTCGCGCATTTCACTGCCCGAAATTCGGGCAGTGAAATGCGCGACGGGGCTATGCCTGGGGCCCCTGCACTGCCCATGCCAAGTGCATGGGCAGTGCAGGGGCCCCCAGGGGCACCCCAAGTCCCCTTACCGCCGGCCTTTCCATGGCGGTGTGTACCGCCATGGACAGGCCGGAGGTCGGGGAGTCATAATCCCCAGGGCAGCGGTGCTTGCACCGATGCCCTGGGGATTATGACCGCCAGGCGGAATCTTGGCGGGAAAGTGGAGGGGCCGGCGGTATGGCCGTGGCAATTCTGCCACGTTCATAATTGCTGGCGGAACACCGCCAGCCTGTTGGCGGTGTTACCGCCAACATACCACCGGCCGCCAGGGTCGTAATGACCCCCTAAGTCGCACATTTTGCACAACAAGCATAATGCAAAATTCCCAAAATTACATGAATTACGCTGCTGTAATCTACATTTTCACTCTGGCCCAACATAAATGTTTCCTCCTGCTCCTTTTATCATGCCACCTTGGGAAGTTTAATTCACTCCTCACATTCTTGATGTGCTTGGCTTTTGGGCCAATCTCCAGCTGTTTCCTGAGGTAGTTGACCTTCTTCATTGTGATTAATTGTGTGTGTTGTGTCAGCAGCTGCTGTCAGTACAATCACCACATATCATAGACTAGTCTTTTTTGACAAAGTAGTGCTTCACACTCCTCTGATCGTTCCTACCAAAAGTGGTATCTCCCATTGTGGGAGAGTCCAACACCCACCACACCTTCTTCTCCCTGTCACACCCCCTAAGCAGAAGGAGGCTTCACCCACTGGATCCAAAGCGTGCCTTTAATTGTTCATAACGCCAACGGAGGAGCACTAGGTGGATGGCCGACCAGCTTTCAAGTTGATTAACCGGGGCTAAGAAAGGAATGGCAGGTCTGAAGCAAACCTTGGCCAGATGCATTGCCCACTGGTTAAAAACGTGTTGTGCCCTGGCCAAGAAGGAACCTCCTGAGGGCCTTTGGGCTCATTCCACCATAGTCAAAGCTGCCACTAAGGTATTGGTGAGAAGTGTTGCAGGACATCGGCTAGGTTGCCACATGTTTGTCCTTCAACAGGCTTGATGCCCAGATCTGCAGGAGGGACCTTTTTGACTGCTCAGTTCTACAGGGCTTCCTGGTGTAAGTCCACTCATCAACCTGTCTTCCTTTTGTAGGTGCATCCTTGATATCTATTCAAAAGGAGCGGAACCTGCAGTTAGAAGTATCTATCCGAAGATGGATAGTTTAGTTTAGTTTTAAGGATTCATAAAGCGCGTAGTTACCCTAAGGCATCCCAGCGCTAACCAGACATGACCGGTGCTAGCAGCAGGAGGAATTCAGAGAGTTATCTACAAAAAAGAATGGTTTTGAGTTTCTTTCTAAAAAGCTGCTCTGAGGGTTCAAAACGAAGTTCATAGGGGAGATCGTTCCAGGATACCACCTCCTCCCATTCTGTAGAGTGCATTTGAAGGTTTTAAAAGGTCCCAACTTAGGCTCTGAACACTGTCATGTTTACAGTGTGGCGTGGTCAATCTGCAACTGAGGGCACAGAAGGTTAAAGGAAAACACCAGCACACCGTGGTGGAGTCTTTATACAATTCCATGGTATCACTTCTGGAGAAGGTGATGCCACCTAGAGGCATGTTGTAGCAACTGCTGGAAAACAGACAGCCCCAGTCTGGTGCCTTGGATCCATTTAAAAGTTGAGAATTCTGCGGTTAGAGAGTATCTACCAGAAACAGTGTTACCTAAAGTAAGTACTGCCTGTTCTTGACAGAATTAAAACTTTATGAACTTTGTGAAGGCCGAACTGGTTCAATGAGAATGACAGTAGGTGAAAAGGTGCTCTAAAGGTTTTGTGTGAAGAAAAATCAGCAAAACCTGTTCCTTTCAGCTTTTTGATGGAAAATGTGTGTGGTTCAATTGTGTGCCCAAGTGAAGTTGTGAGCTGTTCATTATCTTCACAAAATGAAAAATTGCAAAACTTGCATGCTTTGAACATCATTAGGTGTCTAACCAAGTTATAATTAAGACACCATTATATCTGGTCAGCACAATAGCAGTCTCTGTGAGGTTTGTGAGTTGTCCTCAGTGTGTTGGAAGGCTCATACATGCTTGGGATGCTCAGATCCCAAGCAAGTCTTCCACAAATGCTAGTGCATGTGGAAGAATACTGCCGCCCGAGAAGGTAACACACCCTTCTCTGTGTTATGCAGCAAACACCGCTGCCCCAAAAGGTAGCACACCCTTCTCTGTGCTATGCTGCAGACTATGACCAAAGCTCCTGTCTGAAAACAATGGCAGATGCAAACAGTTAAGACAGCTGCATGCAGGACAACAACAGGAAATGAGATGGGAATGTAAACTGAAGTACAAGTGAAAATAGAACAAGCAAAAATAGAAATTAACCTGAAAATCAACATTGCTATCCCTTTATGAAAACTGTCACAGTCTGCAGCTTCAGGTTCGATCAAACCCATCATGTTTTAATATTTGTAGCATCTTAAGTGCCAGATGCTCCTGCTACAATAAAAGGTTCTCTTTAAAACACTCAGCTGCTCCTACTTGAATAAATCCTCAGGCCTCCAAAGAACGATGTGACAACTTTGCCAACTTCTTCAAGGACAAAATCACAAAGATTGAGCTCTCCCTGGAAACTGACAATCTGTTAGCCACGGAGAGCCTTCCTTCAAGAAAGGAAAATAATAATCACCGCTCTCTCCACGGACTCCCTACCATCTATCTCTCTGATAATAAACAACGGATATCATCTTACACGGCAACTCCCAGAGGCTGGAAGGTCTTTAACACACTCTCGGAGACGGACATCTCTGCCCTATTGGCTTCATCCAAAAAATCCTCTCACCTGGCAGACCTTCTCCCTGCCTCCCTGGCAAAAAAACTCAACAACGCTCTTACCCCCATCTGGACTAAGATTATTAACAGCTCCCTGCAGATCGGCATGATACCAGACTGCCTCAAGATCAGTCAAGTCACGCCAATGCTTAAAAAACTGGGAGCAGACCTGAATGAGCTCAACAACTTCGGACCCGTCTCCAATCTACCCTTCCTTGCCAAAACTCTAGAGAGATGTGTTGTCTACCAGCTAAACCAACACATAGACAACAACGACCTTCTGAACCCACTTTAATCTGGATTTAGAAAAGGATGCAGCACAGAAACAGTGATTCTGAACAAAGTAGATGACCTTCACAAATCTCTAGATACTGACCGATTCTGCTTGCTCATTCTCCTAGACCTATCAGCGGCCTTCGACACGGTCGACCACAAGCTTCTCCTGGACTCCCTCCAAAAAAGGGTTGGCGTGGAAGGAGTGGTCCTGCGCTGGTTCTCATCTTCTCTACAGAACCGCTCTCAACAAATAAAAATAAACAACATGACCTCTGACACAATTGCAATCACCAGAGGTGTTCCGCAAGGCTCTGTCCTCTCGCCTACACTATTCAATATCTACATGGACCCCCCTTACTGTCATTCTCAACCGAGCCAACATCCCCTTCCATCTATACGCAGATGACACCCAACTCTACATGGAAATCTCCTCAATAGAGGACGTACACCGACTAAATCCCACCCTCAAAGAAGTACAACTTTGGCTATCCTACAACCACCTAAAACGCAACCAAGATAGGACTGAAATTCTTCTCATATCAAAGACAAAGCAGCTCCCCCATATGCAAGAATGGATACAATGCGCAGATGCTCTTCAATGCAATCTTACTCCAACAGTCTCTGTCAAGTCCCTACGAATCACTCTGGACACCAATTTGACTATGAATGATCATATAAAGAATAACGCGAAGAATGCTTTCTACAACCTGAAACTGCTGAACAAAATCAAACTATTCCTACCTCCAGATGACCTAAAAAATGCCACGCAAGTGCTGGTGCTTTCCAGATTAGACTACGGGAATGCCATCCTCACTGGTGCAGCAAAAGTCCAGCTTGCACCCATGAGATCCACTCTCCATGTAGCGGCCAGAATGGTAACAGGAATTAAAAAATATGACCATATCTCCCCTGCCCTGAAAGGACTAAAGTGGCTCCCAATCGAAGCTCGCTGCAACTTTAGAACTGCCTGTCTAACTCACAAAGCCCTGCACACTGGGAAACCAGCATACCTTGCCGCTAAACTCAAAAAGGCAGGACAGACAAGAACACTAAGAAGCTCAAACACCCCTACTCCTCATCCCGCCTAAAGTCCAAAAAGAACAAACCCAGACATGCTTCTTTACAAGCAACACCCCTAAAATCTGGAACTCCATCCCAGTACACATCAGGTCAAACCCCTCCCTCCAGAACTTCAAGAAGCAGCTGAAGGAACTCCTCCTCAACCAACATTTTAGTTAGCAAGTCATCCATCACCCCAAGACCTATTCCCCTCCACCACGATTTCTCCACCTCACTCCTGCTTACTCTCCAATATGTATGATTATGGGAAGCTATACTTGTATATAATTGATGTGTTTGATAACATGTACTATTTTAAAGTGCTCTGATACCCTTGGATCATGCCAGCGCTATAGAAAACTCTCTAAATAAAATAAATAAATAAAAACTTGACTCGAGTTTCACATTGTATCAAACACATTAACCTGATTAACTAAATACTGCTATTATAATATGTGTCACCTTAGTCCGTGTAACCAAACTCTGAATGCCCTATATTAAATCTGGTTTTGTTTTCCAACAATCAACTGCTTGAGGTTCATATGGCTGTCAAATGTTCAGGTCTATGTGTGACTATCTGTCCATTCCAGGATTTATTTTTGGGTTTGGGAATTGTAGTCTTGGATTTAAAATGAAATACACAAGACTAAATCGCCCAGAATTCAATCAAAACATGCTTGGACTGCAACACCCAGTCATGCATGGACTTGTAAAATGTTTCACTGCTGGGCTCAAAGAGTGCACCTCATTTAGGCTAATGTGTATTAACACATTTTCCCATAGATATAGAATGGGTAAAACTCTTTGATACTTCAGGCCCTTAATTCCATAAAGAGAAGTTAAGAAATGAAAGCATAGCTCTGACAAACGTGGACTCCTGGTGACTCGGATTGGTATCGATAGAACTATCTAGAGTTCTAATACTGAGAGAACTAATTGTCTCTGCAGCCTCATGGAAACCGCTTAACTTGAAAGAGGCCTTCACTGGCTGCAATGCTTCACTTTAGCCGGTGGTCGCGTTGGGACCCGACGGCATTCATTTTTTTGGGTATCAGAACTTATTCTGAATGATCAAACTTTGGCCCAGTGCAAGAGAACCAGAGTGAGAAAGGCAGGAAAGGAGGAAAGCGGCATGAAGCGAATGACAGAAGAACTGTGACAAAAGGAACAAGCATTCACTAAGGCAACAAGTCTCTCCTGTGAGAGCTATTGACTTTGGCAATGTTTTGTAGCCATGATGTACAGCTGCACACACGTTTTGCAGTGTGGATAAAGCTGATTTTAGAAAGTGTTGTGATGCAGACAGGGCTAATGTTTTTTTTTTCTTAAGTACAATAGCAGTGGATGTATCATAGCCATTTTTTAGTTACTTTTAGCCATGCTGCACAACAGCCACACTGCTATACAGCATGGCTTCAAGGCATTGCCAAAGTTGGCAATGTCCATGCTGTACAGATTGAACTAAAGGCAACAGCAAAGACAGCAGTTGCAAAGGACAGAACAATTGGCTTTGGCAGTGCTTGTTAGGTTACGGCACAACACCTCTATGATTCTGAGCAAATCAGTTAATCTCCACATGCATAAAAAATGACATTTAGAAAAAACAATCCTACTGTGTAAAGGAAGCAATCACACCCATGTCTATTCCTTAAATATATTTGGAAGCAGATAACACCTGTTGTCACAATAAAACCAGGTAACATCTGTTGTCCTAATAAACATCTATTTTTAAAGGAGAAAATGGCTTCTTTGAAGTGTGTGTGTGTGGCATAGTAATAATAAAACAAAGCTACAAATGGCAGGAGGTTCAAAAAGGAAGAAAGAGAAGAAGAAAAAATAAAAATAGTACCTCAATCAGAGCGCAATCAGTGGAAGGCCAGCACTCAAGCTGAAGCATGCAGTAATTGGACCATGCTCCGGCCCAAAGAAGAGGAAGTGAAGCCTGCATATGCTGGCCAATTAGAAGGCAGCAAATAAGAGTGACAATGAAGCCAATGAATGTTAAGCAATGTGTGGGCCGCAAGCCCCTTGTTATATATTATATTTCTAGCAAACAAGAGCACTTTTAGCACATGCTCTGTTGCAAATGAGACCTAAAAATCAGGGATGAAAATCTACCTGGAAGAGTAGGATAAATGGGCAGGGAGAGCACGTTGGTGGGTGAAAGAGGTATGAGGGGAATCAAGGCTATACAGCCTTGATATTTGACAATCCCAAAAATTGGCATTCGCCACCCTCGAGCTTTTAAGAAAAATCTGGAACGGAGCACTTATTCTTTTGCAAATTAAGCGCTGAGTCTGGCTGTGAAGTCTGCATTGAAACAGACACAGAGTTTGAATTCACTTCTTCTCTTCTGAAGGTTAAACATGGAGAGCAATGGGAAGATATCTTAACAGGCCAGCGACTGTCAAAACGTCCAGGTTCTCCTGTCAAGAATGACGTCAGCAGCCAGCCATGGCTTTTCAGCCAAGACCATGTTGAATCTAGGACTTGATCCATTGGTTCCAATGTTGTAAGGTGGCACCAAATCCCAGCACTCAGAGTGTTTTTTGTTTTTTATTTTGATAAAAAGCCAGGACAAACGGACGGTCTCATATTTGACACAGGGACACTTGACGGCCATGCTTTGAAGCACCACAAATCTAGCACATCAGTGATTCCAACCCAGCACCACCACACTTCACAGGATCCAGCAGTTCAGGCATGTGAGTGATTCTGTCACAGCCGCACTGATTATAAGAGCCACTGGCTGTCTGCAAATCTGCTTATAAGTAGATCTCTCAGATTGTTTCATTTCAGATGAACTCTATACTTCCCTTACTGGACTTTCTTTTCACAAATATTAGCTTTCAAGAGTGTGTTAGTCCAGCCTGTATGAACAGAGGCAGAGTTCTCAGGTTTTCAAAGTACATGTCAGCAGCTCACCCTAGTCAAACTTTTATTTTTCATTCTGAGACTTGTGGTCCTGTTTAACCCATTATAAAATCAGAAATACAGATTTCAGGATGCAAACAAAAAAAACTAGACTTGATGGACTACTTATGCTTGGACCCAGGAAGCTTGAGAGCTCATCACAGTGGGCATGATTACGAATGGCTTGAACAATTCTGCCTCCTGAGCAAATTCTTGTTTGTCATAAATTCCAAGTGCCCTTCCGGGTCACTCACAATGATGCCCAGGTTGGCTCTCAACATTACTGCCGGGTGACTGACTATCCCAAGCCTTTCTGAGGCAATAGTCTGTTTGGAAATGTCCTTGAGCATGTCTGACCCTACCCAACTGGTCTTCCCAGTTCCACTGTGGCTCCACCCACCTCAGATTCTGCTGCCCCTCCTCCCATGCAGGACACACCCAATCCAGAACCCCGAAATGGGACCGTGAGTGCATGGCGCTGAGCGACTGTTGGCGGACCAGTGTCCAGCTGCAGCCGGGGAATTAGGCAGTGCCAAGATCTCGTTATCGAGTCGGTCAGGTGCACAGCCACATAACACTTGCTTTCCGATTAGGAAAAGTCCATTTAGGCCACAAACAATGTGAATTTCCTCTAGAACGCTACCACAGGAAATTAGAGTGGAAGGGAACAAACATTATAACTGCTGCCAAGCACTCAGCTTATGTCGACTGCTGACAAGTGGTTGGGTCCATGACATGTGTGACACCTTCAGCCAGTCCTGGCTTTTAAGCTAAAAACAGACAGCATTCTGGGAACTGTAGGATATTTTCGAGAATAAAAATAAAAATAAAAATAATGAAGTCATTTTGTTGGAAAATATCCCAGGACGTATGCCACCAGGGTTCTTTTGACTGTATGTTGTACAGATGAAATTTGAGACACTGGGAAATACAGCGGTCTGGACATATTTAAAGCCCCAGAACAAGAGCATATGCATAGCACTGCTGCTAAATAATTTTGTACTGCTGCCTGGCAATTTTGAAGTGGTGTTCTGTAATTGTTCAATAACATTTATAGCTATGACTGTGGATGTGAAAAGCTCAAAAGGTTAAAAAAATACTCACAACTTTGGATTAGTTTTTTTTCTTTTTTACAACTTTGCCAGCTTTTCTAAGTGTGTCGCTGGCAAAGGTAAAAGGGTCCATCTCCTGAATGATGTCACTATACACTTCAATACCACAGGTGACATCATCAAACAAAGCAATATTGTAGGAGGGTTACTGTCAGAAATTGTTAGAGATGCAGGGCTCAGTTAAAGGTTGTTTCCCCCTCTACACTGGGTTGCCCCGTTCAAAGACAAAAGGGCATTCTGTGTGGCATGGAAACTGTACTTTGCATTTCCCAAATGATGTGCCCAGGTCAGTGCTGGAAAGGAGAGGGATCATGCAGAAATCCAGTTCCAGAGGCTATTTCTGGCAGGTTCCGAGATCGGTCGACCCAGAGAAACATTCTGAATTTGTCCAAATATCATTTTCCCACACCAGGACATATTTCAGCAGGCCCGCATGGTGTCTGCATTCCTTTTGGAGCAGCAATGTGCAGACGGCTCGAGGGCTTCCTTGTTTACACTCCCAGTAATGCACAAACATAAGCCTCATTTAAAGGGCCATCAGCCTGCCTTTTGTTTGAGTACAATACTGTATGGGAGCTATCTGGAGCCTAACACCTACGCTCCAGAGCACTGGAAGAAAACAAAGGCACACAGCTTATCACTTCACAAGTACTTAAGAGTAACTATGATTTGCAGGCAGGTTATTAACTTTGTTGAACTCCCCGCGTAAGAGGCGTGCCTACACTTCAAGAATTCAAGATGCATCTGTCTGTATGAGTAATGACACAAACATTGATATGAATGGCTTCTACTATTTTTTATTTAATTCTATTATATCACTACCCATCCTAGTGCTGAGCATCATTGCCTTTTACACCACACATGCACAATGTCATACGCATGCGTAAATTAATATACAGAAAATGTTACGTAAGACAATGAGGCTTATGAATCGTGAGATGTAGGACTCAAATATCTTTACTAACAGAAATTATGAGTCACTGGTCGAGAAAAAGATAAAGTCAAGCTAGTGAACCTAACACAGTGATTGCGGCTTTCAGAACTCATAACACTGTATTAAACCCTAGTGTTAACTTACTGCCATTATAAGCCTCTCAAAATTGCTGTGCACACAAAGTTCTGTGAAGCAGGTGCAAGATATTTTATAATTCATCCTTTTTGTGACCAGCTAAGTAATCTGGAACATAAATGTATAAATTGACTGTCAGAATCTGCTCTTCGAGCTCTGCCCCTAGTTAATCCACCTCCTTTCTTTTGTCCTACTTTGACCCCCAATTTAGGGCTTCCAGAGTAAATGTCTCCCAGTTCCATCACTGGCCTAGGCATGATGTCTATTGAGTAGTGACTGAGGAAAGTCCTGCCTGGTATGTAGTCTCCCTCTTCCCAGCATGTACTGCGGTAATATTTTGCCTCTCCTTGAGTCCTAGATTTACCAGTGCCCTCTGTTGGCACTACACCGTTACAAAATGTTTCAGATGAACGTATTCTGGCCATATAATGGGGTTCATCTCATTTTGTCACACACCATTCGATTGTAATAGACTTTAAAACGCCCACAGAACCACCACTAAAAGACCGAAATATAAAACGTTGACAACAATTTGTAAATAGCAATCGTTTTAATGAAGAAATCAAGGCTTAATGCGCTATAAAACACTGGAAAGATAATTAGGGCTGTGCAATTACGCCAGTAAAGTTTTGCAAAGCACCAAAATATGGCCTTTGCAAAGTTCCAAATTAGAGGATTTAACATAGTACAGTAATTTTCCAAAATTATGTACACTTCTGCAAAATATTTCTTGTGCATTGTGAGTTAATTTTTACATTTGTCACTCTTGATGCATGCACAATTCTTTTCTTTAAAAGTTTATATTTTGCAAAGTGTTTGTATGCATAGCCGCAAGTTGACCTTATATTAGAAATTTGTGACAAAGTTCACCATCGTCGCCAATGTGAAAATGCATAATAATCTGTGCAATGAAGCTGCAAAAGTTTCAATAAAACTTTACAAAGGTTTCAAAAAAACTTCCCAGAACACTATTCAGCATTTCCAGATCAAGTGTCTTCATTGCTGTAAGGCTAAAATGATTTTCTAACAGTCGACATCTTTAGTCATGTCACTTTATTTCATAGCACTTCATTCTCTATGCACTTGCATCTTTGGACTTTGAGGCAGGAAGCTGATGCTGCCAGTGCGAGAGGCACTTGTCAGAATGCTTGTCAGTCTTCGTTTTTAGTATTTTCTGCAGACACTTATCTGTTGCTCCTTCATTGCTGATTAAAAAGGAACACAATAGGTCACTCTCCAAAGGAGACAGTTAGCCAGTCCTAGCTTTCTTGCCTCCTGACCCACTAGCTGCAGCAGAACGGTGGAAAATCAATGTGCAATCCATAATCAGCCAATCAAATTAGACCAAAATCCTTTTACGGAGCAGGGAGAATGGGTGGGTCTGTAAGGAATGTGCGTCTAGTGTCTCTGCCAAATAAGGCGTTTCTGAAGGTAAGTAACTTGTTCATCTGATAAAGACTTCTAGCCACAGACCCCTTACCTTAGAATAGATACTGTAGCGATACCTTCCCAGAGGTGGATCTGCAAACATGATTTACACCAGAAAGTCATGCATGACCGATTAGGCAAAGTGCCAATCACTACGGCTCTGACTGTCCAGGCAGTAGTGTTTGGTGAACGCGTGCAGTGAGGCCCACGTTGCCGCCTGTCAGATGTCTGGGGCCTGGTCCTCCATGTGCTGCTGCAGTGGTTGCAGCCTTTGCTTTGGTGGAAAGAGCACACAAGACATCTGGGGGCTACATCTTGGCCAGTGCGATGCAGGTCTTAATGCAGAGTATGATCCATCAGGAGATGGTTCGTTTCTACATGGCCTTCCCTTTCAGGGCCTGACATATCCAATAAAGAGTTGATCGTCCACCCAAAATGGTTTTGTGTGGTCAAGGTAGAACAACAGTGGTCTTTTTGAGTCCAGCTGGTGGAGTCTGTCCTCTTCTTTAGAGGGATGAGGCAGAGCATAAAAGGCAAAGTGATGGATTGGCCTATGTGGAAAAGGGTGGCTACTTTCAGCAAGAAGGATACTCAAGTCTGAAGGAGCAGCTTGCCGGGGAAGAAAGACACATATGGAGGCTAAGATGACAGTGCCTGCAGTTCACGTACCCTCCGGGCAGATGTTATTGCCACCAGTAAGGCTGTGTTGATGGTGAGGAGCTTAAGAAGGCAGGTATGAAGTAGCTCAAAGGGAGCTATCATCAGAAAAGTTAGAACCAAATTAAGGTCGAATTGAGGCATAACAAATGGAGTTGGTAGAATCATGTGCTGGCCCTTTAACCTTTAAAGACCCTGTTTACAATGGGGGGCATGAAGAGGGAAGGTTTATCTGGCAGCTGCAGGGAAGCAGAGATGGCACATAAGTAACCTTTCACTGTGCCCAATGCAGAGCCTACAGAGCCATGTTGGTCGAGGGTGAGGATAAACAGGACTTGGGAAAGGGAGCAGATAAGGGACCAATCTTCAGCTGTGTACCATGCCAGAAACTTGTGCCAACAGCCGGCATATACCGTCTTGATGGAGGGATGCTGAACTGTCAAGATAACATCACAGAATTCAGGCAGAAGGTTGAATGCTGTTACTTGCAGCCGCTCAGTCTCCACGCATGAAGAAGGAGCATTGGCAGGTTCAGGTGCAGAATCCTCTCCTGCTGCTACGACAGAAGATCCTCCCAAGGAAGCAATCTGATCAGAGCACTGATAGATATGCTCAATAGCTCGGGATGAAAGACTCTTTGAACTCAGTCTGGAGCCACAATGATGACTTGAGCCACATAATTTCTGATCTTCTTGAGAACTCTGAGCAGGAGTGGTGTGAGCGGAAAGGCATACAACAGGCCAAGGCTCCACTCAACTATTGCTGGGTACAAACTGGGGTGGCATGGTGAGCAAAACAACAATGGATTAAACCCAGAACTGTGACTGGGGATGAGTTTTGAAAAGTTTCAGCACTCCGTCCATCATCCTTTTGTGTTGCTAAAGCCACCCTAAGTGGCCAGGGTATACCCAGACATGGGTCACTTGCTTACTGTGCCACTGGAATCAAGCTATCCCCCAAAACCAGTCCAAGGATGCTTGTTTCTGGTCCAGGGAGGACCTGGCCTAGCAGTTCGGGCTGGACTGACTGTTCCCATGGTGATCAGGGCCAAGACTGATTTGCATATGGCTGGGCCAAACTGGGGTGGCATGGTCAGCAAAAGAACAATGGATTAAACCCAGCTCTGTGACTTGGGGTGAGTGTTGAAAAGTTTCAGCACTTGGTCCATCATCCTATTGTGTTCCATGAGAATTAGCGCCAGTAAACCTGACCACGCTTGTTTTTTTCTTTTTTTAAATGGTGCACCTCCCTGTGATTTGGCAATAATTTTTCTCTTTTTTTTATCCATGAGGCTTTAGTGAGTGACATCACTTATTGTGATGTCATCATAATTAGGATGAAAGTGATTTGATACCACTGAGGTCAAAGAATGTGTGACGTCACGTCCGCTACCTCTGGCATTTTGGTGACTCGACGCCCATGCAGCTTTTCAGGAAGTTTATTGCTGCCCCCTATACCACAACCCCATAAAAGGCAGAATCCGGATAGACCGAAGCCCTAAAGATGCCTGGGAAAGTCAGGGTTTGTTTGGAGCGCGTGCCTGCCGAGCGCATTCCTCCCGTCTCCTCTGGGAGCTCGTCCTCCGCTCCAGCCCGGGATGCTTTCGATTACATCTCCGGGGAGGTGAGTTGATTGTTCCGAGTACAGCATCGTGTTCTTCCAGGGCATCAAAAGCTCGGAAAACCAGCTCGCTACCCATGTCCCCTCGCCCCTGCCGCTCACCCACGAGCAGCCAGTCGGCAGAGCCTCCTTATCTCCACAGCACTGAGGGCTGAGCAATGCAAACTCTGCTCGGATTCGATGAATCTTTGTTGAGGAGGATCATTGCACACAAAGCGCCAACCTGAATCTGAAGTCAGTGGGCGCTTTGTGTGCAATGACCCACCTCAACAAAGCGAGATTAACTCTTGACGAGAATTCACTTGCAGAGACGCCAGCATGCGCCCTCATGTGCGTTTACACACATTTCCGGCCTGCTAAGCGCATCCATGCCCAGGGTCACACCTTGCACCAGAGCTAGGCCTGCAGCCAAGCGCACGCTCCATGCTGGACCTTGGAGGCCTAAACGGTACAAGTGAAACTACAAGTCACAGCGTGCAAAGCGCCATTGTGTACAAAGAGAGACCTCGCCTGCAGGTGCCACACAAGGCCGCTTGGCCTGGCGCATGGACCCGGGTCAGCCTAGCAATAACAAGGGACCGTTGTTACCCCAGATCTGGTGTCTTACCTGTGTGCTCATGTCCTCTCTAAAGGGAAGCATCTGCACTAAATAGAGAGCGGTGGTAAGGGATGGTTTATGCAAATAACTCCCATAATGCCTAGCTCCGGGCTTTGGCCAACATAATGACCTTAGCTCGCAAGAGCTGACCCCAAAAGGCTGCTTGAACCAGGTGTGGCCTAATCAGACTCCAGGTCAGGGCTGTTATACTATGATAATCCCCCCCTTGAAGCTCGCCCTCACCAGAACATTCTCCCGGTCCCATGCTGGTCACTCCCCTGTTGTGAGTGCGTCTTCCTGGCCTTTCCAGAGTCACGCTGACTGATTCAGAGCCAAAGGCCATGAGCCTTGATGCTGGGACTCTCTGAATTCTGAGCTGTTTTAGGACTGATGCATGGATTGCGCACAGTACTTCCGAGCGCCCTGAAACAGCGGAAGAACCATGTTAGCACTACACATGAGACCCAAACAAACAAAGGAGTAACCATTATGTTGCAGAATGTTACTTGGTGTATCGGAAAACTGTCGCGGTAGCACAGTGAACTGCGCCGGAGCCAGAGTGATGGAAAGAGCCCCCTGTCGCCCCAGCACAATACTCGGGAAGATGATCTCAGGCTTGTTTGTGTTGAAAGCTCCCATCCAAGATGTTTCTTCCATACAAATACATTCTTTCTTGGAGTCCTAAACAGCAGATATCTGTTCCTTGCCTGGGGTGCTGACTGATAGCATTCCTATTCTCTATAGAGTAACCTACAGCTATCGCCTTATATCGGGTATGGTGACCCCCCCCCCCTATCTTATTTGCAGAGTGAATGGCTGCCAAGCACCTATCTCCTCCTTTTCTATAGAGCGTGCTGACTCCTATCTTCTCCTTTTCTAGAGAGCAGACTGACACCTATCTACTCCTTTTCTAGAGAGCAGACTGACTCCTATCTTCTCCTTTTCTAGAGAGCAGACTGACTCCTATCTTCTCCTTTTCTAGAGAGCAGGTTGACACCTATCTTCTCCTTTTCTAGAGAGCAGGTTGACACCTATCTTCTCCTTTTCTAGAGAGCAGACTGACTCCTATCTTCTCCTTTTCTAGAGAGCAGGTTGTCTAGAGAGCAGGCTGACACCTATCTCATCCTTTTCTAGAGAGCAGGCTGACTCCTATCTTCTTATTTTCTAGAGAGCAGGCTGACTCCTATCTTCTTATTTTCTAGAGAGCAGGGTGACACCTATCTTCATTTTTTCTAAAGAGCAGGCTGATACACATCTTCTCCTTTTCTAGAGAGTAGGCTGACAACTATCTTCTCCTTTTCTAGAGAGCAGGCTGACACCTACATCCCCCTTTTCTAGAGAGCAGGCTGACACCTACATCCCCCTTTTCAAGAGAGCAGGCGGACACTTATCTTCTTATTTTCTAGAGAGCAAGCTGACTCCTATCTTCTTATTTTCTAAAGAGCAGGCTGATACACATCTTCTCCTTTTCTAGAGAGCAGGCTGACTCCTATCTTCTCCTTTTCTAGAGAGCAGGCTGACTCCTATCTTCTCCTTTTCTAAAGAGCAGGCTGACACCTATCTCCCCCTTTTCTAGAGCGCAGGCTGACTCCTATCTTCTCCTTTTCCAGAGAGCAAGCTGACACCTATCTTCTCCTTTTCTAGAGAGCAGGCTGACGCCTATCTTCTCCTTTTCTAGAGAGCAGGCTGACTCCTATCTTCTCCTTTTCTAGAGAGCAGGCTTTTCTAGAGAGCAGGGTGACACCTATCTTCTCCTTTTCTATAGAGCAGGCTGACTCCTATCTTCTCCTTTTCTAGAGAGCAAGCTGACTCCTATCTTCTCCTTTTCTAGAGAGCAGGCTGACTCCTATCTTCTCCTTTTTTAGAGAGCAGGCTGACTCCTATCTTCTCCTTTTTTAGAGAGCAGGCTGACACCTATCTTCTCCTTCTCTAGAGAGCAGGCTGACTCCTATCTCCCCCTTTTCAAGAGAGCAGGCTGACTCCTATCTTCTCCTTTTCTAGAGAGCAGGCTGACTCCTATCTTCTCCTTTTATGGAGAGCAGACTGACACCTATCTCCTCCTTTTCTAGAGAGCAGGCTGACACCTATCTCCCCCTTTTCAATAGAGCAGGCTGACTCCTATCTTCTTATTTTCGAGAGAGCAGACTGATACCTATCTACTCCTTTTCTAGAGAGCAGACTGACTCCTATCTTCTCCTTTTCTAGAGAGCAGACTGACACCTATCTTCTCCTTTTCTAGAGAGCAGACTGACAACTATCTTCTCCTTTTTTAGAGAGCAGGTTGACACCTATCTTTTCCTTTTCTAGAGAGCAGACTGACTCCTATCTTCTCCTTTTCTAGAGAGCAGACTGACTCCTATCTTCTCCTTTTTTAGAGAGCAGGTTGACACCCATCTTCTCCTTTTCTAGAGAGCAGGCTGACACCTATCTCCTCCTTTTCTAGAGAGCAGGCTGACTCCTATCTTCTTATTTTCTAGAGAGCAGGCTGACTCCTATCTTCTTATTTTCTAAAGAGCAGGGTGACACCTATCTTCATTTTTTCTAAAGAGCAGGCTGATACACATCTCTCCTTTTCTAGAGAGTAGGCTGACAACTATCTTCTCCTTTTCTAGAGAGCAGGCTGACACCTACATCCCCCTTTTCAAGAGAGCAGGCGGACACCTATCTTCTTATTTTCTAGAGAGCAGACTGACTCCTATCTTCTCCTTTTCTAGAGAGCAGACTGACTCCTATCTTCTCCTTTTTTAGAGAGCAGGTTGACACCCATCTTCTCCTTTTCTAGAGAGCAGGCTGACACCTATCTCCTCCTTTTCTAGAGAGCAGGCTGACTCCTATCTTCTTATTTTCTAGAGAGCAGGCTGACTCCTATCTTCTTATTTTCTGGAGAGCAGGGTGACACCTATCTTCATTTTTTCTAAAGAGCAGGCTGATACACATCTTCTCCTTTTCTAGAGAGTAGGCTGACAACTATCTTCTCCTTTCTAGAGAGCAGGCTGACACCTACATCCCCCTTTTCAAGAGAGCAGGCGGACACCTATCTTCTTATTTTCTAGAGAGCAAGCTGACTCCGATCTTCTTATTTTCTAAAGAGCAGGCTGATACACATCTTCTCCTTTTCTAGAGAGCCGGCTGACACCTATCTTCTCCTTTTCTAGAGAGCAGGCTGACTCCTATCTTCTCCTTTTCTAGAGAGCAGATTGACTCCTATCTTCTTCTTTTCCAGAGAGCAAGCTGACGCCTATCTTCTCCTTTTCTAGAGAGCAGGCTGACTCCTATCTTCTCCCTTTTCGAGAGAGCAGGCTGACTCCTATCTCCTCCTTTTCTAGAGAGCAGGCGGACTCCTATCTCCTCCTTTTCGAGAGAGCAGGCTGACTCCTATCTCCTCCTTTTCTAGAGAGCAGGCGGACTCCTATCTCCTCCTTTTCTAGAGAGCAGGCGGACTCCTATCCCCTCCTTTCCGAGAGAGCAGGCTGACTCCTATCTTCTCCTTTTCCGTGGCTATGAAAGCAGCCGGCGAGCAGACTGGCAGCTACGTTTCTATGTTCTTCTCATACTGTGGAAAGGTGACTCACACCCACCTTCCCTGCAGAGGAGATTGGCAGATTTTCTCTCCTTTTCTAGAAAGCAGTGGGCACCTTTCATTTCTGGAGAGACGAATGGCAGCTATCTTGTCGTTTGCTGCAGAGATCTTCGCCTGCTATCGTCCCCTTTATGGAGAACCGGCTCTTGTTCTGTGGAGAGATTTTTGGTGGCTAATTGCCCATTCTCTAGAAAGCTGGCTGGCAGCCATTCCCTCCAGCTGTGGAGAGAGGATTGACATCTGGCTTTTTCCAGCTACTTGGTTTGCTTGAGAGGATGACAGTAGCCCTTTCTCTGAACAGGGGAGTGAGAGTGACATTCTCCTCTTCTGGAGGCCTAGCTGTCACTCATGGCTCACATCCATCTTCTTCTCTAGAGGTGGCTGGCAGCAGTCATCTCCTCTACATAGGTGGCTGGCACCTATCATTACTTCTCTGGAGAGCTGGCTCACATTTATGTTCTTATCTTCTCTGACTCACATTTATGTTCATTATCTTCTTCTCTAGAGGTGGCTGGCAGCTTTTGTTCTCTACTCTGGTGACCTGTCTCACATCTATCTTCTGCTCTAGAAGTTGCTGGCAGCAATAATCTTTTCTACATGGGTGGCTGGCAGCTTTCATTTCCTTCTCTGGAGAGCTGGACCACATGTATGTTCTTATCTTCTATGACCCATTTATCTTCATCTATCTTCTTCTTTAGAGGTGCTTGGCAGCAATCATCTTCTCTACATTGTGGCTGCCAGCTTTCATTTCCTTCTCTGGTGATGTAGCTCACACCTAACTTCTTCTCTACAGTTGGCTGGTAGTTTTCTTCTATCATCTCCTTCTCCACAGAGATGGATGACAGTTCTTATTTCCTTCACTGGTGATCTAGGTCACACTTACCTTCTTCTCCAGAGTTTGCTGGTAGCTTTCATCTTCTATCGTCTCCTTCTCCGCAGAGATGGCTGACAGCTATCATTTATTTTTCTGGAAAGCTGGATAACACCTATATTCCTGTTTCTCTACAGAGCTGGCTTAAAAATATCTTCTTGTATGGAGATACCCCCTGATTTATTTCTAGACATGCATAATCTATCCTGTTGGCAATGATATCACCCTCAGGTCAAAGAAACAGACCCAGTCTTATTTTCTGAGAGGGGTTTCATAATCACATTCCTGACGCCTCCTATGGAACTATCTTTTTCACAGATGAGCAACATTTATTGTTTTCTTATTTAAATTGCCATGAGTTGGGATGTCACCTGCCTTTGCCAAACGCTTGAGGCAAGATCCTTGTTTTCTGGCCCCAATGATAACTTTAATTAGGTTTTCTGTCCCTTTTCTATTCACATAACACTTGAACATATTCCCTTGCTTCCTAAACATGGAAACCAACACAATGAATCATGTGAAAGAAAGGAGCATATCTTCTCTGGCTGTGCTGTGCCACTTTGTCACTGGCATCATGCATAGATCACTCTTGGCATTGATAAGCCTGGAGCTTGATTCTTGAGGTACATTGCCAACATTCCTTTACATTAAAAGGAAAGGAACAACTGACCTGAAAAATGTAATTCAAATTATATCTTTGCCTGATATGTTGTTTAGGGAAATATGAATTCAATTGACGCTTCAGACACATGAATGTTGTGGATATGATTCTTCTGGTGACTCTAAAGTCAGGGACATGGCATTTCTGTTCTTTATAGTCACTGAAATACTGTGTAAATGGCACGGGTATCAGGATATTGTGCATTTAGGGCCCGATGTACGACCTTTTGTTTTGCGTCTTGCAATTTGTGATCAGTTTGCAAATTGCAAGCTGCTAGTCACAAAACAAAATGTACAACAGGGTTAACCATACTGTTTGTGATTCCCAAATCGGTCGCAAGGGACGTGCCTTATGAATATTTATGAGGCAGGTCGCAATTTGCTACCCATTTGTGAATGGCCACACTCACAGGGATGGTGGCCTGCTGGGGTCAGCAGACCACCATGCCTGTGCTTTTCAGTAAAGCAGTTTTTTTTCTTTTTGAAATACAGTAACGCATCCTGTGTTCCTTAAAGGAAAACTGAATACATTTAAAAAATGAAAAGTTTTCTTTTCATTTTTTTCAGAGTAGGCAATGGTCCGTGGGACCACGGCCTGCTCTGAAAAAACATTTTACCTACCATTCACAGAGGAGAAGGGGTCCCATGGGGACCCCTTCCCATTTGCAAATGGGTTTCCACAAACTTGAAACTGGTGTTAACTGCGATTGTTTTGCAACCGCTTTCACGGTCACAAAACAATCATGCATCCCTTCCGAACTGCGAGTCGCATTCCCTATTTTGCGAGTCTGTAACTGGATACCGACTCGCAAAATAGGGATGCCGATTTGTGCCGTTTGCAAATGTAAAATTGTATTACACCTGGCCCTGAGTCCAGAAAATGCTGCATGACTAATAGGCTACTTTACAGTCACATTTTCACTGAAGACCCGTGGTAAAAATACAGTTTGTGTCTCTTGGTAAGTGCAATTGTTGGTTCAAGGCTGACCCAAAACAGCTCAGCACCAGTGAAAATTTCCCGCACTGATGATGTGTATGAGACCCAGCCCAGACACCACTGCAGAACCAATGCTTCATCCACCCTCGCACTGACATTCAGTGCTACATCTTTCTAGATCAGCACCTACCTGCACAGGGTACTGCCTGCTGTGTCTTTGTGCATCAACATCTATCCACGTAGGCGTAATAACTTCTGCATCTTTATGGGTCAGCATTGATGCAATAAGTGTGCTGGCTGCTGTGTCTTTGTGCATCAGCATCTATCCTCGTAGGTGTGCTGGCTGCTGTGTCCTTGTGTCTCAGCATCTATCCCCATAGGTGTGCTGGCTGCTGTGTCTTTGTGTATTAGCATCTATCCCCATAGGTGTGCTGGCTGCTGTGTCTTTGTGTATCAGCATCTATCCCCATAGGTGTGCTGGCTGCTGTGTTTTGTGTATCAGCATCTATCCCCATACGTGTGCTGGCTGCTGTGTCTTTGTGTGTCAGCATCTATCCCATAGGTGTGCTGGCTGCTGTATCTTTGGGTATCAGCATCTATCCCCATGGGAGTGCTCGCTGCTGTGTCTTTGTGTATCAGCATCTATCCCCATAGGTGTGCTGGCTGCTGTGTCTTTGTGTATCAGCATCTATCCCCATAGGTGTGCTGGCTGCTGTGTCTTTGCGTATCAGCATCTATCCCCATAGGTGTGCTCGCTGCTGTGTGTTTGTGCATCAGCATCTATCCCCATAGGTGTGCTGGCTGCTGTGTGTTTGTGCATCAGCATCTATCCCCATAGGTGTGCTGGCTGCTGTGTCTTTGTGTATCAGCATCCATACCATAGGTGTGCTGGCTGCTGTGTCTTTGTGTATCAGTATGTATCCCCATAGGTGTGCTGGCTGCTGTGTCTTTGTGTATCAGCATCTATCCCATAAGTGTGCTGGCTGCTGTGTCTTTGTGTATCAGCATCTATCCCCATAGGTGTGCTGGCTGCTGTGTCTTTGTGTATCAGCATCTATCCCCACAGGTGTGCTGGCTGCTGTGTCTTTGTGTATCAGCATCTATCCCATAGGTGTGCTGGCTGCTGTGTCTTTGTGTATCAGCATCTATCCCCATAGGTGTGCTCGCTGCTGTGTCTTTGTGCATCAGCATCAATTCCCATAGTTGTACTGGCTGCTGTGTGTTTGTGCATCAGCATCTATCCCATAGGTGTGCTGCCTGCTGTGTGTTTGTGTGTCAGCATCTATCCCCATAGGTGTCCTGGCTGCTGTGTCTTTGTGTATCAGCATGTATCCCCATAGGTGTGCTGGCTGCTGTGTGTTTGTGTATCAGCATCTATCCCATAGGTGTGCTGGCTGCTGTGTGTTTGTGCATCAGCATCTATCCCATAGGTGTGCTGGCTGTTGTGTCTTTGTGTATCAGCATCTATCCCCATAGTTGTGCTGGCTGCTGTGTGTTTGTGTATCAGCATCTATTCCCATAGGTGTGCTGGCTGCTGTGTGTTTGTGCATCAGCATCTATCCCCATAGTTGTGCTGGCTGCTGGGTATATGTGCATCAGCATCTATCCCCATAGTTGTGCTGGCTGCTATGTCTTTGTGCATCAGCATTTATTCCCATAGGTGTGCTGGCTGTTGTGTGTTTGTGCATCAGCATCTATCCCATAGGTGTGCTGGCTGCTGTGTCTTTGTGTATCAGCATCTACCCCATAGGTGTGCTGGCTGCTGTGTCTTTGTGTATCAGCATCTTCCTCACATAGGTGTACTCACTGCTGTGTCGTGTGCATCAGCATCCATCCCATAGGTGTGCTGGATGCTGTGTCTTTGTGTATCAGCATCCGTCCCATAGGTGTGCTGGCTGTTGTGTCTTTGCATCAGCATCTACCCCATAGGTGTGCTGGCTGCTGTGTCTTTGTGTATCAGCAGCTATCCCCATAGGTGTGCTGGCTGCCGTGTCTTTGCGTATCAGCATCTATCCCATAGGTGTACAGGCTGCTGTGTCTTTGTGTATTAGCATCTATCCCCATAGGTGTGGTGGCTGCTGTGTGTTTGTGTGTCAGCATCTATCCCCATAGGTGTGCTCGCTGTTGTGTCTTTGTGTATCAGCATCTATCCCCATAGGTGTACTGGCTGCTGTGTCTTTGTGTATCAGCATCTATCCCCATAGGTGTGCTGGCTGCTGTGTCTTTGTGCATCAGCATCTATTCCCATAGGTGTGCTGGCTGTTGTGTCTTTGTGTATCAGCATCTATCCCCATAGGTGTACTGGCTGCTGTGTCTTTGTGTATTAGCATCTATCCGCATAGGTGTGCTGGCTGCTGTGTCTTTGTGTATCAGCATCTATCCCCATAGGTGTGATGGCTGTCGTGTCTTTTGTGTATCAACATCTACCACCATAGGTGTGTTGGCTGTTGTGTCTTTGTGTATCAGCATCCATCCCATAGGTGTGCTGGCTGCTGTGTCTTTGTGTATCAGCATGTATCCCCATAGGTGCGCTGGCTGCTGTGTGTTTGTGTATCAGCATCTACCCCATAGGTGTGCTGGCTGCTGTGTCTTTGTGTATCAGCATCTATTCCCATAGGTGTGCTGGCTGCTGTGTCTTTGTGCATCAGCATCTATCCCCAAAGGTGTGCTGGCTGCTGTATCTTTGTGTATCAGCATCTATCCCATAGGTGTGCTGGCTGCTGTGTCTTTGTGTATCAGTATCTATTCCAAAGGTGTCCTGGCTGTTGTGTCTTTGTGCATCAGCATGTATCCCCATAGGTTTGCTAGCTGTTGTGTCTTTGTGCATCAGCATCTATCCCCATAGGAGTGATGGCTGCTGTATCTTTGTGCATCAGCATCTATCCCCATAGGTGTGCTGGCTGCTGTGTCTTTGTGCATCAGCATCTATCCCCATAGGTGTGCTGGCTGTTGTGTCTTTTTGAATCAGCATCTATTACCATAGGTGTGCTGGCTGTTGTGTCTTTGTGAATCAGCATCTATCCCATAGGTGTGCTGGCTGCTGTGTCTTTGTGTATCAGCATCTATCCCATAGGTGTGCTGGCTGCTGTGTCTTTGTGTATCAGCATGTATCCCCATAGGTGTGCTGTCTGCTATGTGTTTGTGTGCCAGCATCTATTCCCATAGGTGTGCTGGCTGCTGTGTCTTTGTGTGTCAGCATCTATTCCCATAGGTGTGCTGGCTGCTGTGTGTTTGTGCATCAGCATCTACCCCATAGGTGTGCTGGCTGCTGTGTCTTTGTGTATCAGCATCTATTCCCATAGGTGTGCTGGCTGCTGTGTGTTTGTGTATCAGCATCTATTCCCATAGGTGTGCTGGCTGCTGTGTCTTTGTGCATCGGCATCTATCCCCATAGGTGAGCTGGCTGTTGTGTCTTTGTGCATCGGCATCTATCCCCATAGGTGTGCTGGCTGTTGTGACTTTGTGTATCAGCATCTATCCCCATAGGTGTGCTGGCTGTTGTGTCTTTGTGCATCAGCATCTATCCCCATAGGTGTGCTCGCTGCTGTGTCTTTGTGCATCAGCATCTATCCCATAGGTGTGCTGGCTGCTGTGTCTTTGTGTATCAGCATCTATCCCATAGGTGTGCTGGCTGTTGTGTCTTTGTGTATCAGCATCTATTCCCATAGGTGTGCTGGCTGCTGTGTGTTTGTGTATCATCATCTATCCCATAGGTGTGCTGGCTGCTGTGTCTTTGTGTATCAACATCTATCCCGATAGGTGTGCTCGCTGCTGTGTCTTTGTGTATCAGCATGTATCCCCATAGGTGTGCTGACTGTTGATTCTTTGTGTATCAGCATGTATCCCCATAGGTGTACTGGCTGTTGTCTCTTGGTGTATCAGCATCTACCTCACATAGGTGTGCTGGCTGCTGTGTCTTTGCATCAGCATCTACCCCATAGGTGTGTTGGCTGTTGTGTGTTTGTGTATCAGCATCTATCCCATAGGTGTGCTGGCTGCTGTGTCTTTGTGCATCAGCATCTACCAGCACAGGTGTGCTGGCTGTTGTGTCTTTGTGTATCAGGATCTATTCCCATAGGTGTCCTGGCTGCTGTGTGTTTGTGTATCAGCATCTATCCCCATAGGTGTGCTGGCTGCTTTGTCTTTGTGTATCAGCATCTATCCCCATAGGAGTGCTGGCTGTTGTGTCTTGGTGTATCAGCATCTATCCCCATAAGTGTGCTCGCTGCTGTGTCTTTGTGTATCAGCATCTATCCCCATAGGTGTGCTGGCTGTTGTGTCTTTGTGTATCAGCATCTATCCCATAGGTGTGCTGGCTGTTGTGTCTTTGTGTATCAGGATCTATTCCCATAGGTGTCCTGGCTGCTGTGTGTTTGTGTATCAGCATCTATCCCCATAGGTGTGCTGGCTGCTGTGTCTTTGTGCATCAGCATCCATCCCACAGGTGTGCTGGCTGCTGTGTGTTTGTGCATCAGCATCTATCCCATAGGTGTGCTGGCTGTTGTGTCTTTGTGCATCAGCATCTATCCCCATAGGTGTGCTGGCTGTTGTGTCTTGGTGTATCAGCATCTACCTCACATAGGTGTGCTCGCTGCTTTGTCTTTGTGTATCAGCATCTATCCCCATAGGTGTGCTGGCTGCTGTGTGTTTGTGTATCAGCATCTATCCCATAGGTGTGCTGGCTGTTGTGTCTTTGTGTATCAGCATCTATTCCCATAGGTGTCCTGGCTGCTGTGTGTTTGTGTATCAGCATCTATCCCCATAGGTGTGCTGGCTGTTGTGTCTTGGTGTATCAGCATCTACCTCACATAGGTATGCTCGCTGCTGTGTCTTTGTGTATCAGCATCTATCCCATAGGTGTGCTGGCTGTTGTGCCTTTGTGTATCAGCATCTATCCCCATAGGTGTGCTGGCTGTTGTGTCTTGGTGTATCAGCATCTATCTCACATAGGTGTGCTGGCTGCTGTGTCTTTGTGCATCAGCATCTATCCCATAGGTGTGCTGGCTGTTGTGTTTTTGTGTATCAGCATCTACCTCACATAGGTGTGCTGGCATGTGGGGCCTTGTGCATCAGCATCAATTCCCATAGTTGTGCTGGCTGCTGTGTGTTTGTGCATCAGCATCTATCCCATAGGTGTGCTGGCTGCTGTGTGTTTGTGCATCAGCATCTATTCCCATAGGTGTGCTGGCTGCTGTGTGTTTGTGATCAGCATCTATCCCATAGGTGTGCTGGCTGCTGTGTCTTTGTGTATCAGCATCTATCCCTATAGGTGTGGTGGCTGTTGTGTGTTTGTGTATCAGCATCTATCCCTATAGGTGTGCTGGCTGTTGTGTGTTTGTGCATCAACATCTATCCCCATAGGTGTGCTGGCTGCTGTGTGTTTGTGCATCAGCATCTATCCCAGAGGTGTGCTGGATGCTGGTTCTTTGTGTATCAGCATCTATCCCATAGGTGTGCTGGCTGCTGTGTCTTTGTGTATCAGCATCTATCCCCATAGGTGTGCTGGCTGCTGTGTGTTTGTGCATCAGCATCTATCCCATAGGTGTGCTGGCTGTTGTGTCTTTGTGTATCAGCATCTATCCCCATAGGTGTGCTGGCTGTTGTGTCTTGGTGTATCAGCATCTACCTCACATAGGTGTGCTCGCTGCTGTGTCTTTGTGTATCAGCATGTATCCCCATAGGTGTGCTGGCTGCTGTGTGTTTGTGCATCAGCATCTATCCCCATAGGTGTGCTGGCTGCTGTGTCTTTGTGTATCAGCATCTATCCCATAGGTGTGCTGGCTGTTGTGTCTTTGTGTATCAGCATGTATCCCCATAGGTGCGCTGCCTGCTGTCTGTTTGTGTATCAGCATCTACCCCATAGGTGTGCTGGCTGCTGTGTCTTTGTGTATCAGCATCTATTCCCATAGGTGTGCTGGCTGCTGTGTCTTTGTGCATCAACATCTATCCCCAAAGGTGTGCTGGCTGCTGTATCTTTGTGTATCAGCATCTATCCCATAGGTGTGCTCGCTGCTGTGTCTTTGTGTATCAGTATCTATTCCATAGGTGTCCTGGCTGTTGTGTCTTTGTGCATCAGCATCTATCCCCATAGGTTTGCTAGCTGTTGTGTCTTTGTGCATCAGCATCTATCCCCATAGGTGTGATGGCTGCTGTATCTTTGTGCATCAGCATCTATCCCCATAGGTGTGCTGGCTGCTGTGTCTTTGTGCATCAGCATCTATCCCCATAGGTGTGCTGGCTGTTGTGTCTTTGTGAATCAGCATCTATTACCATAGGTGTGCTGGCTGTTGTGTCTTTGTGTATCAGCATCTATCCCATAGGTGTGCTGGCTGCTGTGTCTTTGTGTATCAGCATCTATCCCATAGGTGTGCTGGCTGTTGTGTCTTTGTGTATCAGCATCCACCCCATAGGTGTGCTGGCTGCTGTGTCTTTGTGTATCAGCATGTATCCCCATAGGTGTGCTGTCTGCTATGTGTTTGTGTGCCAGCATCTATTCCCATAGGTGTGCTGACTGCTGTGTCTTTGTGTGTCAGCATCTATTCCCATAGGTGTGCTGGCTGCTGTGTGTTTGTGCATCAGCATCTACCCCATAGGTGTGCTGGCTGCTGTGTCTTTGTGTATCAGCATCTATTCCCATAGGTGTGCTGGCTGCTGTGTGTTTGTGTATCAGCATCTATTCCCATAGGTGTGCTGGCTGCTGTGTCTTTGTGCATCTGCATCTATCCCCATAGGTGAGCTGGCTGTTGTGTCTTTGTGCATCGGCATGTATCCCCATAGGTGTGCTGGCTGTTGTGACTTTGTGTATCAGCATCTATCCCCATAGGTGTGCTGGCTGTTGTGTCTTTGTGCATCAGCATCTATCCCCATAGGTGTGCTCGCTGCTGTGTCTTTCTGCATCAGCATCTATCCCATAGGTGTGCTGGCTGCTGTGTCTTTGTGTATCAGCATCTATCCCATAGGTGTGCTGGCTGTTGAGTCTTTGTGTATCAGCATCTATTCCCATAGGTGTGCTGGCTGCTGTGTGTTTGTGTATCAGCATCTATCCCATAGGTGTGCTGGCTGCTGTGTCTTTGTGTATCAACATCTATCCCGATAGGTGTGCTCGCTGCTGTGTCTTTGTGTATCAGCATGTATCCCCATAGGTGTGCTGACTGTTGATTCTTTGTGTATCAGCATGTATCCCATAGGTGTGCTGGCTGCTGTGTGTTTGTGTATCAGCATCTATCCCATAGGTGTGCTGGCTGTTGTGTCTTTGTGTATCAGGATCTATTCCCATAGGTGTGCTGGCTGTTGTGTCTTTGTGCATCAGCATCTATCCCCATAGGTGTGCTGGCTGTTGTGTCTTGGTGTATCAGCATCTACCTCACATAGGTGTGCTCGCTGCTTTGTCTTTGTGTATCAGCATCTATCCCCATAGGTGTGCTGGCTGCTGTGTGTTTGTGTATCAGCATCTATCCCATAGGTGTGCTGGCTGTTGTGTCTTTGTGTATCAGCATCTATTCCCATAGGTGTCCTGGCTGCTGTGTGTTTGTGTATCAGCATCTATCCCCATAGGTGTGCTGGCTGTTGTGTCTTGGTGTATCAGCATCTACCTCACATAGGTATGCTCGCTGCTGTGTCTTTGTGTATCAGCATCTATCCCATAGGTGTGCTGGCTGTTGTGCCTTTGTGTATCAGCATCTATCCCCATAGGTGTGCTGGCTGTTGTGTCTTGGTGTATCAGCATCTACCTCACATAGGTGTGCTGGCTGCTGTTTCTTTGTGCATCAGCATCTATCCCATAGATGTGCTGGCTGTTGTGCTTTTGTGTATCAGCATCTACCTCACATAGGTGTGCTGGCATGTGGGGCCTTGTGCATCAGCATCAATTCCCATAGTTGTGCTGGCTGCTGTGTGTTTGTGCATCAGCATCTATCCCATAGGTGTGCTGGCTGCTGTGTGTTTGTGCATCAGCATCTATTCCCATAGGTGTGCTGGCTGCTGTGTGTTTGTGATCAGCATCTATCCCATAGGTGTGCTGGCTGCTGTGTCTTTGTGTATCAGCATCTATCCCTATAGGTGTGGTGGCTGTTGTGTGTTTGTGTATCAGCATCTATCCCTATAGGTGTGCTGGCTGTTGTGTGTTTGTGCATCAACATCTATCCCCATAGGTGTGCTGGCTGCTGTGTGTTTGTGCATCAGCATCTATCCCAGAGGTGTGCTGGATGCTGGTTCTTTGTGTATCAGCATCTATCCCATAGGTGTGCTGGCTGCTG
Source organism: Pleurodeles waltl (assembly GCF_031143425.1). Lineage (NCBI taxonomy): Eukaryota > Metazoa > Chordata > Amphibia > Caudata > Salamandridae > Pleurodeles > Pleurodeles waltl. The sequence goes on from NC_090441.1 coordinate 168,545,318, forward strand.
TGTCGTTGTGTATCAGCATCTATCCCCATAGGTGTGCTGGCTGCTGTGTGTTTGTGCATCAGCATCTATCCCATAGGTGTGCTGGCTGTTGTGTCTTTGTGTATCAGCATCTATCCCCATAGGTGTGCTGGCTGTTGTGTCTTGGTGTATCAGCATCTACCTCACATAGGTGTGCTCGCTGCTGTGTCTTTGTGTATCAGCATGTATCCCCATAGGTGTGCTGGCTGCTGTGTGTTTGTGCATCAGCATCTATCCCCATAGGTGTGCTGGCTGCTGTGTCTTTGTGTATCAGCATCTATCCCATAGGTGTGCTGGCTGTTGTGTCTTTGTGTATCAGCATCTATTCCCATAGGTGTGCTGGCTGCTGTGTGTTTGTGTATCAGCATCTATCCCATAGGTGTGCTGGCTGCTGTGTCTTTGTGTGTCAGCATCTATCCCGATAGGTGTGCTGGCTGCAGTGTCTTTGTGTATCAGCATGTATCCCCATAGGTGTGCTGACTGTTGTGTCTTGGTGTATCAGCATCTACCTCACATAGTTGTGCTGGCTGCTGTGTCTTTGCATCAGCATCTACCCCATAGGTGTGCTGGCTGTTGTGTGTTTGTGCATCGGCATGTATCCCCATAGGTGTGCTGGCTGTTGTGACTTTGTGTATCAGCATCTATCCCCATAGGTGTGCTGGCTGTTGTGTCTTTGTGCATCAGCATCTATCCCCATAGGTGTGCTCGCTGCTGTGTCTTTCTGCATCAGCATCTATCCCATAGGTGTGCTGGCTGCTGTGTCTTTGTGTATCAGCATCTATCCCATAGGTGTGCTGGCTGTTGTGTCTTTGTGTATCAGCATCTATTCCCATAGGTGTGCTGGCTGCTGTGTGTTTGTGTATCAGCATCTATCCCATAGGTGTGCTGGCTGCTGTGTCTTTGTGTATCAACATCTATCCCGATAGGTGTGCTCGCTGCTGTGTCTTTGTGTATCAGCATGTATCCCCATAGGTGTGCTGACTGTTGATTCTTTGTGTATCAGCATGTATCCCATAGGTGTGCTGGCTGCTGTGTGTTTCTGTATCAGCATCTATCCCATAGGTGTGCTGGCTGTTGTGTCTTTGTGTATCAGGATCTATTCCCATAGGTGTGCTGGCTGTTGTGTCTTTGTGCATCAGCATCTATCCCCATAGGTGTGCTGGCTGTTGTGTCTTGGTGTATCAGCATCTACCTCACATAGGTGTGCTCGCTGCTTTGTCTTTGTGTATCAGCATCTATCCCCATAGGTGTGCTGGCAGCTGTGTGTTTGTGTATCAGCATCTATCCCATAGGTGTGCTGGCTGTTGTGTCTTTGTGTATCAGCATCTATTCCCATAGGTGTCCTGGCTGCTGTGTGTTTGTGTATCAGCATCTATCCCCATAGGTGTGCTGGCTGTTGTGTCTTGGTGTATCAGCATCTACCTCACATAGGTATGCTCGCTGCTGTGTCTTTGTGTATCAGCATCTATCCCATAGGTGTGCTGGCTGTTGTGCCTTTGTGTATCAGCATCTATCCCCATAGGTGTGCTGGCTGTTGTGTCTTGGTGTATCAGCATCTACCTCACATAGGTGTGCTGGCTGCTGTGTCTTTGTGCATCAGCATCTATCCCATAGATGTGCTGGCTGTTGTGCTTTTGTGTATCAGCATCTACCTCACATAGGTGTGCTGGCATGTGGGGCCTTGTGCATCAGCATCAATTCCCATAGTTGTGCTGGCTGCTGTGTGTTTGTGCATCAGCATCTATCCCATAGGTGTGCTGGCTGCTGTGTGTTTGTGCATCAGCATCTATTCCCATAGGTGTGCTGGCTGCTGTGTGTTTGTGATCAGCATCTATCCCATAGGTGTGCTGGCTGCTGTGTCTTTGTGTATCAGCATCTATCCCTATAGGTGTGGTGGCTGTTGTGTGTTTGTGTATCAGCATCTATCCCTATAGGTGTGCTGGCTGTTGTGTGTTTGTGCATCAACATCTATCCCCATAGGTGTGCTGGCTGCTGTGTGTTTGTGCATCAGCATCTATCCCAGAGGTGTGCTGGATGCTGGTTCTTTGTGTATCAGCATCTATCCCATAGGTGTGCTGGCTGCTGTGTCTTTGTGTATCAGCATCTATCCCCATAGGTGTGCTGGCTGCTGTGTGTTTGTGCATCAGCATCTATCCCATAGGTGTGCTGGCTGTTGTGTCTTTGTGTATCAGCATCTGTCCCCATAGGTGTGCTGGCTGTTGTGTCTTGGTGTATCAGCATCTACCTCACATAGGTGTGCTCGCTGCTGTGTCTTTGTGTATCAGCATGTATCCCCATAGGTGTGCTGGCTGCTGTGTGTTTGTGCATCAGCATCTATCCCCATAGGTGTGCTGGCTGCTGTGTCTTTGTGTATCAGCATCTATCCCATAGGTGTGCTGGCTGTTGTGTCTTTGTGTATCAGCATCTATTCCCATAGGTGTGCTGGCTGCTGTGTGTTTGTGTATCAGCATCTATCCCATAGGTGTGCTGGCTGCTGTGTCTTTGTGTGTCAGCATCTATCCCGATAGGTGTGCTGGCTGCAGTGTCTTTGTGTATCAGCATGTATCCCCATAGGTGTGCTGACTGTTGTGTCTTGGTGTATCAGCATCTACCTCACATAGTTGTGCTGGCTGCTGTGTCTTTGCATCAGCATCTACCCCATAGGTGTGCTGGCTGTTGTGTGTTTGTGCATCGGCATGTATCCCCATAGGTGTGCTGGCTGTTGTGACTTTGTGTATCAGCATCTATCCCCATAGGTGTGCTGGCTGTTGTGTCTTTGTGCATCAGCATCTATCCCCATAGGTGTGCTCGCTGCTGTGTCTTTCTGCATCAGCATCTATCCCATAGGTGTGCTGGCTGCTGTGTCTTTGTGTATCAGCATCTATTCCCATAGGTGTGCTGGCTGCTGTGTGTTTGTGTATCAGCATCTATCCCATAGGTGTGCTGGCTGCTGTGTCTTTGTGTATCAACATCTATCCCGATAGGTGTGCTCGCTGCTGTGTCTTTCTGCATCAGCATCTATCCCATAGGTGTGCTGGCTGCTGTGTCTTTGTGTATCAGCATCTATCCCATAGGTGTGCTGGCTGTTGTGTCTTTGTGTATCAGCATCTATTCCCATAGGTGTGCTGGCTGCTGTGTGTTTGTGTATCAGCATCTATCCCATAGGTGTGCTGGCTGCTGTGTCTTTGTGCATCAACATCTATCCCCAAAGGTGTGCTGGCTGCTGTATCTTTGTGTATCAGCATCTATCCCATAGGTGTGCTCGCTGCTGTGTCTTTGTGTATCAGTATCTATTCCATAGGTGTCCTGGCTGTTGTGTCTTTGTGCATCAGCATCTATCCCCATAGGTTTGCTAGCTGTTGTGTCTTTGTGCATCAGCATCTATCCCCATAGGTGTGATGGCTGCTGTATCTTTGTGCATCAGCATCTATCCCCATAGGTGTGCTGGCTGCTGTGTCTTTGTGCATCAGCATCTATCCCCATAGGTGTGCTGGCTGTTGTGTCTTTGTGAATCAGCATCTATTACCATAGGTGTGCTGGCTGTTGTGTCTTTGTGTATCAGCATCTATCCCATAGGTGTGCTGGCTGCTGTGTCTTTGTGTATCAGCATCTATCCCATAGGTGTGCTGGCTGTTGTGTCTTTGTGTATCAGCATCCACCCCATAGGTGTGCTGGCTGCTGTGTCTTTGTGTATCAGCATGTATCCCCATAGGTGTGCTGTCTGCTATGTGTTTGTGTGCCAGCATCTATTCCCATAGGTGTGCTGACTGCTGTGTCTTTGTGTGTCAGCATCTATTCCCATAGGTGTGCTGGCTGCTGTGTGTTTGTGCATCAGCATCTACCCCATAGGTGTGCTGGCTGCTGTGTCTTTGTGTATCAGCATCTATTCCCATAGGTGTGCTGGCTGCTGTGTGTTTGTGTATCAGCATCTATTCCCATAGGTGTGCTGGCTGCTGTGTCTTTGTGCATCTGCATCTATCCCCATAGGTGAGCTGGCTGTTGTGTCTTTGTGCATCGGCATGTATCCCCATAGGTGTGCTGGCTGTTGTGACTTTGTGTATCAGCATCTATCCCCATAGGTGTGCTGGCTGTTGTGTCTTTGTGCATCAGCATCTATCCCCATAGGTGTGCTCGCTGCTGTGTCTTTCTGCATCAGCATCTATCCCATAGGTGTGCTGGCTGCTGTGTCTTTGTGTATCAGCATCTATCCCATAGGTGTGCTGGCTGTTGAGTCTTTGTGTATCAGCATCTATTCCCATAGGTGTGCTGGCTGCTGTGTGTTTGTGTATCAGCATCTATCCCATAGGTGTGCTGGCTGCTGTGTCTTTGTGTATCAACATCTATCCCGATAGGTGTGCTCGCTGCTGTGTCTTTGTGTATCAGCATGTATCCCCATAGGTGTGCTGACTGTTGATTCTTTGTGTATCAGCATGTATCCCATAGGTGTGCTGGCTGCTGTGTGTTTGTGTATCAGCATCTATCCCATAGGTGTGCTGGCTGTTGTGTCTTTGTGTATCAGGATCTATTCCCATAGGTGTGCTGGCTGTTGTGTCTTTGTGCATCAGCATCTATCCCCATAGGTGTGCTGGCTGTTGTGTCTTGGTGTATCAGCATCTACCTCACATAGGTGTGCTCGCTGCTTTGTCTTTGTGTATCAGCATCTATCCCCATAGGTGTGCTGGCTGCTGTGTGTTTGTGTATCAGCATCTATCCCATAGGTGTGCTGGCTGTTGTGTCTTTGTGTATCAGCATCTATTCCCATAGGTGTCCTGGCTGCTGTGTGTTTGTGTATCAGCATCTATCCCCATAGGTGTGCTGGCTGTTGTGTCTTGGTGTATCAGCATCTACCTCACATAGGTATGCTCGCTGCTGTGTCTTTGTGTATCAGCATCTATCCCATAGGTGTGCTGGCTGTTGTGCCTTTGTGTATCAGCATCTATCCCCATAGGTGTGCTGGCTGTTGTGTCTTGGTGTATCAGCATCTACCTCACATAGGTGTGCTGGCTGCTGTTTCTTTGTGCATCAGCATCTATCCCATAGATGTGCTGGCTGTTGTGCTTTTGTGTATCAGCATCTACCTCACATAGGTGTGCTGGCATGTGGGGCCTTGTGCATCAGCATCAATTCCCATAGTTGTGCTGGCTGCTGTGTGTTTGTGCATCAGCATCTATCCCATAGGTGTGCTGGCTGCTGTGTGTTTGTGCATCAGCATCTATTCCCATAGGTGTGCTGGCTGCTGTGTGTTTGTGATCAGCATCTATCCCATAGGTGTGCTGGCTGCTGTGTCTTTGTGTATCAGCATCTATCCCTATAGGTGTGGTGGCTGTTGTGTGTTTGTGTATCAGCATCTATCCCTATAGGTGTGCTGGCTGTTGTGTGTTTGTGCATCAACATCTATCCCCATAGGTGTGCTGGCTGCTGTGTGTTTGTGCATCAGCATCTATCCCAGAGGTGTGCTGGATGCTGGTTCTTTGTGTATCAGCATCTATCCCATAGGTGTGCTGGCTGCTGTGTCGTTGTGTATCAGCATCTATCCCCATAGGTGTGCTGGCTGCTGTGTGTTTGTGCATCAGCATCTATCCCATAGGTGTGCTGGCTGTTGTGTCTTTGTGTATCAGCATCTATCCCCATAGGTGTGCTGGCTGTTGTGTCTTGGTGTATCAGCATCTACCTCACATAGGTGTGCTCGCTGCTGTGTCTTTGTGTATCAGCATGTATCCCCATAGGTGTGCTGGCTGCTGTGTGTTTGTGCATCAGCATCTATCCCCATAGGTGTGCTGGCTGCTGTGTCTTTGTGTATCAGCATCTATCCCATAGGTGTGCTGGCTGTTGTGTCTTTGTGTATCAGCATCTATTCCCATAGGTGTGCTGGCTGCTGTGTGTTTGTGTATCAGCATCTATCCCATAGGTGTGCTGGCTGCTGTGTCTTTGTGTGTCAGCATCTATCCCGATAGGTGTGCTGGCTGCAGTGTCTTTGTGTATCAGCATGTATCCCCATAGGTGTGCTGACTGTTGTGTCTTGGTGTATCAGCATCTACCTCACATAGTTGTGCTGGCTGCTGTGTCTTTGCATCAGCATCTACCCCATAGGTGTGCTGGCTGTTGTGTGTTTGTGCATCGGCATGTATCCCCATAGGTGTGCTGGCTGTTGTGACTTTGTGTATCAGCATCTATCCCCATAGGTGTGCTGGCTGTTGTGTCTTTGTGCATCAGCATCTATCCCCATAGGTGTGCTCGCTGCTGTGTCTTTCTGCATCAGCATCTATCCCATAGGTGTGCTGGCTGCTGTGTCTTTGTGTATCAGCATCTATCCCATAGGTGTGCTGGCTGTTGTGTCTTTGTGTATCAGCATCTATTCCCATAGGTGTGCTGGCTGCTGTGTGTTTGTGTATCAGCATCTATCCCATAGGTGTGCTGGCTGCTGTGTCTTTGTGTATCAACATCTATCCCGATAGGTGTGCTCGCTGCTGTGTCTTTGTGTATCAGCATGTATCCCCATAGGTGTGCTGACTGTTGATTCTTTGTGTATCAGCATGTATCCCATAGGTGTGCTGGCTGCTGTGTGTTTCTGTATCAGCATCTATCCCATAGGTGTGCTGGCTGTTGTGTCTTTGTGTATCAGGATCTATTCCCATAGGTGTGCTGGCTGTTGTGTCTTTGTGCATCAGCATCTATCCCCATAGGTGTGCTGGCTGTTGTGTCTTGGTGTATCAGCATCTACCTCACATAGGTGTGCTCGCTGCTTTGTCTTTGTGTATCAGCATCTATCCCCATAGGTGTGCTGGCAGCTGTGTGTTTGTGTATCAGCATCTATCCCATAGGTGTGCTGGCTGTTGTGTCTTTGTGTATCAGCATCTATTCCCATAGGTGTCCTGGCTGCTGTGTGTTTGTGTATCAGCATCTATCCCCATAGGTGTGCTGGCTGTTGTGTCTTGGTGTATCAGCATCTACCTCACATAGGTATGCTCGCTGCTGTGTCTTTGTGTATCAGCATCTATCCCATAGGTGTGCTGGCTGTTGTGCCTTTGTGTATCAGCATCTATCCCCATAGGTGTGCTGGCTGTTGTGTCTTGGTGTATCAGCATCTACCTCACATAGGTGTGCTGGCTGCTGTGTCTTTGTGCATCAGCATCTATCCCATAGATGTGCTGGCTGTTGTGCTTTTGTGTATCAGCATCTACCTCACATAGGTGTGCTGGCATGTGGGGCCTTGTGCATCAGCATCAATTCCCATAGTTGTGCTGGCTGCTGTGTGTTTGTGCATCAGCATCTATCCCATAGGTGTGCTGGCTGCTGTGTGTTTGTGCATCAGCATCTATTCCCATAGGTGTGCTGGCTGCTGTGTGTTTGTGATCAGCATCTATCCCATAGGTGTGCTGGCTGCTGTGTCTTTGTGTATCAGCATCTATCCCTATAGGTGTGGTGGCTGTTGTGTGTTTGTGTATCAGCATCTATCCCTATAGGTGTGCTGGCTGTTGTGTGTTTGTGCATCAACATCTATCCCCATAGGTGTGCTGGCTGCTGTGTGTTTGTGCATCAGCATCTATCCCAGAGGTGTGCTGGATGCTGGTTCTTTGTGTATCAGCATCTATCCCATAGGTGTGCTGGCTGCTGTGTCTTTGTGTATCAGCATCTATCCCCATAGGTGTGCTGGCTGCTGTGTGTTTGTGCATCAGCATCTATCCCATAGGTGTGCTGGCTGTTGTGTCTTTGTGTATCAGCATCTGTCCCCATAGGTGTGCTGGCTGTTGTGTCTTGGTGTATCAGCATCTACCTCACATAGGTGTGCTCGCTGCTGTGTCTTTGTGTATCAGCATGTATCCCCATAGGTGTGCTGGCTGCTGTGTGTTTGTGCATCAGCATCTATCCCCATAGGTGTGCTGGCTGCTGTGTCTTTGTGTATCAGCATCTATCCCATAGGTGTGCTGGCTGTTGTGTCTTTGTGTATCAGCATCTATTCCCATAGGTGTGCTGGCTGCTGTGTGTTTGTGTATCAGCATCTATCCCATAGGTGTGCTGGCTGCTGTGTCTTTGTGTGTCAGCATCTACCCCGATAGGTGTGCTGGCTGCAGTGTCTTTGTGTATCAGCATGTATCCCCATAGGTGTGCTGACTGTTGTGTCTTGGTGTATCAGCATCTACCTCACATAGTTGTGCTGGCTGCTGTGTCTTTGCATCAGCATCTACCCCATAGGTGTGCTGGCTGTTGTGTGTTTGTGTATCGGCATGTATCCCATAGGTGTTCTGGCTGCTGTGTCTTTGTGCATCAGCATCTATTCCCATAGGTGTGCTGGCTGCTGTGTGTTTGTGTATCAGCATCTATCCCATAGGTGTGCTGGCTGCTGGGTCTTTGTGTATCAGCATCTATACCTATAAGTTTGCTGGCTGTTGTGTGTTTGTGCATCAGTATCTATCCCCATAGGTGTGCTGGCTGCTGTGTGTTTGTGTATCAGCATCTATCCCATAGGTGTGCTGGCTGCTGTATCTTTGTGTATAAGCATCTATCCCCATAGGTGTGCTGGCTGTTGTGTCTTTGTGTATCAGCATCTATCCCCAAAGGTGTGCTCGCTGCTGTGTCTTTGTGTATCAGCATCTATCCCCATAGGTGATGGCTGTTGTGTCCTTGTGTATCAGCATCTATCCCATAGGTGTGCTGGCTGTTGTGTCTTTGTGTATCAGCATCTATTCCCATAGGTGTCCTGGCTGCTGTGTGTTTGTGTATCAGCATCTATCCCCATAGGTGTGCTGGCTGTTGTGTGTTTGTGCATCAGCATGTATCCCCATAGGTGTGCTGGCTGCTGTGTGTTTGTGATCAGCATCTATCCCATAGGTGTGCTGGCTGCTGTGTCTTTTTGTATCAGCATCTATCCCCAAAGGTGTGCTCGCTGCTGTGTCTTTGTGTATCAGCATCTATGCCCATAGGTGTGCTGGCTGTTGTGTCTTTGTGTATCAGCATCTATCCCATAGGTGTGCTGGCTGTTGTGTCTTTGTGTATCAGCATCTATTCCCATAGGTGTCCTGGCTGCTGTGTGTTTGTGTATCAGCATCTATCCCCATAGGTGTGCTGGCTGTTGTGTGTTTGTGCATCAGCATGTATCCCCATAGGTGTGCTGGCTGCTGTGTGTTTGTGATCAGCATCTATCCCATAGGTGTGCTGGCTGCTGTGTCTTTTTGTATCAGCATCTATCCCTATAGGTGTGTTGGCTGTTGTGTGTTTGTGCATCAGCATCTATCCCCATAGGTGTGCTGGCTGCTGTGTGTTTGTGTATCAGCATCTATCCCATAGGTGTGCTGTCTGCTGTGTCTTTGTGTATCAGCATCTATCCCTATAGGTGTGCTGGCTGTTGTGTGTTTGTGCATCAGCATCTATCCCCATAGGTGTGCTGGCTGCTGTGTGTTTGTGCATCAGCATCTATCCCATAGGTGTGCTGGATGCTGTGTCTTTGTGTATCAGCATCTATCCCCATAGGTGTGCTGGCTGTTGTGTCTTGGTGTATCAGCATCTATCCCTATGGGTGTGCTGGCTGCTGTGTGTTTGTGTATCAGCATCTATCCCATAGGTGTGCAGGCTGCTGTGTCTTTGTGTATCAGCATCTATCCCCATAGGTGTGCTGGCTGTTGTGTCTTTGTGTATCAGCATCTATCCCCATAGGTGTGCTCGCTGCTGTGTCTTTGTGTATCAGCATCTATCCCCATAGGTGTGCTGGCTGTTGTGTCTTTGTGTATCAGCATCTATCCCATAGGTGTGCTGGCTGTTTTGTCTTTGTGTATCAGCATCTATTCCCATAGGTGTCCTGGCTGCTGTGTGTTTGTGTATCAGCATCTATCCCCATAGGTGTGCTGGCTGTTGTGTGTTTGTGCATCAGCATGTATCCCCATAGGTGTGCTGGCTGCTGTGTGTTTGTGATCAGCATCTATCCCATAGGTGTGCTGGCTGCTGTGTCTTTTTGTATCAGCATCTATCCCTATAGGTGTGTTGGCTGTTGTGTGTTTGTGCATCAGCATCTATCCCCATAGGTGTGCTGGCTGCTGTGTGTTTGTGTATCAGCATCTATACCATAGGTGTGCTGGCTGCTGTGTCTTTGTGTATCAGCATCTATCCCTATAGGTGTGCTGGCTGTTGTGTGTTTGTGCATCAGCATCTATCCCCATAGGTGTGCTAGCTGCTGTGTGTTTGTGCATCAGCATCTATCCCATAGGTGTGCTGGATGTTGTGTCTTTGTGTATCAGCATCTATCCCCATAGGTGTGCTGGCTGTTGTGTCTTGGTGTATCAGCATCTATCCCTATAGGTGTGCTGGCTGCTGTGTCTTTGTGCATCAGCATCTTTCCCATAGGTGTGCTGGCTGTTGTGTTTTTGTGTATCAGCATCTACCTCACATAGGTGTGCTGGCTGTTGTGTCCTTGTGCATCAGCATCAATTCCCATAGTTGTGCTGGCTGCTGTGTGTTTGTGCATCAGCATCTATCCCATAGGTGTGCTGGCTGCTTTGTCTTTGTGTATCAGCATCTATCCCACAGGTGTGCTGGCTGCTGTGTGTTTGTGCATCAGCATCTATCCCATAGGTGTGCTGGCTGTTGTGTCTTTGTGCATCAGCATCTATCCCCATAGGTGTGCTGGCTGTTGTGTCTTGGTGTATCAGCATCTACCTCACATAGGTGTGCTCGCTGCTTTGTCTTTGTGTATCAGCATCTATCCCCATAGGTGTGCTGGCTGCTGTGTGTTTGTGTATCAGCATCTATCCCATAGGTGTGCTGGCTGTTGTGTCTTTGTGTATCAGCATCTATTCCCATAGGTGTCCTGGCTGTTGTGTCTTTGTGTATCAGCATCTATTCCCATAGGTGTCCTGGCTGCTGTGTGTTTGTGTATCAGCATCTATCCCCATAGGTGTGCTGGCTGTTGTGTCTTTGTGTATCAGCATCTACCTCACATAGGTATGCTCGCTGCTGTGTCTTTGTGTATCAGCATCTATCCCATAGGTGTGCTGGCTGTTGTGCCTTTGTGTATCAGCATCTATCCCCATAGGTGTGCTGGCTGTTGTGTCTTGGTGTATCAGCATCTACCTCACATAGGTGTGCTGGCTGCTGTGTCTTTGTGCATCAGCATCTATCCCATAGGTGTGCTGGCTGTTGTGTTTTTGTGTATCAGCATCTACCTCACATAGGTGTGCTGGCATGTGGGGCCTTGTGCATCAGCATCAATTCCCATAGTTGTGCTGGCTGCTGTGTGTTTGTGCATCAGCATCTATCCCATAGGTGTGCTGGCGGCTGTGTGTTTGTGCATCAGCATCTATTCCCATAGGTGTGCTGGCTGCTGTGTGTTTGTGATCAGCATCTATCCCAAAGGTGTGCTGGCTGCTGTGTCTTTGTGTATCAGCATCTATCACTATAGGTGTGGTGGCTGTTGTGTGTTTGTGTATCAGCATCTATCCCTATAGGTGTGCTGGCTGTTGTGTGTTTGTGCATCAACATCTATCCCCATAGGTGTGCTGGCTGCTGTGTGTTTGTGCATCAGCATCTATCCCAGAGGTGTGCTGGATGCTGGTTCTTTGTGTATCAGCATCTATCCCATAGGTGTGCTGGCTGCTGTGTCTTTGTGTATCAGCATCTATCCCCATAGGTGTGCTGGCTGCTGTGTGTTTGTGCATCAGCATCTATCCCATAGGTGTGCTGGCTGTTGTGTCTTTGTGTATCAGCATCTATCCCCATAGGTGTGCTGGCTGTTGTGTCTTGGTGTATCAGCATCTACCTCACATAGGTGTGCTCGCTGCTGTGTCTTTGTGTATCAGCATGTATCCCCATAGGTGTGCTGGCTGCTGTGTGTTTGTGCATCAGCATCTATCCCCATAGGTGTGCTGGCTGCTGTGTCTTTGTGTATCAGCATCTATCCCATAGGTGTGCTGGCTGTTGTGTCTTTGTGTATCAGCATCTATTCCCATAGGTGTGCTGGCTGCTGTGTGTTTGTGTATCAGCATCTATCCCATAGGTGTGCTGGCTGCTGTGTCTTTGTGTGTCAGCATCTATCCCGATAGGTGTGCTGGCTACTGTGTCTTTGTGTATCAGCATGTATCCCCATAGGTGTGCTGACTGTTGTGTCTTGGTGTATCAGCATCTACCTCACATAGTTGTGCTGGCTGCTGTGTCTTTGCATCAGCATCTACCCCATAGGTGTGCTGGCTGTTGTGTGTTTGTGTATCAGCATGTATCCCATAGGTGTTCTGGCTGCTGTGTCTTTGTGCATCAGCATCTACCAGCACAGGTGTGCTGGCTGTAGTGTCTTTGTGCATCAGCATCTATTCCCATAGGTGTGCTGGCTGCTGTGTGTTTGTGTATCAGCATCTATCCCATAGGTGTGCTGGCTGCTGTGTCTTTGTGTATCAGCATCTATCCCTATAGGTTTGCTGGCTGTTGTGTGTTTGTGCATCAGTATCTATCCCCATAGGTGTGCTGGCTGCTGTGTGTTTGTGTATCAGCATCTATCCCATAGGTGTGCTGGCTGCTGTATCTTTGTGTATAAGCATCTATCCCCATAGGTGTGCTCGCTGCTGTGTCTTTGTGTATCAGCATCTATCCCCATAGGTGTGCTGGCTGTTGTGTCTTTGTGTATCAGCATCTATCCCATAGGTGTGCTGGCTGTTGTGTCTTTCTGTATCAGCATCTATTCCCATAGGTGTCCTGGCTGCTGTGTGTTTGTGTATCAGCATCTATCCCCATAGGTGTGCTGGCTGTTGTGTGTTTGTGCATCAGCATGTATCCCCATAGGTGTGCTGGCTGCTGTGTGTTTGTGATCAGCATCTATCCCATAGGTGTGCTGGCTGCTGTGTCTTTTTGTATCAGCATCTATCCCCAAAGGTGTGCTCGCTGCTGTGTCTTTGTGTATCAGCATCTATCCCCATAGGTGTGCTGGCTGTTGTGTCTTTGTGTATCAGCATCTATCCCATAGGTGTGCTGGCTGTTGTGTCTTTGTGTATCAGCATCTATTCCCATAGGTGTCCTGGCTGCTGTGTGTTTGTGTATCAGCATCTATCCCCATAGGTGTGCTGGCTGTTGTGTGTTTGTGCATCAGCATGTATCCCCATAGGTGTGCTGGCTGCTGTGTGTTTGTGATCAGCATCTATCCCATAGGTGTGCTGGCTGCTGTGTCTTTTTGTATCAGCATCTATCCCTATAGGTGTGTTGGCTGTTGTGTGTTTGTGCATCAGCATCTATCCCCATAGGTGTGCTGGCTGCTGTGTGTTTGTGTATCAGCATCTATCCCATAGGTGTGCTGTCTGCTGTGTCTTTGTGTATCAGCATCTATCCCTATAGGTGTGCTGGCTGTTGTGTGTTTGTGCATCAGCATCTATCCCCATAGGTGTGCTGGCTGCTGTGTGTTTGTGCATCAGCATCTATCCCATAGGTGTGCTGGATGCTGTGTCTTTGTGTATCAGCATCTATCCCCATAGGTGTGCTGGCTGTTGTGTCTTGGTGTATCAGCATCTATCCCTATGGGTGTGCTGGCTGCTGTGTGTTTGTCTATCAGCATCTATCCCATAGGTGTGCTGGCTGCTGTGTCTTTGTGTATCAGCATCTATCCCCATAGGTGTGCTGGCTGTTGTGTCTTTGTGTATCAGCATCTATCCCCATAGGTGTGCTCGCTGCTGTGTCTTTGTGTATCAGCATCTATCCCCATAGGTGTGCTGGCTGTTGTGTCTTTGCGTATCAGCATCTATCCCATAGGTGTGCTGGCTGTTGTGTCTTTGTGTATCAGCATCTATTCCCATAGGTGTCCTGGCTGCTGTGTGTTTGTGTATCAGCATCTATCCCCATAGGTGTGCTGGCTGTTGTGTGTTTGTGCATCAGCATGTATCCCCATAGGTGTGCTGGCTGCTGTGTGTTTGTGATCAGCATCTATCCCATAGGTGTGCTGGCTGCTGTGTCTTTTTGTATCAGCATCTATCCCTATAGGAGTGTTGGCTGTTGTGTGTTTGTGCATCAGCATCTATCCCCATAGGTGTGCTGGCTGCTGTGTGTTTGTGTATCAGCATCTATCCCATAGGTGTGCTGGCTGCTGTGTCTTTGTGTATCAGCATCTATCCCTATAGGTGTGCTGGCTGTTGTGTGTTTGTGCATCAGCATCTATCCCCATAGGTGTGCTGGCTGCTGTGTGTTTGTACATCAGCATCTATCCCATAGGTGTGCTGGATGTTGTGTCTTTGTGTATCAGCATCTATCCCCATAGGTGTGCTGGCTGTTGTGTCTTGGTGTATCAGCATCTATCCCTATAGGTGTGCTGGCTGCTGTGTCTTTGTGCATCAGCATCTATCCCATAGGTGTGCTGGCTGTTGTGTTTTTGTGTATCAGCATCTACCTCACATAGGTGTGCTGGCTGTTGTGTCCTCGTGCATCAGCATCAATTCCCATAGTTGTGCTGGCTGCTGTGTGTTTGTGCATCAGCATCTATCCCATAGGTGTGCTGGCTGCTTTGTCTTTGTGTATCAGCATCTATCCCATAGGTGTGCTGGCTGTTGTGTCTTTGTGTATCAGCATCTATTCCCATAGGTGTCCTGGCTGCTGTGTGTTTGTGTATCAGCATCTATCCCCATAGGTGTGCTGGCTGTTGTGTGTTTGTGCATCAGCATGTATCCCCATAGGTGTGCTGGCTGCTGTGTGTTTGTGATCAGCATCTATCCCATAGGTGTGCTGGCTGCTGTGTCTTTTTGTATCAGCATCTATCCCTATAGGTGTGTTGGCTGTTGTGTGTTTGTGCATCAGCATCTATCCCCATAGGTGTGCTGGCTGCTCTGTGTTTGTGTATCAGCATCTATCCCATAGGTGTGCTGTCTGCTGTGTCTTTGTGTATCAGCATCTATCCCTATAGGTGTGCTGGCTGTTGTGTGTTTGTGCATCAGCATCTATCCCCATAGGTGTGCTGGCTGCTGTGTGTTTGTGCATCAGCATCTATCCCATAGGTGTGCTGGATGCTGTGTCTTTGTGTATCAGCATCTATCCCCATAGGTGTGCTGGCTGTTGTGTCTTGGTGTATCAGCATCTATCCCTATGGGTGTGCTGGCTGCTGTGTGTTTGTGTATCAGCATCTATCCCATAGGTGTGCTGGCTGCTGTGTCTTTGTGTATCAGCATCTATCCCCATAGGTGTGCTGGCTGTTGTGTCTTTGTGTATCAGCATCTATCCCCATAGGTGTGCTCGCTGCTGTGTCTTTGTGTATCAGCATCTATCCCCATAGGTGTGCTGGCTGTTGTGTCTTTGCGTATCAGCATCTATCCCATAGGTGTGCTGGCTGTTGTGTCTTTGTGTATCAGCATCTATTCCCATAGGTGTCCTGGCTGCTGTGTGTTTGTGTATCAGCATCTATCCCCATAGGTGTGCTGGCTGTTGTGTCTTTGTGCATCAGCATCTATCCCCATAGGTGTGCTCGCTGCTGTGTCTTTCTGCATCAGCATCTATCCCATAGGTGTGCTGGCTGCTGTGTCTTTTTGTATCAGCATCTATCCCTATAGGTGTGTTGGCTGTTGTGTGTTTGTGCATCAGCATCTATCCCCATAGGTGTGCTGGCTGCTGTGTGTTTGTGTATCAGCATCTATCCCATAGGTGTGCTGGCTGCTGTGTCTTTGTGTATCAGCATCTATCCCTATAGGTGTGCTGGCTGTTGTGTGTTTGTGCATCAGCATCTATCCCCATAGGTGTGCTGGCTGCTGTGTGTTTGTGCATCAGCATCTATCCCATAGGTGTGCTGGATGTTGTGTCTTTGTGTATCAGCATCTATCCCCATAGGTGTGCTGGCTGTTGTGTCTTGGTGTATCAGCATCTATCCCTATAGGTGTGCTGGCTGCTGTGTCTTTGTGCATCAGCATCTATCCCATAGGTGTGCTGGCTGTTGTGTTTTTGTGTATCAGCATCTACCTCACATAGGTGTGCTGGCTGTTGTGTCCTTGTGCATCAGCATCAATTCCCATAGTTGTGCTGGCTGCTGTGTGTTTGTGCATCAGCATCTATCCCATAGGTGTGCTGGCTGCTTTGTCTTTGTGTATCAGCATCTATCCCCATAGGTGTGCTCGCTGTTGTGTGTTTGTGTATCAGCATCTGTCCCCATAGGTGTGCTCGCTGCTGTGTCTTTGTCTATCAGCATCTATCCCCATAGGTGTGCTCGGTGTTGTGTCTTTGTGTATCAGCATCTATCCCCATAGGTGTGCTGGCTGCTGTTTCTTTGTGTATCAGCATCTATCCCATAGGTGTGCTGGCTGCTGTGTCTTTGTGCATCAGCATCTATTCCCATAGGTGTGCTGGCTGCTGTGTCTTTGTGCATCAGCATCTATCACATAGGTGTGCTGGCTGCTGTGTCTTTGTGCATCAGCATCTATCCCATAGGTGTGCTGGCTGTTGTGTCTTTGTGCATCAGCATCTATCACATATGTGTGCTGGCTGTTGTGTCTTTGTGTATCAGCATCTACCTCACATAGGTGTGCTGGCTGCTGTGTGTTTGTGCATCAGCATCTATCCCATAGGTGTGCTGGCTGCTGTGTCTTTGTGCATCAGCATCGATCACATAGGTGTGCTGGCTGTTGTGTCTTTGTGTATCAGCATCTACCTCACATAGGTGTGATGGCAGTTGTGTCTTTGTGCATCAGCATCTACCCCATAGGTGTGCTGGCTGCTGTGTTTTTGTGTATTAGCATCTATCCCATAGGTGTGCTGGCTGTTGTGTCTTTGTGTATCAGCATCTAACCCATAGGTGTGCTGGCTGTTGTGTCTTTGTACATCAGCATCTACCTCATATGGGTGTGCTGGCTGTTGTGTGCTTCAGCATCAGCATCTACGAGCATAGGTGTGCTGGCTGCTGTGTCTTTGTGTATCAGCATCTATCCCCCTAGGTGTGCTGGCTGCTGTATCTTTGTGCATCAGCATCTATTCCCATAGGTGTGCTGGCTGCTGTGTGTTTGTGCATCAGCATCTATCCCCATAGATGTGCTGGTTGCTGTGTCTTTGTGCATCAGCATCTATTCCCATAGGTTTGCTGGCTGCTGTGTCTTTGTGTATCAGCATGTATCCCCATAGGTGTGCTATCTGCTGTGTGTTTGTTTATCAGCATCTACCCCATAAGTGTGCTGGCTGCTGTGTGTTTGTGCATTATCATCTATCCCATAGGTGTGCTGGCTGCTGTGTGTTTGTGCATCAGAAATCTATTCCCATAGTTGTGCTGGCTGCTGTATGTTTGTGCATCATCATCTATCCCATAGGTGTGCTGGCTGTTGTGTGTTTGTGTATCAGCATCTATCCCCATAGGTGTGCTGGCTGCTGTATCTTTGTGTATCAGCATCTATCCCATAGGTGTGCTGGCTGCTGTGTCTTTGTGCATCAACATGTATCCCATAGGTGTGCTGGCTGCTGTGTGTTTGTGCATCATCTATTCCCATATGTGTGCTGGCTGCTGTGTGTTTGTGCATCATCTATTCCCATATGTGTACTGGCTGCTGTGTCTTTGTCCATCAGCATCTATCCCATACAATCATTTTCTTATTTTCCAAGAGCACTTTTTAGCTCCCTTTATCTGCAGTTCCACTCTTAACCATTTGACTTGCTCTCACCCGTCTGAAGAAAATGTAGAAAAGTGATGCAATTCCTAGAAATGTTAGGAATATAAGCCTGATAGTTTTGTGAGGGCAATGCTACATTGGTTTATTTTGTGACTAGAGGCTTCTCTGCTTTTGTGAGTTGAAGTGTTCTATGCTTCCTGTAGGCTGAGAATGGGATTTTGTTTCTTTTATCTTTGGTTCTCTGAGATGGGAAACTGACTACTATTGGCCTGAAGTGGAAAGGAGGCGGGACTGGACTCAATACGACAGCCCCAGACCATGGGCGCATGCAGACATTTTTTCAGGGTGTGGCATCCCGGACTGTTTTTGGCGAGAGCCGCAGCCGTACTAGTGCAGGCAGCGTAACACTATGGCAGCCGTAGTGTTATGGGGCACTGTGAACCTGCCCACCAGGCTGTAACTAAATGCAGCGTGGGGCAAGCACCCCTCTCTCACCTCCGCCTATGGACCCCCATGCCCCGGACGTCAAAGTTAAAGGAGATTTCACCAGGGGAACTGGTGTGGAGCACTCGAAGAGCAGAATTGAGCCAGACTGTTTTAGTGCTGCTAAAAGAACTGTATTAGACAGCCTGGACATGGTTATTGTTCCACTACTGTGTTGCTATATGTGTTGTCTTTGGAGGAATGAATGGTGTAATATGGGTAGGTGACGAGCGGTAGACTGGCAGGTCGGCAAAGGGGAGATCCTCTAGAGAAGAGGTGTGTGTGTCTTCCATGGTATAGAGCGAGCAGGCTCCTGAAAGATGCAGAAAGGAGAGGCTAGGCAGGCATGTCAGCACCCTAAGCATCTCATGAGGATAAATGTGAGCATGATAGAGATGCATTGATCCATCCGTACCAGCAGAGACTCATTGGCTCCTTCAGACCAGTTACTCCACTAGCTCCTCCCCACATAAAACTGAAGGAAAGTTGAGAGAAAGGGGGTAAATGGGTGAGAATGAGAGATACCTTCCTTCCTCCTTACACAAGATCATTTAGATGAAGATAGCTGAGGAGTCTACCCTCCCCCACCCATCTCTCTATTAACCTACCCACCTCCATGGGATGAGCTGCAGCACAAAGCTGGCAGACTCATTTTTTGTGTCCCTGAGTGTGAATGTGAAATAGAGATGGGGGCTAAGACATCAATGAAATAAGAGACTCTAACATAGCTACTCACACTATGCAATACCAGTGTGTAAAAAACATGAGCAAGATCTTGAAACAGTGGGTGAAACTCACTATTTAGGATGAGACACAATCTTTTTCAGAGAATGGAACCTTTGACTTAAAAAGGCTTACTAATCAAAGAAAAAATGAAAGGATCCTAAAACAAAATTGAACCTTAGCAATGGCCTGTATTTCTTTACGGGCTTGAGGAAGTGAGCAAACAAAAACACAAGGGTAAGAGAAAGAAACAGCACCAGGAGAAACTCAAATATTAAACTAGGCAATCAATCAGTCGATTTATAGAGCGCAGCTAATCATCCGAGAGGGTATCCAGGTGCTTGCAGGGTCCAATGGACTCATTCAAATAGCCAGGTCTTGAGAGCTTTTTGGAATTCCCGTAAAGAAGGGGAGGTCTGGAGCCAGTGGAGGAGGCTGTTCCACGTATTTGCTGCCAGATAGCACAAGGATCGTCCTCTGCTTGTGCTTCTGTTGATACGGGGAGTGTGGGAGGGCGAGAGGGAGGTGGAGCGTAGTTATCTGGAACGTTAGTGATAGTTCAGGTGGTGGTTGATTTAGGTCAGTCCGAGGTTGTGCAGGGCCTTGTGTGCTTGGGTCAGTAGCCAATTCAGGGACTCCTGTGTCCCCACTGCCCCACCTCCTCTTTACCTGTTTCCTCTGGATAAACAAATCAACAGAGGCAGAACTCTGTAAAGGAAGAAGATTTCATAGAAAATCATGGCTGGGGGGGTCAGGGTTGTGCCTGTGGCCACACCCAGGAACTGGCTGCTCTGCCCGCAGGTAGTACATAGGAAGATAATGCACATGTGAGTGCAACGGCTGCAGCAGTAAGTGAAAAACGAGCAGGGAGCAAAACAAGACAAGCAACAGAGGACAGTGCATGGTATGCAAGGGATGAGATTGACTTTGCAAACCCCAAACACTATACTACAATGTCTGTGTGTAGGAGAGCACCATCATTTTGTGGCATTCCCACAGAATTTTACCTTTCTAGTCTGAACCCATTTCTGCTGACCCAAGGACACTGCACACTTTACACCTGCTACCCAGTAGTAAAATGCTCATGATTTTCCATTTAAATGTTGTAAAATTGGCACACACCTAATAGGCACATTTAATTTACTTATTAAGTCCCTAGTATATGATTCTACATACACTATATTGCCTGTAAATTAAATGCTACATGTGGGCAGCAGCACCCATTGTGCCACCCATTAAAGTAGCATGGTAAAACATGTATCAAGGCCTGCCCCTCCAGCCTGGGTATGCAACTTTAAAACTGCCATTTCGACCTGGAAAAACAATACCTTTTGCCAGGCTTCATTTTTAAAAATTATAACACCACCCCCCCCTAAGTTAGGTCCTAATTGTCCATAGGACAGTATTGAAAAAAGTAGGATGTGTGTATTTAATGTTTTATGTGTCTTGGCAGTGAAAAACCTTCAAAGTCATTTTTAACTGTGGCAAGGCTGGGCCTTCCATAGGAAAAGACTGGCTTACACTATTCCATCTGTAGTGCTCAGTTTCAGCTTGGGAGCAGCTAGAAAATGGGTTCAAGGGCACATTTTTAATTGCAACTAAAATCCAACTTAATGGTAAGTTGGATTTTATATTACTATTTTGGAACTTACTGCATGAGGCAAATGGGACCTTTCTGCCAGAGTCCAGTGCCTTCTGATTTCTGATGGCTTCTCTGTGTTGAGAATGAGATGCAGCTTGCCTCCAGATAGCGAAGACAGGATTGGTTGTGGGGAGGTGTCTTTGTCCTTGAACGGGATGGCCTGGGCCCTGTGTCCAGGCCCTATCTGAGCTTCAAAAGGATGCCTACCCTGTCACTGACAGAGGTAATTCACACCTAGGCCTACCTCCCTATTGTCTTGCTAGTCACACAGGAAGTGCTACAAAAGAGTGTAGGGCCATCCATGGGCTTTTTACCCCTTTGGTTAGTGAGTGGCCAGGAGTTTCCCCAACTCACAGGGTGGTACTGGGAATAAATGTGGCATCCATAGTGCTCTCTTCAAAATCACTCCTCGACCTATGGAGAATCAGAAGAAGGGGCTATACTGCTGTCTGAAGAACCTAAATAAAGACTGGACCTGCTTGTCTTGAACCCAGGACTCCAGAATGACTCCAAGGGACAGTTGACTGACCTCCTGTTTGCGCTACAGGGACATAACAAGCTTCTGGAGGCTTCTCTCCTTGCATCTGCCCAGCTGACCAATTCCAACTGGACCTATCCTAGACCCTGCTGCTGACCTCTGTTGGAGTGCATTCTAACCCCAGAGTGGTGCCCATCATTTCCTGGATTCTTGGCTAGAGTTAGAGTGTGCTCTGCCTGTCACACTAGAAAAGCTGGGACTAAAAAACCTTTTACTAAGTTTATGCCTGGAGAACAGAGAGATCAGGGTCACATTGAAGCCTCTGATACCAAATTGCCAGTTGACCTCAGCTTACTGGATTGTCCACTGAAGGAGATCTGACTTCCAGAAAAGTTTCTAGGTCCAAACATAGAAAGAGTCACGAAGATGGACACCAAGCCAAAGGCAGCCTTCAAAGTCTTTCTGGGCACAGACTCTGGACTTTGCACACTTGGGCTTTTCCCGCCTTCATCTACACAACGATCTTCAGAAACCCATCATCATTGTGCCCTGGTTCAGATCCAGCTTGCAGCTTTCCCCACCGATTACTCGTTGACAACCACTTTTCTCCAAAAATGTTTCTAAATCAGAAGGTAATCTTTCCACTGGGATGAACATATCTTTTCACCTCCCTCAACTAATACTCCAATTTATTACAGTGTGAAACCTCTGCTAGCTTAAGTGAAAAATACACACTGTATTTAAAGTGTCTATACCTTATTGGGCGAACATGCATCCTCTATTACAGCTGGTAGTTCTGAGTGAAGTAGGAGATAATTAATTGATAGGCAAAAGTAACTGGCTGAGGCAGGCACCTCAAAGTGATGATGTTTTCAGTAATTCAAAAGAAATGTTGATGAATGCGGTGATGGAAGTGTATCTGGTAAAAACTTACTGGAATATGATTTTAAATGGTAAGCAAAACAAGGGTGAATCACTGGGAGATAAGCTACACCCCATAACCCCTGCAAAGTGCTAGCAAGAGAGCAGCTGTTTTTTCTGCTGTTTTTCTCTACTGATGAGGGTGTTTTCTTGAATGTTCTACCACATCATAAAGAGGAGGTGATAGCCTTCCTTTGTTAAATAAAGTCTCCTATCAAATGCAGTTGCAATGCTACTGATGAACTGAATAACTGCTTGAGTAGGTTCTTTCTAAGTTGCAGTCCACGGGTGCAAATGATGTAGGTTGTATTACAGCTATTGAACCGGTCAAGAGTAAGGTGAATACACTGACGACGTTCCATTATCACCTTCTCTTCCTGAAGCTAAAAACTAAATTTGACCTGTTATTTCCATCTTCATCAAGCACAGAATTCTTCAATCTTTCATTAGCTGTTATAACATGCCCAGTCTCCTTACAGAACAAGTTACTTACTTTTGGTAATGCATTATCTGGTAGAGACAATATCTAGACGTAGATTCCTTACTTTAGAATTTCCCCAGGCACCAAACTGCATCCAGATTTTTTTTTTGTGAGCAGTAACCCTGCGGGCCATCAGGTGGCTTTGTTCAGTTTTGTGCATTGTCATCATATGCACCATAGTGGTGTTGTGGTTACCTATCTATCAAGAGGCTGCTTTTTAACCAAAGGGTAGTAGATCTTTATACAGAGAACGATCCATTGTGAAATGGTTTGCTTCTGTACTACCCGACCTTTCTTCGCTCTAACAAACCCCACAAAGAGTTGGTCATCTACCAGGAACACTCTTGTGCGGTCAAGGTAACGGTCTTTTTGGATCCAGACAATGGAGTCACTCCTCTTCTTTTGAGAGATGTGGAGGAGCGTAAAAAGTGGGCAGGGTGACTGCCTGTCCCACGTGGAATGGAGTCGCCACTTTTGGGAGAAAAGAAGCCCTAGTGAGAAGCACCAGCTTGTCTGAGGAAACAGCCAGGAATGGACGCTTGAATGACAAAGGCTACAGCTTACTCACCCTCCAGGCAGATGTTTTTGCCACTAGAAAGACTGTCTTGATGATAAGCAGCCGAGGGGACAATTATGCAGAGGCTCAAAGGGAGCACACATCAGGAAGGTGAGAACCAGATTGAGATCTTACTGAAGCATAATGAAGGACAAAGGGGGAAACATATGTACAAGCCCCTTAAGAAATCTATTTATAATAGGGAACTTAAAGAGAGAGGGGTGGTCAGGTAGCCGGAGGAAGGCGGACAGAACCGAAAGGTAACCCTTGTTAAAGGGGATCAGGGGTTCAGATGAGGAAGCCCCGGGCTGAAGCACTTCCGTCAAGATGTTAGCCTTGACCACCATCGAGGGTAGTTCAAAGTCAAGGACATTCGCTGCCCTCTGCACCACCATTGCAAAAGATGCTCCCTCCTCCATAGCCATGGTAGGGGAAAAGAGCAAGCCAGTATCGGGAGAAGTATCCAGTCAACTGGCTTCTCCTAGTTCCTCGCATCAGTCCAGTGATGTCTATAACTGGTATTCTAAAGGGTCCAGTGACCCCTCCCATTCTTCTTCCATGCCTAGCCCTTTAGAAGAGGGTTCAGGCAGCAATCTTGGATGTATGAGTCCTGTTAGCACCGGAACCGGCGTCGATTGACGCAGTTACGATTTCGAGTCACCTGTGATCAGAATGGGGCTGGCGCCGGAAGCATCAGCATCGGGATCAACGTCGGGGAAGGTTACAGTGACATGACTGAGGTGACTGGGTCTGAGATCGCATCGAATTGGGCCCATCGGAGCCAAGGCCGAAACTGCAGGCACATAACCTGATGGGGCCCCCTCTAAGCCCATGGGCCCGAAGGCATGCCAGGGGGCTGACCCTTTCAATTATGTGGCATATGGCCTAGATAAACTCTCACATCTGAGCGGGGGTCACTTTGGCACCCGGAAAGAGGGTGAGGTGTTAAATCGACACAGGCAATGGGCCTTCTGTACCCATGCCAGGAATGGCGATGTTCCTTACTCATCATGTCAGCCGACAGATGAGAAGTTGAAGGCCACTTTGCTTTCTTGTGCCTCTTCCAAGAGTGCCACGAGACTTACAGAGGGAGGAAGAGGGCGTGGGGCTCCGCGACGGTCTCACAACCTTCCTCTTGATCAGGACTGCAAATTCCAAGGAGTTGCATGACACAGTGTATGAATAGAAACGGAGGCACAAAGATCCACTACCTGTGTTGTGACAACAATTGCAGGAAAGAATGTTGGCTGGGTGAGGGACTATGGGCAATCTCGAAATCACCACACTTGATAGTATGAAGCACTTGTACAAAACAGTACAAATTGGTCTTACCTGTCTAATTTATCTGATAGGGACATCTAGATGCAGATACCTTACCTTAGAATTTCTCCAGAGGCCAGTCTGGATCTGGAAGATTTTTCATGAGCGCACCTCTACGCACCGTCAGGTGGCTTTGTACGGTTCCACACAGCGGCATCATGCAGTCGCGTATGCTTTCATTATTCTAATGAGACTACTGGATTTCAAGTGGCAAAATCGCCTGCGGTGTGGGAGACTGAGTCTAACCCACTACAGGTGACGCCTGTCGCCCCAATCCGGGTTTTGCTCTGGCTAACTAGCAGTGCCTCATCTCTACCCAAGGGCAGGGATGATTGGGCAGCCAAGCGCATGACATAACTGGTTTCTCAGGGAAGCCGTGGTCACTCAGGTCTCATCCGTTTCTCTCAGTTACATTAGTCTCACATACACAATCACAAACAGAGGCAGTATGTATTTCAATAATGCTTTAATAAACCAACTGCATCTTAGATAGCAAAGCGTGAACTGCAATAACCAGGACGATACAGCATGACAAGATTAAAATTGTGACAAGGAGAGTAAAACATAAAAATAATGCTACCATGTTGTCACTAGAGTCAACAGACTAATTCCTACCTAAGTTATGATAGAGCACCGCAGGTTAAGCTCTAATTCTGCCCTTCAGGTTCCCCTGGGAAGACATCATCCCCCATACCTGAGCAAAGGCCTGAAGTCTGTAAAGACAGCTGTAGTGAAGCATTCGGCAATCGGCATACAGTCGTCAGCCGTGAGCCGGCATCAATGTTAAGGCCCTGTTTCCACCTGCCGGCCCTGTGGTGAACTCATAATAGGGCCGGCGGTGTTCAGGCTGCACAGGCGGCCTGATGGCAGTACGAGTTTGTCAGGCCGCCTCCGCTGCCCGCCAAACTCGTAATGAGGGCCTTAATGTCTGTGAATCTGGTAGGCACCAAAAGGGCATTTAGCAAATGTTTTACACATGTTCCATTTGAAATAGGGCTCCCTGCATAGGTCATGAATCTGCCCTCAATCTACAGCATCTCAAAATCATGGACCATTCCAAAGGAATACTTCAAGTTTGTGAATATGGCAACAATCCTTTTCTCATCTCTACTCAAAGTAATACGTTCAGCTATCTGTGCGGAATGAATCTGTAGAATCACCTTCGTTCTACAACTTCATATACAGTACACACAGCATAAATAGTTGTCAGATTTCAACCATTGTCTCCAAAACCTGAACCATCAAAATAGAAAAGAAGTTCGGTATTGGTTTGTGTGAGATCAATGTGGAGAGTTGTGATATGTTCAGTGGCTGCAAGGTAATCATGGGGTTCTTCCTCTTGGGAGGTGGGACCAGATTCTGGATGGGACAACAAGCTAGGGTGACATCAGAGGCAGATAATAAGTAAATGTTATTTTGAGCTAACTTGCAGTAGACAAATGTTGCATTATAGAGATAGGGATTGCAGCTTGAACTGAGTGAGGGGCAGCTACAATCAGGGCTGAACCAAGCATGATGATCTCAGAGGCTTCCACAAGGTGGGCAGCTCATACAACAAAGACCTAGTGGGTGGGAGCCCTGCTGCTATGTGCTGAGTGTGGATGAATAATATGCAACTGCTTTTTCTGTTCCCCATGATTTGGATTAATACCAAGTGGGTATACATTTGTTCTTCTTACATGGCAGTGCAACATTAATGTGCAGCTGCCTTGAAAGAAACTGGTGCAGGAGCCAATGCCTGCTTCATTTTCAAGTAGGCACTCTCTGCCGCCTCTGAACAATACAAAGGTTCCTGGGTATCTTTCTTCACAATATTGTGCAGTGAGTGGACCAGGGCAGCAAATCTGAGGATCCAGTGTCAACTCTGTCACAAGGCGGCTTAACTTACAAATGTTTTTTGTTCATCTCAATGACAGGTGGCGCCTGCCAGCAGAAATTCTTTACCTAGATATCACACATGAGAGAGACAAAAATTATTTTGCTTAGAGGGTTTATGTCCTTTGTTGGCCAATATAGTTAACAACTATAGAGGGTTTACCAGACTCAGAGTGACAGACCAGATTAATCGACTAGAGTGGAGTTTTGATTAAGGCGTCCAAATCTTTCTTTAAGAGTAAGAAAAGATAGTAGGAGACTCCCTACCCTTGAGGGAGTTCCCATCACATGAATTAAGATCCACTCAATGAGAAGTCAAAAACGACTTGAGTATGTCTACGACTGTCCAGTGACTGCGGCCTACCCTTTCACTGTGCATACCATCCTGAACCTGCAGGCACAGGGCAATGCCATCCTCAAAAACAAATTTGTGAAAATATGTTCAAAGACGCAACTCAAGTTGCCTGAAACCTACCATTGGCCCTTTGGTCAACCTGTGCTACTCATTCCCAGAAAACAAGATTGAACCCCATTGAAACAATCATGGGGGGCAGAGCTAGGTGCCCAGGCAAGATGATGGCTCTTTAAAAGAGCTCTCGCTGGCACACGGTGAACGGGCCTCCTCCCACTGCCATCTGGGGGTGCCACTGCCAGATATTTCGGACCTTCTATCCCACAATGGGACCCCATGCCTCACGGCTGACCAGCACCTGGCTTTAGAGACCAACATCACCCCAGAAGAGACCCTGGATTGATGATTTGACTTAAGGCAATGCCCCAGGGTTGGGTGGTTACCCATCAGACTACTACAACATCCACAAAGACCCTGCCTCACACCGTCCTCACTGAAGCCAACAGGGCATTTATAACTCTTATCCCTAAGCCTGGCTAAGACCCACTGAGATGTCCACCCTACCACCTGATCTCCTTGTTAAATGTTGACAGGAAAGTGCTCACTAAAGTATTGAGCAAGAAGCTTTAGCGGGTGATACCCTCTTTTGTCCACAGAGACCAGTTTGGGTTTGTCCCACACCGCACCTCGGCATCCCACCTTCATCTTCTGTCGCACATCCTCTGGAGAGTTTGGCAAGGCGAGGATGAAAAGCTGGCGGTGTCCCCGAACGCTGAGAACACTTTTGACAGGGTTGAGTAGGATTACCTTTTTCCAGGTGTTGCAACATTGAGAGTTGGGCCTGGTGTTTCTGACTTGGATCAGAGAGTGTATTACCATCCCACGGCCGCTGTCACCTGCAGTGGCCATGCCTCTATCCCCTTTGAAGTCTGTTGGGGTACTAGACAGTGCTGCCACTTGTTCCCCCTTCTTTCTATTCTGGCTCTGAAGTCCCTGGCTACCTCAAACCACAATTCCCCTGACATCCACGGCATCCCCCTCCCCAGCGGGGAATACAAACTGACTCAGTATGCTGATATCCTAGTCACCCTGCTGCTACCCAGCGGGCACTCATCACTCTTGCACACTTCTGTTGTCTCCTAGTAAGAGTGAAGCTCTTCCCCTCACAGCACACACACCTCCATCGGCCATTGCAGGTCTCCCTTTTAAATAGACCCCTCCTCCATTCACTGCCTTCGAATAGAGGTTACGCCAGGTCTCTGTCACATGGTGGAATGTAACCTGGACCCCATCCTTTGAGCATTCAGGCCGATATGGCACATGGTTGAAGCTGGGTTTTTCTCTGTTGGGGACCACGCAAGTCCTGAAAATTAGTGTGATGCCCCAATTAAACTATGTGTTTCAGATTCTGTAGCTTTGCATCCTGGCTCCCCTGATGGATGCTCTGGAGAAAGCCCTGAAAACCTTTTTGTGAGGCGTCCGGAACTCGTGACTGAAGCTGGACAAGCTTAATGCAGCCACTGAGCAGGGTGGGCTTCGTCTGCCCAACATCCCGTGCTCCTGGGTGGCGTTCCAGTTGGTGCCCCTTAGATACTTTGTCCACACAACCTTGGACACGCCCAGCTGGGCGCAGCTGGAATCCTCTATCTGAGGCAGTGTCTGAGGATTCACACTACTGCACACGGGAGCCACCCCTAAACTACTCGCATCCCATCCGGTCCTGGCGACCACGTTCCAGGCATCGTGTAGGACAAACCCAGCAGCTGAAGGTCCACTCCAGCATTTATGCACAGGCCCCTCTGTGGTGTGACACCTCTTTATTAATCGGGGTCAGTACCCAATTGGCCAGAGTTTGAATTCAGGGGTATCCACCATCTCGCTTACCCGGTTAAGAACGGGGACTACAAGTCATTTGCAGAAGCCGGAAGCAGTACAGTCTCCTTGCAAAACACTTTTGGGACTACCAATGCTTGCAACACTGCCTCTGCCAGGCCCTACCTCACCTCCCTGCTGGAGAGGCCCTCCCCCCAGCTGCTAGACTACCCAGGAAATGGAGCATTTACAAGGGGAGGAGTCTCTGGGCTACACTGGAACCGCCTAAAGAACCGCCTCATTTCCGCCCCACTGGTCCTCTCCCTCCAGGAGTGGTAGATGGACAGGTTGCAGCTTCAATACTTGGAGACCAACTGCATCATGAGGCTTTGGAGGTCACCCACATGTCTGATCCTGGAGGACTGGTTGCATGAGTTATTTCAGGTGACTAATTACGAGCAGATTATTGCTAGACTCACTGATCATTATAATAGAGTCTTTGTCACATGGGGGCCTTTCTTCGCAATCCTGACTGGTGCTTTCTCTCCTGACTGGCTCCCTCCCGGAGTTTGTGTTCCCTTCCCTCACGCCACCTACTCAACTCCTGGCCCCTTGGCCCATCCCCCACTCTGTCCTTGTCTCTTAACTTGCTTTGCTCCCTCTGCTTTTACACCTAGGGACCCTCTCCCAGGGGTGTCCAGAGCATAGACAGCACTTGTGACTGGTGCTTTATTTGGATTTCCTACCCTCTTGTTTGGCCCTTTAAACTGTTCCACATCCCTCCTCCCATCCAGACAGGTGCGGCCCGTCCTTTAGGGTGGAGGGCCCACGACCCCCTACCTTTTACCCCTCATGAAGAGTGTCTGTCAGGCTGAACAAAGGTCAGCCTGACAAACGCTCTCATTTTCAGCTCAGACAGCCAGGAGTGAGACATGCGTGATTTGCTCAGACTCCTGGCTGCCTGAGCTGAACTTTGCTGGGCTGAGGAGGTCACAGCTCCTATGGGCGTGACTTCCTCAGCTCAGCAAAGGTGCCTCGAGGCCCTCCCCTGGGTGACGAGGAAAGCGTCACGCATTGACTCCAACCTGGGCGCTTCAGGTTTGAGCCCTCAAGCTCCCAGGGCGAGTGTTAATCAGTGACACCTCGTCACAGAGTGGGGTGGGGTCAGCAGCCTCCCTGACCCCAACTCACTCTGTGACGAGGCTGGGACTGCTGCCTTCCCTCATTGGCTGACCTGAAGGCAGCAGTCCCAACCCTCCTGGGACCTCGAGGCTGAAGATAAGTGTTGTGTGTGTGTGATGTTTTAAAATGAATGTTTGGTGCGTGTGTACAGGTTTGAATGTTATGAGTATTGTTAATGGATGTGCGTGCGTGTGTGTGAAAGAATGAGTGTGTGTGTGCGTGTGTGCTTCCTGCCCACCCTCCTAAAGCTGCCGGCCGCCACTACATCCAGAGGCCCTGAAGTACTGTAATTCTGGATCCTCACCTCATCCCCCCTCCTCACTTCTTCCCCCGCCCCTTCCCAGATTGCCCCCAAGAACGACTTCTCCCTTATACTCCCATACCCACCACTTCCACAGCACTGGTTGCCCAAGGGCGCGGCAGGTCCCTTCTTGTTTTCTCTTAACTCTTGAAGCTTAGTACAGGCTCCTCTGACTGGAGTCCCATCCCCCCTTACCAGGCTCCATGACCCTGCCAGTGGTTCCCATGTGTTCTGTCATACCTTCTTTTCTGGTCGTGCTTTTTGTTCTTAGGCAAGGAGGTTATCTATGTTCACCCTGTGTCTCATTCCTGTTTCTTTCAATAAAGAAAGTTTCAAACCCCCCCCCCAAAAAAAAAGTGATCATGAGCCGACCAACGATACTGCCCTCCGACCTGCCTCTCTGACCATTCTTTCTAAACTTACAGTTTAATAATGATTATGTGATCTTACAAAACAGCAACAACTGATTTGTCATCTCTGCAGTTTCTGTTTCCAAGCTGCCCTTTCAGAGTGTGCATCTGATCCTTGTCACAACTTGGAGCTGGACCATTGGTGTACATGAAGGTGTATCAATGAAGGTTTTTCTGCAGCTCCGGAGGAAGGGTCCCTACCAAGTCCTGCTGACCACCGCCTCCGCAATCAAGTTCCGTAGGCTGCACAGCTGGATCTACTCAATGCACTGCAAGCCTGTAGTTGCTCCACCAGACCGCACACCCGCTGCTCCAACAACTCCTACTTTTTCTGGACCTGAGCTTGGGTCCAGCACTTCAAAAGGCTTGACTTCATTAGTCTTAAATGCTATTAGGGGAGTTTCCCAGGATACCTCTCCGCCTTTTCGGCGTTACCACCTCTGCCCGAGGCGATAACTGCCTTAAAAACATAGGCACAGATTTATGAAAAAGTGGCGCATCAGTTCTAATGCACCACTTTTTCTTCAATTCCCCCCCCCCACCCCTTAATGGCACCTAACACCATGGTTGAGCCGCATTTAACATACGGTGCACCATGGCGGTAGTTAGAACAATAGCATCAACATTTGTTATGCTCTCGTGGCGCTTTGCTACACCAGCATCAAACATTTTGACATCAGTGTAGCAAAGTGCTAGGAGGCCCATTGATTTAAATGGGTGATTCATTTTAACACTTTCTCTAAGCAGGCGTTAAAAAATGACAGACAAAATGGGGCAGTGAAATCTGTTAAATTTCAATGCGCCTTTTTTCCGGGTCTTCTAGTGCTGGAACGCCCCCCTTGCATACATTATGTCTGGCGCAGGCATAATGTGGTGCAATGCGTTAGAAAGTGGTGCAATGCATGCACTGCGCCACTTTGTAAATATGGAGCAGGGGAAATGCCACCTTAACGTCACATTTGCGTAAAAAAATAATACAAATTTGGTTCAAGTTGGCGCAAGCGGCTTTTTAAATCTGGCCCATAGTATGCACAGTTCTCTTTGCTGCTGCACTTGTTCTCTGTCTCCTTTTGGGGTACCTTACGGAAACCAAATGGGTCGCCAGTCTCAAGCCAAACTGAACTGCATCTGCCCTGGAGCCACCAATCTGAATACCAGAACAACTCAGAGTGGTTGTTACTAGCGGAATATCACCAGACAGTAAATATTTCTTCTTCTTGAATTTGCATTCACTTGCCAATGGATGTCAGTGGGTGTGCCTTTGATTAGGGAGCCTCTCAGGAAAGACAAAACATGCCTTCATCTGAACTCCAATGGGCAGCATCTACCAGTGCAGACACTCCCCTGGAAACTGCACACATTGGATGACTTCTACCAGGCCAGAGACTGCTTCTTTGTAGACTCATCTTGCTTACTCAGAGCATGGGCCATTTTGTAAACACAAAGATCCAAGTAACTGGAGCATCTTTGTGAGTGTAAGACAGGTCTGGAGACTATACCAAACTACTTTGCCTCCTTTGAATACTGCTTTCCTACTGGCCAGTTGTTTCATTAGCATAGTTTCTGAGAAGAGTACGCCCATTTCATTCTTATCTCTAGTTACCCTGAGACTGGGCCGGGGTTTGTTGCACTGGATATGTGATTCCCTTCATGAGACAATCTGCTAAACACCCCTTTCAACAACAGCAAAGGTGCTGTGAAGCATCAGAGACAAACAAATTCTTCTCCATTAGTACAGAGGGAAGAGGTGTGCAAAATACAAGAAATTTGTTTTTGCATATTGAAGCACAATTTCAGCAAAACTACATCAAATTATGCATAATTACGTGAAATGCAGATCCGTCATTTAGTGCTACATTTTAGCGCACAATACACCCTAGTGTCAAGTAGAGCAAAAAACGCCAAATCGCCATGGACAACAGTCCCTCAAGTTATGTTATTCATGAGCCTTTGCAGTAAATTTTTACCGTAAATGGTGCATTCAGTCTAAAAGCAAATGGTCCATAATTATCTAATGTTGCAATATATTGTAATTTCAGGAATTTTGTGCAATAAACATAAAGCAAAATTCCCAAAATGACTTAAGTAAAATTTCTCCCAGGCCCAATGTATGGGGCAGGCTATCTGTGCCGTGAGATAAAATGGTAAATATTAGAAGAAATCATCAATGCCACAGTTATTTCTTTGGGTTTGATAAATGATCGGCTAGGTGCCTAAAGGACTGGGGCCTTAAAGATTAGAATGGCCCTAGATGTTGTCCTTGGTCCCAAGAGAGGATGTTGTGCTATTGTTAGCTCTGAATGTTGCTCTTTAATTCCCAAAACTTCTCTTAGCATTCATGAGCAGACCGATCCCACTTAGCCCAGTGTTATGGAGCTCCACGCTATCCAGGAAGAGTTGAAAATTGACCACAGGGGGGTTATGGTCCTGGCCTTCCAGCTCCTTTGGAAAGTGGGGAATGAAGACCTTTGAAATATTCCTTGCAGTAATATTGATCATAAGAACCCTTTACATAATAATTACATCTGATAAGGTGCATTATTCTTCAAATTGGTTCTATTTAAAGACCTTGACTGTCCTTATTCACTAACCACTGCTAATAATACTGACAGGGAATGTGGACATGAAAAATGTGACGAAATTGAGCTTGAGCTAGAAATGAATAGATTGAGGGCCTCATTATGTGGTCCGGCGCCCACCAAACCCATTGGGCCGGAACACCGCCACTCTGGTTTTCTGCCCACCAGTCACGTTACATGTATCCTGCTGGGCCCAGCGGGACACGCACCACAATGTTGGCACCGGCTCGTAATCGAGCTGGCGGCAATGTTGTGGTGCGTCGGGTGAGACTGCCCGTAATTCGGGGCTGACCATGGAGGCCCCTGCACTGCCCATGCCAAGTGCATGGGCAGTGCAGGGGCCCCAATGGAGCCCCCAACAACCCCTTTGCGTCAGCCATCGCATGGTGGTGAGACTGCCATGCAAAAGCTGGTGGAAACGGGACTTGTAATCCCCGGGGCAGCGCTGCAGGATTGAGACCGCCGGCACCGCCAGACCATCGGCTGGCAGGAACCTGGCAGTGTCGGCGGTCCGCCACGGTTGTGATGTGGCGGTCGGACCGCTACTTGCACGGTGGTCCGACCGCCACCGCAGCCCTGGAGGTCCTTAGACCACAGGGTCGAAATGAGGCCCTGAATGCCATAAATCAGCTTTACATTTGCAACTAAAGGATCACAATACAGGTGATTATAAACATATCTATATGCGAGTTATTAGATTACAGCTTTAATACCAGTCATGTACTTTTTAAGCTGGGTTCATAACGTTCTCCTGTTTTACCAAGATGTGCCAGCCTTCTTATCTGCAAGAGCTAAAGTCTCATTTTCACCTTAGTGCTAAGCCAAGGCAAAATTTAAATTACAATGGCATTATTCATGTAATTTTGAGAAGTTTGCATTAAGTTTGTTATGTAAAATTCCTGAAATTATCTCATTATGCGAAGTCCCATCACTATGCTCAGGAATAACACAAATGTCCAGAACACAAGCAGCTGTTGCTCATGCCACTTGTGTTTGCACAATGTTTATTTCCGCGTGCCAAAATTTACGAGTGGTCACATTTCACACTAAAGTATAGTGCTAAATGATGAATTTGCATTTAGTGTCATTATGTGTAATGTTTCTGAAATTTTCTGTAAATAAGTAAATCCAGCTGTGCAAATTTCAGAGACTCCTATTAGTCACTCATAAGGCCATGTAGAATCCTGTTTGCTCAGAATAAAAGTCTCTTTTGTGTATTTCTTATTCAAGGTCAAAGCGTCATTAGTTTATTTTGCGATAACTATCTTCTTAGCTTTGGTTAGTAAACATTTTCCAGATTTCGAGTAGGCTTGGGAGTGAGAATGTATTTAACAATTCTCAACAGGGACCTGGAACAGAATGTAGGTGACATCATTACATAGACTGACAAAGGGCTAAAACGATGCATCGAAGACTTCACAGAAACAAAGGAATGGGGATGATCTATGTAAGGCCTTGTATAGTGGGGTCCAGCAGACGCCTTCAGCTGGATTCATGTGAAGCCTTCTTATAGAGACCAGTAGAGCCCTGGCCTTGTTATAGAGGCCAATGTTAGGCCTAGAGTAGAATCTAGGTGAGGCCTTGCTATAGAGGCCAATGTTAGGCCTTGAGTAGGGCGTATTTGAGGTCTTATTATGGTGGCCAATGTAAGGCCCAGAGTAGTATCTATGTGAGGCCTTGCTATAGAGGCCAATGTTAGGCCCAGAGTAGGACCTACTTAGGCCTTGTTATGGTGGCCAATGTTAGGCCCAGAGTAGGATCTAGGTGAGGCCTTGCTATAGAGGCCAATGTTAGGCCTACAGTGGGATCTATGTGAGGCCTTGCTATAGAGGCCAATGTTAGGCCTAGAGTAGGACGTATTTGAGGTCTTGTTAAGGAGGCCAATGTAAGGCCCAGAGTAGCATCTATATGAGGCTTTGATATAGAGGCCAATGTTAGGCCTAGCGTAGGATCCATGGGAGGCCTTGTTAGAGACACCAGCAGCGATCTTGAGCAGGGAGGAACAGAACCTTTGTAAGGACTTACCCTGAAAGTTAAGTAAGACCAAGCTCATTCAAGGACACAGGAGAGCAGAAACTCTAGAACAGAGCGTGTGTGGTGGGTTAGTACTCAGCCAACAAAGACCCGGCTCAGGGTTGATGTGTCAACATAGTATTGAGTCCAACAAAGACCTAACAGGGACCACACATAACAACATAGTATATAGGCCAGCAGAGGAGAGCTCTGGCAATCTAAAAAGCTCAGTGCACAGCCCAACAGCAATATTGTACTAGGTTAATGGATGCTGCCCATGTTTCAGCTTCAAAATGCTGCTCATTCCAACTTTCTGGCGGAAGGCCTAGCGCGTTGGCAGCGGAGTTACTTGCACAGAGGCCACCAGCACTTACAAGCCACGATTTGCCAACACTTCTCTGGAATGAAGGTTTTAATTTGTGTCAGAGCAGCAAGGGCAGCTGCAGAATATTACAGCCCGGTCCCCTGAGGGCCCTGATTTATGGTCTTCCAGGGAAACAAGTGCCCATGGCGACATTCCTCTACGGGCAGACTCATGCCAGCCTGGTATTTCCATTCCCTCCGGGTGTTCCTGCCACCAAGGACTTGGCAAGGGAGCCAGGGAAACCGTCCAAAGGTATGTGGGTTTGAGGGGAATGCACAGAGCCGGGGGGGCAGAGAGCAGAGAGAGGCTCACAGATCACAATGCCATGTATTCACCCACGGCCAAGAGAACTGAAAATTGCTGGATGGGCGTCATGTCAGGGAGGGCACAGGAACTCACAGGTGAGGTCTGCTCGCTTCTATTACTAATTGGCACTTTAGAGGTGGGCCTAACTGGGGGGTGTCTGGAGACGGCGCCGCTGAAAGGGCAGAATCTGTGAAGTGACAGGCCTCATTATACTGCTATGCGATATAGAATTTATAGATGCACTTAGGAACCCCAAGCCCCAACAAACAGCTGGCACTTCTTCCACAGTGTGAAACCACAACGGCCACGGATTAGCCGTGTCATCTGCCTTCCTGCTGCTGGGAGTCTCTCCTTGGGAGTTTCAGCAAAGGGGAAAATGAGAAGGAAATTGTGGAAGGCAGGAGGTTGCTTCTCCTGACACTAGTTCAGATGATGAACAGTGGCTAGCATGAGCACATTGTGTGATCCTTGGCAAATCACGTTATCTCCCAATGCCCAGATCTTGGAACTGAAAGTGTGGTACTCCTTGCCTCAGGACACCTGTTTGCTGCTGAGGAGTACTGGTGCTCTCCCGTTAAAAGCATTAGAGCAGTACGAAGATGTGCCGGTTCTATCCCTTCCAAATTAAGGAAGTGCAGGTACTGGGTACCTGATAGGACCGGCCCATTTAAAGCACTCCTATTCCTCACGTACCTCATTTGTCAAGGCTAGAATCACACAAACATAGAGTGAGCTCTAGAAAAACAATCATTGGCAAAGCCAATAAGTCTCATCTATGATAGAACTATTGTCTTTGATAATGTTGTTTTAGCCATACAGCATGGCTCACATTTTGTAAAAAGTGCTATGACGTGACAGTGCTGGCCACGTCATAAAACTTTTTTTGAATGCCGGTAAAGTGGGAAGCAACACTGAGGAAGGGCGTGGAGCTGGGGGGGTGGTGGTGTTTACAAAACGGATGAAGGTTGTGGAAAACAGGACCTCCTACTCTTCAGGAAGAGCCTTAAAACCTGGCTTTTCGAACAGTGATCTCCCCCCCCCTCCTCCTCCTCCCCCCCAGCGCCTTGAGACCCTCACGGGTGAGTAGCGCGCTCTATAAGTCTCTTTCATTGATTGATTGATTGATAACATGACCAGCTGAGTCTTAGCACTTTATTTTGTTTATTGTGGGAGGGGACAAAGGAGGCAACACGGAGGGGTTGGGCGAGTTGAAGAGCAACATGGAGAACGGAAAGGAGGCAGTGACATAACGAAATTGAAAGGGCTCCCCTGCAAGATACTTCTAGGGGTTCCCCTCCCCATGGAACCAGACAGTGTACAGTGCTGATGCCCTCTCTGGAGCTCGGGGGCCCCAGGCACCGTGGGGGCTGCAGGGGCCTTTGTTACACCACTAAAAGTAGGTGCTGGGGGCTAGCTGATGACAATGGATGCTGGGGGGGGAGGGCCGGGGCACGTTGACAAAACTGGAGATTTGTGGGGGAGGTTATGGACAAGCTGACAACAGCGGAAGGTATTGGAGGGAAAGGCTGGGACAAGCTGATGACGACAGAGCAGTTGAAGGCAACAACTGAAGGTAGGAGGGAAGTGCTGGGGCAAGCCAATGAACGTTAATGGGATGGAGACTGGTGCGAGCAGACGGGAGGAACACAGTGGGTAGGCAAGTACTAAGGGGAGATGGCACAAAAAGATACACTCTGACAGACTGCTTAAACACAAATAAAAAACTAGCACCTAAAAAATGAGCAGTGCAAGGACACAAATAATGCATCCATGCTCCTAAGCAGGGATAACCGTGCACACTGGAAGGAACCAGCACTTATTTTTGGGGGCAGCCGACCAATAAGAAGCCAGGAAATGAGAGTAACAATGATGCCAACCAATAGTAAGCAATGGGTGACCACCCAGCCCACTGTTAGAAGACAGTATGTCTCGAAGAAACAGCATATGCCCTGAAAGTTGAGACAAAACAAGGCATTTGCATTTTAACACCCTCTGAACATGTAATTTATGTTTTATATATATATATAGGTATATGTATTTAGGGGCATATTTACAAGAAAGTAGCACATCGGTCTTGATGCCCTACTTTTCTTGCATTGCCCCAGCTCCACTTAACGACATCATGGTTGCGCCATATTTACAACACAGCACGCCATGGTGGTAGGTATGACAATAGGTCCATTGATTAAAATGGGTGCATAATGTTAATGCCTGTTCTGAGCAGATGTTAAAATGATGGAAAAAATGGCGCAGTGAAATACTGTAAATTCCACTGCGCCATTTTTTCAGGCTTCCCTGTGTCGGAATGCTCCATCCTTGCATATGTTATGCCTGACCCAGGCATAATGTGGCGCATGGGTTTACAAAGTGCTGCAATGCAAGCATTGCGCCACTTTGTAAATACAGTGCGGGAGAAAGGCCTCCTTAACGCCGCCTTAGCGCAAAACAAAATTCCGCTTGGGCGGCACAAGGTGGCCCTAGGGGCTTGTAAATATGCCCCATAGTTTCCATACATACTCGCTGAGATTAGTTCATTTATAATAACAAATGCATGACTCAGAACTATGGAGAATCTTGATGTAAAACAGTCTTTCTCACAGAGGAGCACATAACGTTGCTTTATTTTGCAGCAAAAACCATTCAAACAGGACCTTGGAATTTCTTTAGAGTTTTGGGAACATTTTAAAGCATTTGTTAGCCGTTTCCTAATAAAAGAAAGTCATAATTTTCAGTCCTACTTTATTTGTACTAGGTCCTTTTGTTGGCCTGGTCAGGCAGTGACTTGAACCAGGTACAATGACGTCCCATCCAGGCAGCCCATGCTGTAGGCCCTGAGTGGCAAGGGACCATTGAATGGGCAATGTATATATCTACCTCAACAAATTCACAAGAAAACGTTTTAAATTAAGGCATAAACCGGTTTGACCTACTCGTGGTCATAACTGATGAGCGTTTGATGGATTTAAAAATATTTTTTGTCTTCTGTGCTTTAAAAATTGATGTCGTCCATAAATGTGTGGGATTTATTATAGCGGTATACAGAGACCCTGTGTCAAATGCGGAGTCAACAGCTAGCACCAGCTGTTTATCCAAAAGCCTATTGCATTCTGCAGCATTGGTGTTGTCCACTGAAACTACAAGTTCCAGAATGAAACAAGCATTTGCAATGCAATGGGTCTCACCTTTGCTCGAATTAAAGCTATTAGTGTTGTAAATTCCTAACCGGACTTTTCTTGCCACATAAAGTGAAAATTAAAAGTAAAACAGTTTCACATAAGCGAGCCAACGTCTGCCATGAGCGCAAAGCAGATGCACAAAAGGAAACAGAAGTTCGCTTGCAGTGAAACATATTGGCAAAAGTGCAATTATCCATGTAACCAGCAAAAGTGCAACTATCCATGTAACAGGGTCAATGTCATGCAAAGCGCTCGACTTGTGCCCAGCGAGATCGCGCTGCCTACGAAATAAAGAGAAAAAGTAGACCAGAAACCATACCAAAAGCATGGAGCCTCATATGTTTTCAGTAGCTGGCCAGTGCGCTCGAGGGGGGCTAAACACCGGAAAAGGCTTGAAGTATGCATGCCTTTCACTAATGAAATCAAGGGAATTTTAAAAGGCAAGACCATGCACCAACCAAATTGATGGGTGTGGTTAAAAGCCCACAGAGAGATTACACCAGGGACAGAGTGCTTTGCGCTCGTCCCTAAAAGGTTGTTGGCAAAAAATCCAGCACTTGCTTAAAAAATTCAGCTCTCTCCTAAGCCTTTTGGCAGCTGCATCGCTCTCCCTCCTAACTTACACCTGTTTTCCTAACTGAAAGATTAGGATATTTTGGCCCTGGATATTATGAGTTGTTAAATTCCGACCTGTGCATAAACCCCTGTTTGAGAACGGGACTTTAAGGTTTTTAACGCATCCGATAATTAGTGGATGCATTAAATAACTCAACCTTCATTACATTTCGTCAGGCCAAACATGCCTAAATTTAATAAGGAAAAAATATATGGTATTTATCATGTCATCCAGATTTTGGTGCCTTAGTATGTTTATTTTAAAAGATGCGTCCTTTCTACATGGACATACGCTCAATCCACGTATTGATACTTATTTGCATATGTGTCGCAGTTTGTAAATGGTAAGCAAACTTTAGATCGATTATATGAGGGACTGTTTACCACATGAAAACTACAATTACCATAATACATTTAGACATGGTCATGTTCCTATTGAAACTAGTAATTATGCTAGAATAGATGAGATTTAAAATATGCGACAATAAGGTCCATATTGCAATATTAGGCTAGAAAAAAGGAAGGATATTATGGCTATGGTACACGCATCATTCTTCCAATCACCTTTTGTGTGTACGATGTGTCTCCCTTAGTGGCTAGGGGTATGCCAGAAGTGAGTCTCTTACTCAGTGGGCCAGTGAAACCAACCTACACTGACTGATGAGGCCGAGTGAGTCCGAAACCAGTCTTGGGTTGCTTGTGGTTAAGTGCAGAGAGAGCCTCGCTAGGCTGTTAGACATGGACTGTTCCTATTGGAGCAGGACTAAGACTGATTTGCATATGGCTGGGTCTATTCTGAAGTGGCATGGCTTGGTGGGCAAAGGAACAATGAGTTGGAAGGCTATCCTGAGCGACTGCCAGTGGTTGGACTTATTTCAAGCATTCCTCCCATTACCTTTTATGTGTTTGACACACTTGATTATAGAAATATAAAACAGATGACAAAGTTACTCAGTTTTGGAATTCATTTAACTGATGTCTTGGAGGATGAAGAATGAGTAGACTTTGCCAAAATATGACATAGTAATCAACTGCTTTGTTCCACAGGCCAACATCTAACTCATTGGCATATACCTCATATTGACAAAGAAATATTACACTTACTTTGGATGTAGATTATTAAATGTCTGCACATCACAAGGGGTGCAAGTAATTTTGGAAAGCAATAACAGTCACTCGCGAAGTACTCTTGGAAAGTGATTGTGACAACATTTATTCTAATGCAAAGGCATTTCTTCTTTCCTAACTATATAGTGCATGAAAACACATGCTGAATTGCTTTGCCTGTGTACTAATGCACTTTTTTAAAAATCATCTCCATGCAAATATACTTTTCCTCATGGAGAACACCACTTTGCATACACCCCATCCATTTCTGAGGGCTTTGCCCAGTGCTTAATTTGAGCCGGTGGGAGGCACAAACTCTTTTTTGGGGGATCAGCACATTTTTGCAGGACCGAGCACAGGAGGGGGAAATTACAAAGACCAGAAACACAGAAGAAGAGGAAGACAGTAGAACCATCATAAATGGAGAAAGCATGAAGCTGCAGGAGTGAGATAAAGGGGGAGGGACTGTCTGGAAGTAGATTAAATTTTTTTTAAACTCGAATTATTTCTATACCTAGCGTTTTGTAATGTCTATTAAATAATAAATACGGTATTCTGGCCCTCATTCCAACCCTGGAGGTCTACCAGGGTGGAGGGCAACGGAAGCACTGCCAACAGGCTGGCGGTGCTTCCAGGGCCATTCTGACCGCGGCGGTAAAGCCGCGGTCAGAAAAGGGGAACCAGCGGTTTCCCGATGGTTTTTCCCTGGCCCAGGGCATGGGGATTCCGACCCCCTTCCCGCCAGCCTGTTTCTGGCGGTTTACACCGCCAGAACCAGGATGGCTGGAACGGGTGTCGTGGGGCCCCCTAACAGGGCCCCATGAAGATTTTCAGAAAATCGCGACGGGTGCTACTGCACCCGTCGCACCCCTGCAACACCGCCGGCTCCATTCGGAGCCGGCTTCTATGTTGCAGGGGCTTTCCCGCTGGGCCGGCGGGCGG
Source organism: Pleurodeles waltl (assembly GCF_031143425.1). Classification (NCBI taxonomy): domain Eukaryota; kingdom Metazoa; phylum Chordata; class Amphibia; order Caudata; family Salamandridae; genus Pleurodeles; species Pleurodeles waltl. The sequence goes on from NC_090441.1 coordinate 168,586,505, forward strand.
CCTTTTGGCGGTCGCCCGCCGGCCCAGCGGGAAAGCCAGAATGGCATCCGCAGTCTCCTGACCGCGGAGCGGCCATTTGGTGGTGACCGCATGGCGGGCGGCTACCGCCGCCCGCCGCGGTCTGAATGACCGCCTCTGTTTCTTATTGTGTTTGATAGGATCATCTGGTAAGTGGGAGGCCCTGTTGTACGTGGCAAGCAGCTTCTCAAATGTTTCATCTTTTTAAAATATAACTTTCATAAATGTCACTCAATTCAGCAATATAATCTTATGTACTTAATTGAGACACTGAGAAATGTTGAAAATATGTATTTTTTCCATTTCAAGCTCTTTATCGTATTTTTCATGGCACTTGTTTCTTGATTTATATCCTTTGAAGGCTCGGCTCGTGCTTTGGCTCTTGGAGCCTAACGAGACCTCTAGCTCGGTTTTACCCAAGGATGTCCGTATCCCACTCCCTAGAAATGTAGCCCCAAATTTAACAAGGGCCTAGCTCCACTTAGCGCCACATTAGCATAATTTATTTTACGCTTATGTGGCGATAGTTTGGCATAAACGCAGCACCAAATTTACAAAGTGGTGCAATGCACGCATTGCAGCACTTTGTAACACTTTGCACTACATTATGCCTGCGCCAGGCATATTGTATGCAAGGGGGCGTTCCCCTGTTAGGAGGCCCAGAAAAATGGAGCAGTGGAATCTTTAAGATTCCACTGCTCTGTTTCTCTTGTCATTTTTAACGCCTGTCGAGAGCAGGCGTTACATCGAGGCACAGCATTGTTTATAATGGGCCTCTATGCACTTTGCAGGATTAGCGCCAACATTTTTAGCTCTAGTCCTGCAAAATACCACACTAGGCTCAGAAATTATGACGCTATTGATCCTAACGTGCGCCATGGTGCGCCGTATGATTAATACGACGCACACATGGTGGTGCAATGGGGCGCAAGAGAGTGTGAAGCGCCACTTTTGTTAAGTCTGGGCGCTAGAGTCTCTGTTGCCCTTGGGTGAATTGTGCTAAAGTGTGGGAGCTCAGTTGCAGCAGGACAGTTATCTTTTCTCTTTTTACTGGGTGCCCCCCCCCATATCTCAGTACCTGCAGTGCCTGCCTCTTTGTAATCACTAGTCCTGACTCCCTTTGCCAGTCTCCCGCTCGCCCTCGGTGCTACACCGCTTACCCTGGGAAAACCTGACGCATTCTCTCACAAGGGCAGAGCCAACAGTATGTCTGCCACACTGTGGTGTCCTTGGGTAGCCCTAACCTTCCAATCCCCAGGCAGAAGAAGATTGCAATGACGTCAGAATATTGCTAACTAACCATCATGTCTCAACAGCTTGTGCCGGAGTCAGTCGCATGTTATGCAGAGGCTCTGAAACACTGTGCGCACCAGGGCCGTCACATTAGGAGGGAGGGCTTGTCCAGGCACCAGTTAAATAGTCAGTGTGTCATAGGCCCTAGAGCAAGGAAGGCCCTGAGCCCCCTGGCCACTGTGTGAACTGTCAAATACAGCAAAAACTAGGGTTCAGTAAGCCCCTCACGCTTCTGAGCCCCGGTGCCACTGCACCGTCTGCACCAATGGAAGCTACTTCCCTGCCAGACATCGCCCTTATTGTGTGTCTGTCATATCATCTACTTACTTAATAGGACACGGGCGTGACATGCTCCTTCCTGAGACACCTACGCAGCCACACCTCTTGATGGCACCAATAAGTGGGTGATCTATTTCCCTAGCATAATTCTTTCCTTACTTATGAGCTGTAACTCAGATGGCAAAACGATAAGGGCACCATAGCATGTTCGGCACCTAGCCCTGCATGGCTGCGGAAGGCTAACGCAGAGCCACTTGGCCAGAAGTTAGGCAGTCACATATGGTAGGCGCTGGTGCAGTGTGTCGGTGACATGCTAGCAGGAGGCCCATACCTTTGTAGGTCTGATGTAGGGGTGAGCTGAGACTGACAGGCACAGGTGAGGCTGGGTCACTACAGGTGAAGACCAAGAAAGGCCAGTGGACACAGGCAAGGTCAGGTCACTCAAGGTGAAGGTTAAGAAAGGCCGGTAGGGCTGGACCAGTATCATCAATCAATGGGCCGATTTCTCTGATGGCCAGTAGGGCTAATGAATTGTCTGTACTCAACTTCCCCCATAACAGTATCTACTTGTCTATCTCTCTCACTTTCTCTCTTGTGTTTTTTCTTTATTTTTATATCACAGTCTCACCCTTTGTGTGTATCTCTCTCCTCCTAGTTCTATCTCACATTTCCCCGCACCTCTCTCTTCCCGTCAATCTCTCTCTTGCTTTGTCTTTTTTTTTTGTTCTCGCCTACAAACAGTTCTAGGGGTCTGTTTGCTAATACTGAGTGGGCTTTGGGTCAGCCCACTGCCTATTATTGGTTGGCTTTCTCGTCAATCTCATTTACTGACTTCTTATCCAATGATGTTCATTTCTTTATCTGTTTGTCCCTCCCCCGGAGCATGGCTTCTTTACTTTCCTTTTAGCTGGATGAATTGCATTGTTCTATGGCTCGTATAAGAGAACTACTTTTTGCTGTCTCTTTCTGCATCCCAGGTGAGTGCATGTGTTTTCTAGTTGTCTGACCAGTGGGTGCTTTCCCCTTCACACCCTCTGTGCTCCCTGTGTGTTCCTGTTCCCTCTCAGTGTCTCTTGTCTGCTTGGCTGGATTGCTCCTTTCCCCTGTTGTTCCTACTGACAGCCCATCCAAGAGGGTGAAAGCCCTTCAGTCCCTTTCCTTGCAGAGGGCAGGCTCTGCTGGATTAAAGCAGCCAGGGCCTCCCATGCTGGGTTAATGAGCTGTGACCACCAGCAACATTGTGCCGGGCATCAGGTGACTGCAGAATAACTGAGAGCAGGGAAGGGGGTGCAGTGGTAAAGGACCACTCCTGTACCTTCAGTGCAGGGTGGGAACTGAGGGCTGTGGAGATAAAGGCCTCTAACACACGCCTATACCTCTACTACAAGATAATAGAGTGATGTGGAGGTGAGCCCTGTGCCTTTACTGAGGGCTCTGGAGGGGAAGGTCTATGCTTGCCCATCCAGGACAGTACCCATCCAGGGAAGGTCCCTCGCACCATCTCTCTGCCTTCCCTGCAGGCTGCTGCTATAGAATCAGTCACAGCCCATCAGGGGCCTGTAAAACAGCTCAGAGCCAACAGAGCTCAGTGCTGTGGACCTGAAGGGCACCGACCCACCCCTTGCTGTCCCTGCACTTGACTTGCAGATTGTTCAGCAGTAGAGCATAAGGTTTTGAAAAAAAAGCATCCAATACCTTTGTCACAGGTAAGGGTACCCTAGATTCTACGGTCCTTTATTACCTACAGTGCCCTTATTTCTAATAATTATCAAATTCTCCACTTTGGCACGTCATACATTTTTGTTTCTAAGTCATTGAAACCTTTGCAAAGTTGAATAAACATTGAGGTGGAGAGCAGCTCCTTTATATGGAGCACCCTACAACCCCACCCACAATTTAAATTTGCTCACCTTGAATGTCTACTTCAAATGGCAAAAGGCTTTGTCACTCCCTAGATCGGTGTGGCACTGTGCTAGTTCTATGCTTCCAAACTGTGCTAGAGTCAGACTTTTGAGGTGAGCAGATTCAGTGTTGGTGGTGCTGTAGAGGAGTGGAGGACAGCACAGTAGGAGGATAAACACCAATAAAAGAGGACGAGTGGCCGAAGCAAGTGGGAGGAGCACAGAATGAGGAGGTGACACAGGAACACTGGAGGAAGTGGGCGGATGGGTGGAATGGTGGACAAGCATGAGATAGGGCCTTTAGAGGAGGAGAATGTGGAATAGTAGAGTGCAGAAGAGGTCAAGAGGAAGAGAACAGAGTGTGCAGCACCAAATCCTTCCACAGTATTGCCACTGGACCCAATAACCTACTGCAGTCGCGCTTTGAGTCCCCTGCTGCCATGGTGCAAGGGAGAGGTCTTGGCAGAAGGAAAGTTCTCTAATAGTTCATATTCTGAACTGGGCGGGTCACACCGCAGGGGTTCGGGACTAAAGAAGCTCGGAAAGCTCAGCAGCTCCTCTGGTGTAGGGGGGCAGCACCATTCAGGGAACCCCAATTCACCCTTAGGCCTTGGAATGTCTGTGAGTTATGGGAGTCACATCTGCAGGGTGGCCACATTATGTTGTGCTACACCACTGTCTAGAAAATGTTTCCATTTTTCAAAACTAGGGCCAGATTTAAGAAAGGTGGTGCTGCACCCAGTGCGCCCAGTGCAGCAGCACTTTTCTTGCGTCCCTTAGTGTCCCCCTAACACCACCATGTGTGCGCTGTATCTAAGATACGATGCACCATGGCAGTAGTTAGGGACCTAGCGTCAACATTTTTTACACTAGTTCGGAGCTTTGCACGATTAGCGTCAAAAATGTTGATGCTAATCTTGCAAAGCCCATTTGACGCTAATCTTGCAAAGCCCATTGAAGCCCATTGTAAACAATGGTGTGCCTCCTTTTAACGCCTGCTCAGAGCAGGCGTTAAAAGTGCTGAACAAAATTATGCAAAGAAATCTCTTAGATTTCTTTGGTCCATTTTTTGCCCCCCCCCTAACGGGGGAACGCCCTCTTTACATACAGTATGTCTGGTGCAGGCATAGTTTAGTGCAAAGGGTTACAAAGTGGTGCAATGCAGGCTTTACGCCACTTTGTAAATATGGTATGGGGAAAAGGCCACCTTAGCTCTGCTCTAGCGTCAAAAACATTATGCTAAGGTGGCACTAAAGTGTCACTAGGCCCTCTTAAATCAGGGCCCTAGTACTTAGAGGAAGGTCAGGTCTATGGCAATGAGATCTAATTTACCTTGATATTTTTCACAGTAGTGGTGGCTTTGGGGTGAACAAAAGCTGTATGGAGCACCATTTATAGTATACCCTACTGTAGGACAGCCGTTGAACACATACAACCTTGTTTTGTTATTTTGTAGGATGGAAGGACAGCTCTGAGGCTATGAAATGTCCCCGCTGATGGAAGGAATGCCTGCCAAGAATCAACAATCTATATTTTTGTTGATTCTAAGATTATTTAAGGTAGTGATCGTTTTCTTAGCTACAAATAAACCTATCTGCACACTCTTCTACTAAGGATGTGCTAAAAGAAACTGAAATCATCAGTGGCCTGGAGGGACAGTCAAAGAAGCACATCACTCACCACATATACGCAGAAACCATGTACACTATGAAAAGCGCACTGAAAGGGAAAATATCTCTCCACAGCCCTTTAAACTTAAAAAAACTCCAAAAAAGGATAAACGGTTTTACACACTCCTATACATACCACGATTTTTATCAATTTATGTTATATATCAACAATTTTTCAAGCTTAAAAAACAACTAGAAATCAAGCATCACATGACTTTTCCAGAACTTTCTGATTTTCTAGTTTTCTGAAAATAATCTACCAGACCCATTCAGATTGTTTAACGCTTTACAAAAAAGTAAAACATGTATCAAGGACAGGACAGACCCCTGGCAGAGAAGGCATATTAGGCCCATACCTGCTAGCCCTTGCAATCCACTTCTAGTCTCTCAGAACAGGTGATCCAATCTTTAGTTCATCAACAAATGTATTGCTTCCCATGATTGCACATTAACTAAGTGATGCTGGGCCCTTCACAAGGTCACTTGATTTACTATTATGGCAAAATATATATTTCCTGAGCAAAATTCCATGTTAGTTAGGCAGAGCTCCTGCTTTCTTAGAACATTCCTTCATTTTTCCCAGAAGGGTAGGAATTGAGATCATCTCAGAGCTATTCATGCCAAATCTAAGTAGGGCTGTATTATTATTTCTAGACTGCAAAGAAGAGTTATTATTTTCCAACTAATGCTTATTACTAAACCTCCCAATACATTGTTTTGCATTTAACAAACTATACACATGTATGTGAAGATGAATGATCATAAGAAAACAACAACCAGAAAGGCCAAAAATCCGGATCCCAAGGGATGCAATGAGTCACTCAAAAGTGACTCAAACAGATGGACTCACTGAAGAACGAAAATATATTTTCACTACAATGTTTCAGCTTCCGCCTTCTTCTGGTAGTACAAGATTCTTTGCCCAGTGATATATATGATCGACACTTGTGCATAATATCGAAACAGAATACTAGTTAGTTCAAGTTAGTTCATATCAAAGTTCAAGTCTTACGGTTGATCCAGGGGACCATTTCAATATACAAAAGCCAGTTTTTCCAAATTGTAATTTCTGTCAGCTGAAATTTCAGGAGATATTTATATTCAGCACTTGCAGTAGTAAACCCACTGATTTTAAATCATACATTGTTTAGAACATTTCTGGTGGCGACCCGCATCATTATCTGCTGGTCAGAGCACCAGATATCATTCCGCAGATTGAATGACATAACCCCTAGATACCAGTAACTCAAGGATATCTCTGATAGCATCTCTTGCTACTTCCAGGAAAAGGTTATTTATTATTCTCATTCTAAAAATGATTACTTTAGTTTTCCCAGATTTACTATGGACAAGTTCATTTAAAATAGCGAAGTAGGAAGCTGGATTTACAAATTAGTCTAAACCTATCCAAGGCACTCTATAACCTTATCTGATTTAAGATAAACAAGATCGCATTGTTAACATATAAAATACTTAGTAAATTCTGATGTTCTAGTAGATTCTAGTTTTAAAGCAAACCTGAATTATACAAGCAATGTTTATAGCAAACAATAATCAAGAAAATATGAAGCCCTACACTAGACCATTTTAGGTCATTCTTTTCTGAGATAATGCCCCGATTGTGCCCAATTGAACTCTTGTCGATTTGTCTTTCTGGAGTTCAATTACTACTGATAACAAAGATGCAAGGATGCCCGCATTCTGACATTTTGCTCCATTGTATATGTAGTTCCACTAGGTTAAATGTTGTTGGCAAATTAACAATACCCATAGTAGGAGGCATTCATTTATAAAAAATAATATTTTTCCACCAACAATTTCAGTACTTGACAACCATCAATAGTTGAGTGTTTATTTTTTCTAAACCCTATTTGAACTTTTGGGAGGATTGCCGCTTGCTCTAACCAGTCTTCTAAGCTAGTTAGTAAATGCCTTGCAAACATTTCCCATGAGATATTCTAGAGGGCGATCACTCTGTAATATCCTAGCAGAGACGTACCATCATTCTATATATTGAGATTCAGATCCGCCCTCTCCATGAGTCTGGAATAGAATAAACTTTTATAGTTGCTCCCACAAAAAGCTGTAACAATCAAGGCCACAATTCAAATTGTAGTTTAAGAATATGTGCAGTGCCGCAATGTGGGTCTTAAGCACTAGATGATTTAAGTGCCTTGATCAAGAATTTGACTTCACTTTTAGACGATGGACAAGGATTAGCAACTGAGCACCGAGTTACCATATTCACAACTTACAATTAGGTTCAGTTCCCTCCCAATAGAATTAAATATTTCTGTTGCATCTTTATTAAGTCTATACATTTCTCTTCTACATGTGACCCATGCAGTTTTGATAATTTTAACCCAGAACACTTTACATTAGCTTCTGAAATTGCCTTTTGGTTCCTCATTTTAAAGGCAATGATTAGTTCAGTCCAGAACTTTCCCTTCGTTTTAAATTGTGTTCTTTTTATTGGTTTTCGGTATCCCTCTCAACGATTTTTAAACACGAGGTCTCTATCCACCTTCACCGTTTTAAACGCATCACAAGATTATTTATTTAGCACCTTCTTTGCATTTTATATTTCTGCTTCTGTTATATTCTGTTTCATGATAGGGACTTTCCTTTTAAAATCACAAAAGCTACAGTTATATAGGTTTACTATTTTTCTGGGTTCTACATTACTCAAAGTCTTGTCCATTTTAACAAAATTGCCATTATAAATATTTTGTGCCTTTATAGCCCACTAGGGGCCAGATGTAGGAAGCACTTTGCGAGTCGCAAACGGCAAAATTTTCCTATGCAGAAATGCATTTTGCGAGTCGTTACCGACTCGCAAAATGCATTTCCGAATCGCAAATAGGAAGGGGTGTTCCATTCCTATTTGCGATTCGCAATGGTATGCAATTCCATTTGTGACCGCTTATGCGGTCGCAAATGGAGTCGCAGTTACCATCCACTTGAAGTGGATGGTAACCCATTCGCAAACGGGAAGGGGTCCCTATGGGACCCCTTCCCCTTTGTGAATGGACCCCAAAATATTTTTTCAGGGCAGGGAGTGGTCCAAGGGACCACTCCCTGCCCTGAAAAAACCGAAACAAAAGGTTTCGGATTTTTTTAAATGCAGCTCGTTTTCCCTTAGGGAAAACGGGCTACATTTAAAAAAAAAAAAAAACTGCTTTATTTAAAAGCAGGTCGCTAACATGGAGGTCTGCTGACGACAGCAGGCCTCCATGTTAGCGAGTGCCTATACTCGCTATGGGGCCGCAATTTGCGACCCACCTCATGAATATTCATGAGGTGGGTCATTGCGACCCCATAGCGAGTTGCAGTCGGTGTCTGAGACACCGTACTGCATAGCAATTTGCGAGTTGCAAATTGCGAGTCGGAAGGACTCGCAATTTGCAACTCGCAAATTGCTTCCTTCCTACATCTGGCCCTAGATTCTTTATGATTCATATATATTCAATGCCTCTTCACCGACACACCGATTCCGATTATACTTTTTTAGACTGATAATGATTTTCAGTGGTTAATTGTTGCTGCCTCAAAATCTCAAACTTCTTATCAATGAATAATGAAAAGACAGGCTGGAAATTATTGTATAGTTAGAGAAGATATATTGGCACCGCTGAATGTAGTGCGAGTTGAGTGACCACTTCTACATATCATGACCAAGTTGAAGCCTTTGAAAAGACTGTCCAGGTTTATCTCCATAGCGTTTGTCTTTACTTACTCAGCATATTGGTCTGGAATGGAAAGAAGGCTTCACAGTCACTTAAACAGGAGTCTTTGGGATTTTAGACTGGTGCTCTTCCATTAAACGTTCCTACAACTAGAATTGGAATACGAGTATAGGATTTCTCTAGGTTTCCCAATAGCATCACCAGCAACTTCGGATACTGATAATTTTTTTGTCCCTGGGGGAATGTATAAATGTGCCAGAATCAATCCCTGTGATAGAGATTTACTCTTATTCTGCAGTCCTAGATGAGATCCATGGATTACGACACTAAGGCCAATATTTATACTTTTTGTAGCGCCACATTTGCGTAATTGTTTTACACAAAATCGCTGCAAACTTACAAAATACAACTGTATTTTGTAAGTTTGCACCGATTTTGCGTCAAAAACCGGTGCAAATGCAGTGCTATAAAAGTATAAATATGGGCCTAAGAATGTCTCATACATTGTTCACATCATTATTGTATCCTTACTGTATGAATTTTCTCGCGGATTCAAGTCATCAGCCAGCCTGCTTGGGGGCCTGTTTTTCCTTTTGTTGAAATGTTGGAACAAGAAATATAATTGTAAACCCAAATGGTGTTTTTAGCCTGATTTCTTGGAGGGAAAGAATGCTGATATTGTTTCTGACTAGATCTTGCTGTTGTCTTTTTTTGTTATTTTTATTCGACCTACGTTCCAAGAAACAATGTTCTAATTATCTCTTTGTTCTGGGCCTTCCTTGCGGTTTCTGGGATGACTGCAGAAATGTTCCAATCCCAATTACAAATTAATTTTCACTCTATTAATTCTTCCTTTTAGAGCTTTGAGCTAATTTCACTTTCCTGCTTTTTGTTTCAATAAGTGCAATCTGTTGATGGACAGTGATGGCGGCTTCAAAAGAGCGGACCCCATTCTAGAACACCAATGCTTATTCTGACTGAAACACGGTGTAACCCCATCTCAGACATAATTCTGATCTCACTACTACCAGATGGATGTGAAATGATAAATCTAGAACACGGAGACTCCGCAAGTGGTGAGTCTCTATAATCTACAACACCTTTTTCTACAGTAAACAACTTCATTTGCAAACATTTGTCATCTTGGAATGCCTCATAGAAGAACTGCAAACATCTCTTTTTAAGTCTTCCAACACAGCATCACTTACCTTCCTCCTAGAAAACATGAGCCTCTTTCACAACAATGCACGGAGCACATCACTACACAGATGACAAAATCCCACAATAACATGATGCTTGGCAATTTAAATATTCACAAGGGATACACAACATATCCATTAGTATCCACTTTTGCAAAACTTCTAAATGACAATGAAATAATGCATCAGTTGCATCAAACCAACCATATTAAATGTCTTTATTAAATCTAGTGACCTCTGAGTCCATCATATAACCACCTGACGGTTCACTTTCTATTCACTTTTGTGAAATATTTGCAATCTAGAAAGAGTAGATCTGAGCAAATTCAACAACTTTGTCATGATGCATCTTGCTGTAAATGAGGACATAGCAGATGCCAACACCATCAAGAAACGTTACCAAGATACTGCAAGAAATAATGAGGTGGCCACCAATGAGCATGATACAAGCTGAAGTGAAGAAACCTGCACTCTGGTTCTCATTGGAGCTAAATGAAGAAGAAAGTCATCTGAAGTAATCAGGAAGACAATAGCATCAAATACCTACACAAGTCCATCTCACCACCCTCAGCGCAGCAATGAAGCAATACAGGTGTAGGAACACAATCAGTGCCAAACTAATTGACTTCATGTCACAAAAACGTTTGGCTAGAAACAGCCTTAAGAAAGTGTGTCAAGTTCAGTTATACTTCTAATCGATCAACCCCACTATAATTCTGCACATGTGCACTCTCAGGAATTTCTTGAATTGTTTTCAGGAAAAAATCGACAAAATGAACTAAATGTCCTCACAATATTGGCAAAAGAAACAACCTATTGATCTGGAAATATTACAGTCCAATGCTATTGTAGGTGCATCAAAATCAGTGACCTCCCTTAGTGATCCCTTAAACCCCCCCCCCCACCCCCACACACACACTAGTATCCACCCAGATCCACGGGACCTTAAACCAGCCACTGGGGGAAACAGGACATTCCACCAACCTGCACTAAGCTGCCCGGTAACATTTCAGTGATCATTGAAACAGGCCATATTTTGGGGGAACCTTCAAGTGACCAAGGATGGGCTTCTGAACTATGCGCTTGGCAGGAGACCCGCAGGATAACGATAACATTTGATCAATTAGTGGCTTATCAGGAGATACTATTGGGACCAAGGGCACCACAAAATATTGTGGAAACCAGTCAGGTTCAGACTAGGATGCAGCAGCAAAACTGCCACCTTGCAAGTTTTAGAAGATGCACTGTGGATACTGGACAAAGGTGAAACTTACTCACACCCCGTGCGATCGCTCTGCAGCAGTTGACACAGCGGGAATAGAAAACTCTTTTTAATGTGATAAAACAGTGCACGGTTCACCTGCTCTCTGTAAAACTGGATATAAATCTTATGTATTGAGAACCATATTTACCAAAAATTAATGCAACACAATGCAGCAAGACACCTTGTTGCGCTATACTGCGTGACGGGAAAAGCACAGGAATGCACTCGATTTAACATTGTACAGCGCACTCCTGTCCTGTCCCAGCGCTGGTGCACTTTTGTCTGCCTGCGTTGGAGGCAGGATTGTTTCTGTGCAGGAAGGGGCACCTTGCTTCTCAAAAGCAATCCTCAAATGCGTTTTCCTCTTGCTATGTGGGCTGCAGAATGCAGCACATGCAAAAAGAGGAACAAATTGGGAGGAATAAGCATAGTTCTCCTTGTTACGCCTCCCCTGGGGAGGTGTAAGATTTTGAAGCATTCCCAGGTCTACCACTAAAGGGAAATCTGCGAATTTGCCAAAATCCATGGGCGGATGCTTGCAAACACCCACACTCCACCCATGTAATGCCTCCCTGGGACAGAGTAATGCGAGGCAGTGATTTACGCTGCTTGCGTGACTCCAGGTTTATCAAGCCATGCAGGGCCACGGAAGGTGGCTTTGTGAGGCCTGATAAATCTCACTTAGGTTTTCCATGGCCCTTGCGCCCGCCCCTTTTGATGGCACAAGGGCAACGCCACACCTTAATCAATCTGGCACTAAGATTGCAGTTTTTCGAATTTCGTGAGCCGAATGAAGTCCCCCAAAACTCCTTGCTTGTCCCCCACATTTTTCAATGTCTAAAGGGGGACTGACTTTGGTTTAAACATACACCAGTGTGCAGACGATACACAGCCAGCCTGGTCTCATCAGAAGATGTCACACACAGTGCCCACTCCTCCAGCAGCTACAGAACTGGGTGTTGGCAAAGAATCTAAGCTTATTTCCGTGAAAATGGTACAGCAACTCATTTCTCTACCTCCTCAAACCAAACTAGATATGGGTTCTTAAAAGCAGCCAGGGTTGCAGCTGCCTGACTGAGCTCCTGCATCAAAGTCTCACCAAAGCATCCGAGCCCTAGCGGTAAAACAGGAGTAATGCCTCGAAGATCAGCGCCGCGCCCCGGTTGATCAGACCTACCTCCCACGGCGTCTACATATGCATATATCTGCACGTGCGCCGTGAGCAGGCCTCAATATACAATGTGTCCATACCTTCCGCAGATGTCAAGTCTGTCCCGCTTACATGTGGACTTCTAACATAGTCAAACTTACAATGTGTACCCTAGTTTATCACGACAATGGGGGTCTACCTCACTTTACAATGGTATGATGCTGCCTCGAGACAACTTTGAAATGTATCAAATTGCCCAGCTAAAATGCATAGGGCTCACAATGACTGGCGTGTTTATTAGCAATACTCTGTAAGTGGTGTGCTGCTGAATTAGCAATGGAACAGTGCCGCTCGGTGGCCACAAATGTAACTGCAGTTCAATAACAAATGTAAAAGTTGCAGCAGATTCTAAATTGAAAATACATTTAATGTTGAGGGAGTATTGATCACAGTGTAAGCAACAAGACAAGTTATGACTGCAAAGTTTGCTTGACTGGATGTAGGGTTTATCGGTAGGAATACTAAGTGCCAGATTTAAGAAGCCCTTTGCACCACCTTGCACCACATTAGCGTCCTTTTTCTGAAGCTAATGTGACGTTAGGTTGGCAAAAACTTTGCACCTTTTTTAAAAAGCGGTGCAGTGCACACATCTCGCCACTTTGTAAACCCTGCGCCACATTAGGCCTGCGCCAGGCATAATGTGTGCAAGGGTGGGCGTTCTGGCGTTATGAGACCCAGAAAAATGGCACATTGGAATCTATGAGATTTCACTGAGCCATGTTTAGCGTCATTTTTAACGCCTGCCTAAGGCAAGAGTTAAAATGAAGCTCCCATTGTTTTCAATGGGCCTCCTTTAACTTTGGAGGATTACCGTCAACATTTTTGGCACTAATCCTGCAAAGCGTCAAACTAGCGGCAACATTTTGTACACTAGTTCCCTAACGTGAGCCATGGTGTGCCGTGTCATAAATATGGCATACACATGGTGTAGTTAGGGGGACACAATGAACCACAAGGAAAGTGGAGCATCATGACATGATGTGCCACTTTTCATAAATCTGGCCCTAAGTTCGATCTAGAAATATAAAGACGCGTATGACTGACAAGCCATATTTTGAGTTTTAGGAAAAACATGCATTTTCCAACACAACTGCTACATTATGGGGATTACACAATAATCTTTTGTACATCCTCACTGCAAATTAAACATGTTTTGTCGTTTATATTTAGCCTTGCAGTGTAAAGTTAGCGATTACAGCAGTAAGCCCCTCAAAATTCTTCACACTGACTTCAATCCCCCAATCTGAGGTGTCTGCACCACCCAGCACTGTCCAAAAGTAACAGTCCTGATCCACAGCATTCTTGCTGCATTTGACCTCTAAGCAAAGTAGAGCTTAATTTGAGCTGTGGGTTTCCGGTGTGGGACACTAGCACTTATTTTTTATGTCCGGCCCTTAGTTTTCTTTCTCAAGCATTTACGGCAAGCAAAAGACACATATGGGAAAGACTGAGGAAGAGAAAAGCGAACAAGCATCACAAAGGGAGAAAGCAGAAAGCTGCAAGAGTGACTGAAGGGGCAGGGAGTGGTTGTAAATGGATTAAAGAGGCCCGAGATGGCTTCAGTATTACACTGCGTCAGTATTCCGTGCTTGCACATTTAAATGCAGCAGCTGCGTATTTCAGAGGAGAGCTTAGGAAACAACACATTTTTATTTACAAATTAAGCACTGAAGCACAGGCCTGAATCGGCATCACTCATGACCTTCAATATTGTAGTCCTGTGCACACAAACATGGCTGATGGTCCTCCATCTTGCAGTTACAAGCCGTGATCATAGAACCTCTTGAATTGTATTCTTCAGCTCCAGCAGGCTTCCCTTGGTACCACAACAACACTGGCTTGTAGAATCAACCCCCTGTTACTGGAAAATGATTGCCATCTCATAGATCCTCACTTCTGAGAAGCAGTACCCCATGTCAGTCTCGTGATGGAGCCACTTGCACAGCTTTTCGTATTGTATGTGACTCAGTCGTGACCTTTAACACCCTTGCTGAAGCTGTGAACCCTCACACATCCCTTTGTATGCACCTTCATCCTTATCTCTCCCACCCCTGTTGCTCTAGTGCTGTCTGACCTCACCCAGCTCTTACCATGAGAGCACTCTGCATACGTTTTCCAGTGCATCTCCATCTTCACCTGCAGCAGCCCAGTTACAAAGCACCTGGCTCCTCAGGTAGCTCGTGGTGCGCACCTCCATCCTGCCCTGAAACATCCCCAGGACGTCCACAGCGTCTTTCCCTCCTACAACTCTTCAAATGCAACTCAGTCCCGAGTTGCATCACCATTTCTTTTTCTGTTTCTGGCAGGGGCATAGGTTCGGGGGCGGGGTGTTTGGGCTGTTACACTCCCCTAATAAATGTATTTTCTGGTAAATAGTTGGGTATAGGTGCTTTCAGTCGGGTACGATGAAGTATCGTTGGATTTCATAATGCATTTTTCCATACACACAGACAACAGTATATACACACACTACAGCCCTCTCCTGCTTTGAAAGTCTCCAAACATGTTGGTTACTTCACAAACTCTTTTATTTTTTCTCACTTAGTACCCCTACCAATCCATATTTCTCTCTCTTTCCACGGCCCCTAAAGCCTCTCTCATGCGCTCTGCTTGTCGATAATGTATTTTAACATTCTATGTCGGAGTGATTGTTGGGATTGATCACCCCTCTAATCCCAGTGACCAAGCTATGCCCCTGGTTTCTGGGGACTTTCACAGAGTCCTTTCTGTGTACCGCAACACTGATCTGCACACCACTTCTTCATCTTTTACTGGGGGTCCTTTCAAAGCTCTCTGCATGCACCCCAATGGACAGCTGTTGCATCTCTTGGTTTTGTGGGTCCAGCCCCTCTCACAGCTCCAAGGATCACATCTTCATCATGACCTGCATCACCTCTTTATTCTTCTAGTGCTGAGAGCTTTACGCTGCTCTTTGAGAGTGGATGACAATACGCATGCATCGTCCAGTGCCACGCCAGGGTCCCTTCTACTGTGTTGGTTCCTGTGTGATCAGGTGGAAACACAAAGAGATTCACAGTGTGTTTATGTAGCCTGTAAGGTTATCCACAGAGGCCAGAGAGCTAACTAGAGAGCAGAAGGGAAACTGAGACCAGCAGAAGGCCTGGAGAGGGTCAATAGAGGTTTTAAACATGGAAATAGATCAAAAACCAAAATTTCTTCCTTTTCCTATAGCACGCAGCACACACAAATAAGCGTGACACCAGGCTTGCCCTGCCTTTTGTCACCCCAGACAGGTTGGATCCCTGACAGAGGAAGGGCTAGAACTTTTCAGAACTGTATGTGGGAGCAGGACAGGGCGTCGCTCCCACACAAAGACTGGCACCAGTTATAAATACTGGACCTCAGAGCCGCTCAGCAAAGCAATCCTGGACCAGTGGAAGATTCAGAAAAAAGGTTGCCCTGCTGCCATATAACTGCCCTGCTGTGTGAAGGGCTGCTTGCTGTCTGAGAAGGAATATTGGACCTGCTTGCCTTAATCCCAAGCTATGCAGAGTGACTCCAAGGGGCAGTTGATTGACCTCTTGTATGAGCTACAGAGGCCTCAAAGCAACAGCCTAGCTGACCGGCTGCAACTGGGCCTGTCTGGGGTGACGAAAGTACCTGGCTGAGCCCTGATGCTGGCCTCAGTCTGGAGCCGCATGAGGTGCCCTCAGGTCCGAGAGCCTTGGCTCACCTTGGAGTGCACTCCTCCTGAAGAAAAGGTGAAAATCCAGAAGTTTGGGCTTTTTGCAACCATAAACCGGCCTGTTCACGCCAAGACCCTGCCGCCTGTGATAATCGCCAACATGAGGCTCCAGTGAGGCCTGCTCTTCATGCCACCTGTGACCACCCGCGATGACTGAATGTCAGGACAGCACTTTGCGCTACAGCAACAACAGTTCATGCTGACAGCGGCCTCCAGAGATAACTGGCAACGCAAGAGCAGCACTTCCACTACAGCGACAGCCCTAAGTGACCGTCAACATGAAGCTACAGCAACGACATCCATGAGGCCCAACCGGCTCTTCGCACTACAGTGACGAAATCCACAACACCAAACCTGCTGTTCGTGCTACAGCAACGACATCCGTGAAGCTTGACCTGCTTCTCGGCACTTCTGCCAAAATGAGTTCTTCACTCTGGACCTGGGAAGGTAACTCTTCAGTGGGACAATCGTAGTCTTGACATGTGACCTGTGCTCCACCACAGTTTGCCTAAATTTGTGACGTTCCCCAGGTCAAGGATGACCAAATGATGGCAAGTGGCGCTATGTGCTTTTAGGCGCTATTTTCACGTAAAATTCCAAACTTGAATAGCTCTGGCTGTACTGGTTGGATTTTTGTCATTCTGGTATCAATTTTTGTGAACTTTACTCTACTTTTTCTAACGTTCTTTTGTTTTTTTCATGTGTTGTGTTTTTACTTAATGACTGTTTGAGTGCTGCATAAGTACCTTACACATTGCCTGTATGTTAAGCCTGAATGCTGCTGTCACAAGCTACCAGAGGGTTAGGCACCGGTTATTTTAATAACGTTTGTGGTTCAGCCAGACAAGGGTTGTGTTTATTACTTGAGTGGAGGTCTCACCATTCTCAACTAATAACCCAGTTTCGTGCAGCGACCTTTTCCTGTGAATAACTGGGCATCCCTTTCAAGTAGCCGTAGCAGAGCTATTAGCGCATGATGGCACAATGTCTATTCCTTGGTTTAAACATGTTAGAGACACGTGCCAACATATTAAAATGGAGGAGGTGTAGAGAGATCCCCGTAATCTATCCAAGGAAGTCAAAATACGTATAAAGCGATGCTACTGGGAGTCGGTTTTGATACAGATTTGGTTCAAGCAGGGCCAAGGGAATAGGATGTCACAGTTTTTAGATCATAAATGTGCCCCTACGTTCGAAGCCTACATGGACTACGTAAATCCTCCCCACACTAAAAGCCTTTTTATTAAATTAGGTTAGGGACCTTGCAGCTAAAGAAGTTCACCGCTAGGTGGAGCAAGGATGACAGTAATTCGAGTTTCTGTCATTTTAGCCCAAAGCAACCAGAGACCCTTGCACATTTTGTATTTTTTTGTCCTAGATATTTGGTCCCTAGGAAGAAGTGGATTATCCCTCTATGTAGATCTTTTGGGTTAAGAAATTACAAGGCATCTTTACGTATATTGACAAGTGATACAAGTGATAAGGTAGTCTTTGCAGTTGCAAGGTATCTCCAAAGTGCATGGGCCGCAAGACTTAGAGAACTTCCCTTCGACTGATTTGCTAATGTGTAAAGATATTTGGTCAAAAGCAGATTAATCAACGGGATGTAGGAAGAAAGGTCTCATCTGTGTAATATCATTGAGCGTTTTAATTGGTTTTAACCTAAAGTATGTTTATATCATTTTATTGTGTTAGGGTGTGGTAGGGATATTTATTGTATTTTATAGCATTTGATTTCTACCTGTTTTATTATTATTGTGTGAATATATTATATTATTGTATTCGGATGCTTTTATGGCTTTCAGCCGAAATAAAGATTAAATAATAATAATAATAACTGGGCAAAATTGAGCATGAACACCAAGTTCCCACTTCGGGATTAAGGGCCTCTGATTCTAGGATACTAGGGAGTAGGCCCTCTCCTGTGTAACGTTTTGCCAGAAGAGCTTAAATGCACTGAGGACCTTTCAAAAGAAAAGTAAAAATGCATCAAGTTATAAGTTACTTGGACAATTCATTCTTCTCTGACTCCCACAGCGCTTCCCTCCACCTCAGCCTCCTCCCCCCATATCCCTCCGCTTCTTGCACTTTTCCGATCTCATTTGCTACCCACCATCATTCACTCTTCCTTTCCCCACCACATTCTCTGCTCTCTCCTACCCTCCTGACACAACTGTCCTGCCAGACTCTCCTTTCCACCTTCTCTCCCTCTACACGTTCTCCATTCTAGCCTAACCACATTCCCTCCTTACCTTACTTCTGTGGCCCCCTCCCACAGTTCAGTTTTTACCTGGTTCACTTGCTGTTTACCTGGTTCCTTCGTAAAGGAATCACACATCTTCCAAATAGTTCTAACTGCAGCTCCTAGACACCTTCATGGTAGAGCTATGCTTCATAAAAATGTAAAACACAAACAAAATTAACAATAATGGATGTTATCTTTGGGGGACACTCCATAGAAATCCCAGGCAGCACTGTGTTTTTCTAAACTATGGAGTAGAGATAACCCTTGAATGACTTAAGAGTGCACGCCTGAACTTGAACAGACTGGAAAAACACACATATCTGAAAGTGAGGCTAATTCATTCACTGGGTTTGTTTGCTTTGGCCCTAGATTTGTGTTTTGATTCTCTGTTTATTTTCGACAACCTCTGTTATTTCTGTTCTTTTTCAGTGATTGTCTCCCCCTGGGAGTGGAAATGTTTGTAGCTGTGACAACATTTTAGTTTCTATTTTTAGGATCCAGCGACCACTGTGTTCCCATGACCTTCAGTTGGCATGTTGAAATTTGAACATTTCACTGTGTTTTTCTTCTAATCTGATTATTTTGAAACATTAAAAGATGTAGATAGAGTTACCGTTCTCTGACTTTAAGGACCCAAGGGCTGATGTAGAAGCAGATTTTAGGATAAAGTAGGCGTGCCCAAAATAGTCTGTACACCTAGAAAAATGTTGTTTGCCTGAAAAACTTTATAACATCATGTACTTTAAATTGTGTCATATTTGTAATACATTTCCCATGGGCGAAATATCCAAAGGAAAAATGTATTGCTCGAGATTATTCTTGGATAAGTTTCATTTTGAAACTTTGCCAAGATGATAAGGTTTTAGAAAAATAGCAACAAATAGGCACTGGTCAACTAAGATATATTTTAAGAATATCTTACATTTGGCAGGATTCAGTCCACTTAATCTAAAATTACCAATACTCCTTTACGGAGTCACAGTATAAGTCCCTGGATAAAACAGCCTGGGAATGTGAACCAAAACAACCGTAAAGGGTCTTTTTGCAGCTACCTGCGTAGTGCAGAAAATACAAGAATTCTGCTTTTATGAATCATGGGTTCTTTTTCAAAAGGGAAATGTATTGATGCTATCTTCGATTAATTTTTATGTTGACTTCATAGTTCAAGTTTTTTTAAACTGTCTTTTCATAGAACCCCGGTCACACAAATGGTTTGCCACACAGTCGGAGGAGGGAAGTATTGATTTTCTGTATCTTAAGAGCATCTCTTCAGCACATGGCCCCAGAGAATGACTGGGAAGTGAAAATCAACTTACAGTTCATGAAACTGAATTGAACAATGGTCTTGTGTGTCTCTGAGCCAGAGAGGTGCCAGGAGTCTATTAATGGCATTCTGCCCCATGAAGGCCCAATTCTCAAACAGTGAGTACATTAACACCTTAGGTTTTACACCCCGAGGGTATAGATTTACTCACTTTTAGAATTCTCTGAGTTTTTCATCATTAGTCTGAAAAACCTGACAAAGTTGCAGATTTCCTAACTGTTGTAAAGTGCCCCTTTTTGGATGCCCCTCCCCTACTTTTTGCTGTCAGATGCTGTTGTTTCTGACCTGTCAGTGTACTGTGGATTGCCAACCAGGCCCCCAGTACCAACGCTCTTTCCCTTATGATGTATGTCGAATTGCATAGGCCAATTGCCAAGGACCTTACCACCCCTGTAAGTGTGCCCACCATGTTACTGAGTCCTGTACTGTTTTGGCGGGCTCTCCGGAGCCGCTATCAACACAGAGAAGAGTCTGACCTCCTGCCGGCAGTACTAGCACCTTGGGCTTGGGTCACACCTCCTCCCACCCAGGCTGGCTAGTGAGAGAAGCATCAGGGCGGTGAGCCTCAAAGGATTCCCCCAACTTTGATGTGTAAGTAGCTGTCCCCTCAGTGGAGGACAAAGCCCTTCCTGCCCTGCCTGGTGAGGTAGGCAGGAAATTAGCTATGCAGGAGGTGTGCACCTCCCAAGGACTAGCCACACCTTGAGGGTGGGCTAGGAGATGTCTGCACAGCTTAGGGAGGGTTCTGCCATCTTGGCAGACCCCAAGAATAGTGGGTTCTGGGTAGAAAGTGACATACTCCCACAGGAAGTCGTCACTCCAGGGGCGGATTAGCTGCAGGGACTAGTAGCCCATTGGCCACTGTCACTTACACCCTTAAACGCCCCCTAAACCATGATTTAAGGGACCCTTTAAGAAACATCTGCACAACAACAGGACCTTGACTCTAGCCCCAGCGCAAAGAAGAGGACACAGAGTGACCTAAGGAGACCAGTACTGGAACCGCGTGCCAAACGTGTGCCCGAGGTGATGACTCATTTCTCCCAGCAGGAGGGACCCCAGTGGACACAGAAACTCCAAGGAAGACTCCACTGACTTGCGGTACCAGTAACCTGTA
Organism: Pleurodeles waltl; assembly: GCF_031143425.1. Lineage (NCBI taxonomy): Eukaryota > Metazoa > Chordata > Amphibia > Caudata > Salamandridae > Pleurodeles > Pleurodeles waltl. The sequence continues at coordinate 168,607,417 of NC_090441.1, forward strand.
AACTGCAGGAGTAAAGTGGGCTGAGATCAAAGAACTGCAACCCAGCAGGCTCTGCATGCCTGAGCCTAAGGAAGCTCAGTGCCCAGAATCTTAAGAGTGGGAGTGGGAGTGAGGCCAGTGCCAAGTTTCAAGCCTTTACTCCCCACCAAATGACCTCCAGCTGCCAGAAAGCCTGTGGGGCACCCTTGGTGCTACCAAGGCTTGCTATCACCTGCCCAGACACCGACAGTCACATGACATTCACCGACTCAAGGGCACCCCCCAGTATAAAGACCAACATCGCCAGTAACCCTGCTCCTGAGGGTTTGCAGCCTGAAGGAAGTGACTTTGACTGGAGCAGCAAAGCATCTTTGGCAGGACCAGCCCGGTGAGCCACCTCTGCACCCGGCACACCTGAATGAAGTGGTAAAGATCCAAGTGTCCATTCTTGGTCCTGGCCCCACAAAGACCACTACATTCGAAGGGTACAGTGTGAGTCCACCCCCAAGGCTAGTTTTGAAACAGAGTGCCAAAACGCACCAGTCACTATGGACCATTCAGCACCGAGGACAGCCAGGTCACCTCTGCAACCGGACTCTCTGAGCAAGGTACCAAACGTCTGACTGTTGAATCTTGGTCTAGGTCCCCGCAGAACCGTAAGTTCCTGTGGATTCGTCACAACCCACCCTACAGGTGCCCGAGTGCCCTCTGCTATTTTCGCCATTGACTTCAATGGAAGCCCTTTAAATTTACAAAGTACTGTATTTTCTATAGATTTAGAATTCACAACTCTGGTTGTACAAAAGCCACAAAGTTCACTTTGGTGTCTGAAATAAGATTAAAATGTAATCTATTTTTCTAAACTGGTGTTGGATTTCTATTGAGTCATGTCATTTACTTATCGTCCATGCTGACAATGTGAAATGCTTTACACATGTTCCTCTAAGTAGCCTGACTGCTCTTTGCCACAAGACCAGGACTCAGCTAGGGTTTGCTAAGAGTGAATCCGAGGTCTATTACTGACACTGTGTTGGTATTCCATGGTGAGACTACCTAGTCATGCCATTTAATACCCCCACCTTGCTACACTAACATACTTCAGTAAACATGTTCTATTTCCAACAATGTGGATGCAATTCTGCATCATTAATATTACTTTTTGCATAAATATATTTGGTAAAATGCCACCATCCTTGCACGATGGCACAGTTTAAGTTGAATTCTACCTGGAGAAAATATTTTTCCTCCAGGTGAAATCCTTAACCTGTACACCCCCACCAGTTCTGGTGGTGTTCCCATTTTCTTTCCTCCCTGAAACGGCACTTCCCTCTTGCTCTTTTCAAAGTCATCTTTCTTTTTTAGTAAAGAGATTCCTTTATTGAGTCAATGATTCATTTACAGGAATAAATACATTTATTCATTAGCCAAAAATTGCACAAGTTTAAAAATAAGATGATAATGTCATAAATGGCATTTTTACATCTATATACAAATTTGACAATTTATGAATTTTAGGTTAAACTAATACAAAAATTATTGAACACCCAGGTTCTAGTTTTACCTGAACAACATGGACAGCGCCCCAACCTTGAACTTGCTCATTCAGTATATCTTATGAACCCTTACATACTTTCCAGACAGCTGTTATGTATTTACATACTGTCTATTGTGCTACTAGCAGCCAGTGAAGCAGAACCTCAGCAACCTTCACTATTCCAAACATGTTAAACAATGGGATCAAGCACTTAACCCCATGTACCATCACAGATGCAGTTTCAGCCCCTCTGCAGCAGCCAGGGCCACTTGAATTATGCGGCAGGGGAGAGCTAAATTATGTGGCATAGTTGAGTAAATTATACAGCAAGAAAAGGCAAATTTTGCAGCATAATGCAGCACATTCTGTGAAAGTAGTACTTCATTATTTTGTTATTTTTAAACTTGTTAACACTGCTTTGGCATTGGTTGCACATCATTAGTACCAGTTTAGCACACAAATACAGGAATAAGCACAAAAAATATTAACTAGTCAACTTTTGCAAAGGGCCTTCCACTGTGTGGCCACAAGTGTCGGTGAATTTTTAGTAACTTTTGAATCTATTGAGCTTGAAAATGCCTTTTTCTTAAAATCTACAGCTTTTGTGGCAGATGACGGATTACGTGTCAAATGTGACACATCCATAACTATGCGAAAATCACCAAGGCTGCACAATCGCATAAGTCCAGTGGCCCTGGCAATAGGGCATCCAATCTAACATTTAAATACTAGAAGAATGGCAACCAGAGATTATGAGCCTGATTACAACTGTGGCGAAGGGGATTAATCCATCCAAAATGTGACGAGTATCCCACCTGCTGTATTATGAGTTCCATAGGATATAACGGACTCGTAATACGGCGGGCTGGATATCCGTCACAATTGGGACAGATTAACCCCCTCCGCCAAAGTTGTAATCAGGCCCTAAGTGTTTAAGTTTCCAGGTGAACATGCCTTTTGCCTCCAGAGTCTAGGAACAGGTTGACCTTCAAGTACAATACATGTCAGCTGAGTGTCCAAGAACTTTCTTAGAAGATATAGAAGATCCTCTCCGATGATGGCAACAGCTCAAAGAGGTGTTTGTAAATGCCCATGAATGTGTAAGCTTGCAGCTCTGCATAAAAGCAGAGGTCATGCCAAGGTCCACTCCCCACTCTGTTCTCTGTAGAAGGGGCCAGCAGCAACTCCTCCATTAGGGCAGAGGAGCGTCGCCCCCCGCCAGCAGCGACAGCTGCAAAACCTTTGCAAGAAAACAATAATAAGTTGTGTTTAATATCGTTTTCTTGTAAAGAGTGTGGCCACTGGGGTGACGAGCAGTGAGGGGGAGTGCTCATTGTGCATGTATGTTTGGCCGGCCGTCTCGGGCTGGCCAAACACACATGCGCAGTAGGCTCTCTCCAGCCCGGCACTGTGTTGCCGGGCTGGAGAGAGCATGCACAGGCTCCCAGTCTGCCTGGGAGTGCCCTGGCTTGGTGCTCCCAGACAATCCTGACGCTGCTCTGAACAGCCTCAGGACTAGTCGTAGGTAGGCTGGGAGCCTGTGCCGGCCTGCAGCAGAAGAGGATATGGAGGAGTGACGAGGCGGCGTGCAGGTGGTTTTTTTTTTATTGAATGTTTATTGATTACTCCCCCCCTCTGCCCCCCAACCCCACGCACGTCACCCTCCCTCTTCCGCGCTGCGAATGGAAGGGGCTCGGCTATCACAGATATTTAGATCTTAGCAGTTGAAGAGGGTCTGGTTTCAGAGACAGAGGTTGTGGAACTAGCAGTAGGCCAGTGCGAAATTTCAATGACACCAGTGTGATTTATATAATTTCAGGAATTTTGTATTATGCTTACTGAATGAAATTCCTGAAAATACACCATTACACATCGTCATGGCGAAAATATAGTGTAGACGCACAGGAAATAAGGAAGGAGACGGATTATGGGAGCTGTCATTTCTGTTACTTATGTTTTTGGTGTATTTAATTAGTGTAAAAATGCATCCTCGCATCCATAATGAACATGAGCACACATTTTACACTAAAATATAGTGCTCAATGCCAAATTAGCATTTTGCATAATTATGCTGAATTTCACATAATTTTTCTGAAATTTTATGTAATTACATTAAAGGAAAAGTTTATGAGTTTTATTCATTGATAAGCAGTAGTGAGTCTTAAATCGTTGACCGGATGCTCATTCACAGTATTTGCTGGAATCAGTGGCATGGTACTCTGGATTCAATGACAAGGAGCCCTGATAGAGGTGGGAGGGTTCTCTGTGGTGCATGCCAGGAGCTCTGATGTAAAGTCAGAGGTGGAGGTAGTGGCTTTATCATCACAGGCACTCACAGTACAAGGGACAGGTGAAGGATGCCAGCTGCCTCTCTTGGGCCTGTGTGGCAGCTGGAAGGTTTCTGCTGCAGCACAGAGCCCCTTTCTTTCTGCTTTAAAAAAACCTTTGTTAGCTTTGAACTTAGTGAAGCTGGTGACCCTTTTTGGAAACTTCTGCAAGCATTTCACTCACCACCTTTTGTATTTTAGTGGGATGTTCTGCAGAGGGAGGCAGTGGCCATCCCTAGACATGGGTCAAATGCTTGCTGGGCAGAGGCCACAAGTTGTACCTCACTGATGAAGCCCAAGAAGGTGAAATCAGGGGTTGAATCTGTTGTAATCTAGAGGTAATCAGCCCCACAATTTTTGGGTAGACTGTTTCTATTGGGACTTGACCAAGTGCCTGATTTAGCACTTGGTGGATGGGTTACTCTGTCTCCCCATTGACGGATATCCCATCTGCTGAAATCTAAATCCCATAGATGATAATGGGATTCAGATTTCGGCGGTGAGGATATCCATCACCATTGTGACAGAGTAACCCGTCCGTCGAGTTCTAAATCAGGACAAAGTCTTATTTTCATATGACTTGTCCTTGCCTGCTGTGGCGCAGAGGGCAGTAAAAGGTCTGGACATCGGCCCGAACCATCGACAGTGGCAGAGATTTTTACAAGCAACACACCCACCACCTTCGGTAGTTGGGAAACTTTAGGTTTCACAACATCACAAAGGTTTAACCTTCACATCGACATGCGCATTACCTTGACTGGCACAACCTTGAGATGGAACTAGGGGACACATTTCTAGGACTGGAGTTAGAACAGTAAATCTGCCAGGTTTTGTCCATGTGAAGGTTTGTCTCTCTAACAGTTGTCATTATGTACACGCAGACCCATATGACCCCCACAGACTCACCTTTGCAGATGCTGCCCTCCCGGGCGATGACCTGTTTACAGATGCTGCACAGTTTCACCTTCTTGAAGGTCTTCACCTTGAAGGTGTGAGCTTTCGGCTTGTCCAGATCTTCTGGCTGTGGAGGGAGGAAGGAGGAAAGAGGAGACGGATGTCAGTGACAATCCCATACAAGATGGCGTTCAGCGCGTGGTGGTGATCGCGTTCTCAGTTGTTGCCATCATGAGCAACAGGTTAATGGTTTGATATCAATGTGTCTCTCACTCATGAACACTGGACACACACAATTTTAAATAACATGAAATATTTCCTTTCAAGAGCATCACATGAACTCATGGAAGTACAAATTATTAAAAAGTAGCAGTATTGTTTAATAATCATAGTCTAAAGCAGTTAAGCAATGGCTTCTGCCAATTGATTGGCCATCTCAGTTCACTGTGTAAATGTGCTGGCCACCTGAACAAAGCACAAGTGGACTACCTCAGCCTTTCATCCTTTTCAGGATGATAACATTAGGACTGCAGAAGCTTTCACATCTTTTATCTCAAGGATGGGTATGTTTGGAACACTTTGTAACTTACACCTTTTGCCAAGTTCAAAACTCCACCCAACTTCACTTACGGGAAAGCCAAGACTCAAACACTTATTAAAACTATTTTGTGGGAGAGTTCTCTGTTGAACCCTGTTTTCTAGAGCTCTATTTGCTCATGGACCTCCTTTCACAACTGCTTTACTTTTGATATTTTTATTTTTTAAGTTTTAAACCCTTCAAAATGCTTCTGCATGTTGCAAATCCTGCATCTACATCCAAAAATAAATAAAATGGTGATGATATGATATCACCTTTTATTAAGAACTGAACAAAACAGATTATGATGCTTCTGTACAAAGCATGGTTAGCTCCGCTGCCATTTGGTTAGGGTTGCACTACAGAAGTATTATATACATACATATTTACATATACAATCAGTTAATATCATTTAGTGCACAGAATAGTCCAATGTACCCATTATCACATCACCTTAATGTCTTTGTTTCAGACTAGCTTTGGCATTACAGGTCCGTATAACTTTTTACACTTATAATAAACTAGCCATGATATCTTAAGTGGCTCCCAATAGTTTATTATGGGTTTAAATTTGAGATCAAAGAAGATGCCAGAAGAGCCAACAAAAAGTGTGAAGAAACAACACCATGACAATAACATCCACTGCCAATTAACCATTAAATGAAAAGGTGGTCTCTCTCTCAAGATCCCTATCTTGTGAACTTTACTCCTCAGACACCATGAAAAGATAAATAAACAAACATTTAGGGCCTCATTATGATTTTGGCGGTCGGACGAGCTGACCGCCAAAGCCACTGGAAGGAGGCAGGTGTCATGTCGACAGCCTCCCCCCCAGTCGTATTACATTGTTTCCACCGGGCTGACCGGCGGGAACATGGTATTATGACGTTTTCATCAGTCAGCCTGGAGGAAACAGTGCCACACCTTGGCCTCTGCTCCCTCGGGGGAGCTGAGGCCAATGCCCTCGCACAACAGTACCCTCGGAATGCACACTGTCTGCACAGTGCACATTCCGAGGGTGCTGGCAGTGCAGCCCCGGCACCGCTGACGATACGGTTGTGGCCAATGCAGGGTCACCCTGTGGCCCCCAGCACTGGCTTTCCATGGTGGGGACCCCGCCATGAAAAGGCAGGTGGTGCCGCAATGAGCCTTCACCCATTAGCCTTTTCTTGACTGACCACGACTCCAATTGCCCCCACCCTGTCGGTATCCATTGTTCCTGGTGATGGTCCCCTGGAGGTCTGACTGCCTGGGTTATAATCTGGAAGCCCGACTGCCAGGAGTGCGGTGGTCTGACTGCCATCATGGGTTTGGCGGTCTTCAGACTGACAAACTTTTAATAGGGTCTTTAGTGTCTTCTGTTAAACTAACACACAGCTGGAATACAGGCTAGGGCAGGGGACACCAGTTGCATACTATACACATTTTAAAAGAGCCCATCAGATCGGAGAGTGTTCTATATGAACGTAAATAAGATGTGTGCACCCAGTTCCAACTGCATCATTTGTGTACTCCACTGTGATGATGCCATATTTGTGTACACATATGCACCCAAAAGATGGAGGATGAAGCCGTCTATTTTTTTAGATTAGGTTTCTAACACTTTCTTCACTGCCTTCATTTGTTGTTGGACCCTTACCTCCCTGAAGTCACATCAACAGCACCTCTACCATTTCTGCATTTATTTCGTTTAATCATCACTTCGCCCAAAGCACCAGCAACATTTAACATGAACATAATACATGAGATTGTACAATCAATGCACAAACACCCGCCTCTAATTTTTCTATGATAGGCAACTTGTGACACAGCCAATTGCCTAGTATAAAGAAATGAAGTAGCCACTCAACTGTAATAATTTATTACACTTGAGTTCTGAGATCACAGTGTCTGCTGTCACCAGCCGAGGAGAAAGGCAGGTTAGGTTACGGAGCATAAATAAAACAGCTATTTCAAAATAAAGACGAAACACAGCTCTGCTTCTGCTCTGTTTCTGTAGGTGTACGGTGACGAGCAGAAAGGAGATATTTTTGCAACAAGTTTAATTGTTAGGTAATTATAGTAAAGTTAGAGTCTTTCTGAATGTTTCTACACATTTTGAGTTACTGTACATTTAAAAAAAAGACTTGTATTAAACTGATTCTAATATCTTTTTGCAACAAATATCTAATATCATTTTTTATGTGTTAAATGTTGCACTAGAGATTCTATTTATATACGTCATGTTTGCAAACATGCTCTTTCTTACGAAAGAGCTACTCACCAAGGACTCAAGTGGTTTGTGGGAAATGTAATGGTGTGTATTATAAGGAATTAACTATCCCCTGACGTACATAAGAAGGGTATTCCATGTCACCTTGGAGTTCCATGACCTTTTAAAGTTGTTCTGCCTTCAATCTTATCCCTTTAAGTCTGCAGTGCGTTTGCGCCAAAAGAAAATTCTAATCATAGCACTACCGAAACCTGTTCAACCCCCAAAATAAGCAATACATTAACCAATTTCTCCCCTCTAACATCACAGCCAGTCAACAAACTTGGTTAAATTTGGTTCACCACCCGATCCCTGTCCCCAAGCAACACTACACATGGCTTCAAATACTGTAGTGCCCCCCGATAAAGATCTTCATTAAGATGTTCAAGATGGGGTATTTTCCAAAAGCCTGGAAAAGGGCATCTATCCTGCCCCTTATAAAAAACCCACACTCAATCCCCTTGAAATCAACAGTTACCATCCAATATCACGGCTTCCTTTTCCAGCCAAAATGATGGCAAGGGCAATAAACAGGAAAATTATCTATTTTTTGTAGAATTACTGTCTCCTAGACTATTCCCAGTTTGGTTTGAGAAGTGGGCACAGTACTGAGGCAGCACTAATTGTTGCTACTGAGGAAATTAGAACATGTATTGATCAAGGAGGGAAACCAGCCCTGATCCTTCTTGACTTATCAGAGGCTTTTGATACGGTGAACCCCAAGGTCCTACTTTTAACTGACTTTGCAGCTTTGGAATAAAAGGCACTGCACTGGCCTTACTCAGGTGATGCCTCTCTGAAAGAAAACTATCAGTATCCTTACATGGCTTAGTCTCCACCCCTTTCTCTCTGCCTTGCGGTGTCCCACGAGGGTCATCTTTGAGCCTGACGCTCTGCAATACCTACATCACACCCCTTGCTAACCTGATCAGATCTTTCAACTTCTCCCGGGTGTCGTACGCTGATGACACACAAATCATAGCTTCAATTTCCAGTAATATAAGTGGAACAGCAGATATGTTTCGCAATTGTATGGAAGTAGTTGAAAAGTAGATGAAGGAAATCTGCCCTAAACTAAACTTGGGCAAGACCTAAGTATTTCTTTTTGACAACAACCTTGGCTTCTGGTCCCCCATCTGGTGACCACAGAACCTGGGACACTACCAACCCGTCTAAAAAAGGTCAGAAACCTGAGCGTCATTTTTTATGACAAACTGACGTCTGGAGCACAGGTGAATGCATGCACCATATCTGCTTTAAACACCTTAAGAAGGATAAAACACATTCTCCCATTTATCCCCCACAACCTAAAAAAAACAGTAAATGTGACCCTGGTCCTCTCTAAATTAGACTACTGCAACGCTTTGTGCCTCAACATGCAACAAAGGGCCAGATTTACAAGAACGTGCTGCATCAGCTGTGATGCGGCACTTTTGTTGCACCCCCCACGCACCCCTAACAACACCATGTGTGTGTCGTATTTACAATACGGTGCACCACGGCGCACGTTAGGACAACAGCATCATAACTTATGACGCTATTGTGGTACTTTGCAGGATTAGCGCAATAAATTGTGACGCTAACCCTGCAAAGTCAAGGGACGCCTATTGAAAGTAGTGGGCACGTCATTTTAACTGCTGCTCTGAGCAGGCGTTAAAAATGATGCTAAAAATAGCGCAGATAAATGTTGTAAATTTCACTGTGCCATTTTTATGGGCCTCCCTAACACCAGAACACCCCTGTTGCATACATTATGCCTGGCGCAGGGAATAATATATCGCAAGGGGTTACAAAGTGGCACAATGCAAGCATTGCACCCCTTTGTAAATATGGTGAAGGAGAAAGTTCTCCCTGACGCCACAATAGCAGGAAAAACGTATGCTAGTGTAGCGCTAAGAGGCCTTGTAAATCTGGCCCAAAGATTGTTACGAAAGCTGCGGACTCTACAGAATACAGCCACCCGGCTGTTGTTAGGGGTTCCAAAGTTTCAGTCAGCCCCCCAAGCACTACACAAACCTCACTGGTTGTCCACTAACAATGCATCACCTTTAATGCCCTCTGCATCGCCCATAAGGCCCTACAAGGCTCAGCCCCGAGTATTTAAAAAAGAATCTCAAATGGTACACTCCTACTAGAGCACTGCAAACGTCAGAGTCCCCGGTTTAAACTGACAAATTGGGGAGACAGGAGTTTTATGGGTGACACCCCTAGACTGTGGAAGAGCCTCCCTCCCCCTCATAAATTAGTGCCCATTCTGATTAGCACGTGGCTTCTTGCTCCCTAATTCCAGCTATGGTCCCCTCCTTACACTGGTTCAGTACGCGCCTCTGACTCCTCAGCGCCAAGACGCCTTGGGGTAGGTATTAGCGCACTTTACAAACCTTAACATTACCATATTGCTACGGAATTCCTCGGGGACTTGTAATTTTGTTATAATGCGCATCACTGGGTACCTTAGCCCAAATATAAATTAGTACCAGAGTACAAACAGATCCCTAAATAATTAGTAAACAATGTACGCGGATGTGTGCTGCTGGACAGTGAGAATAGGATGAATCACCAGGAGGAAGATGTAAGGTACCAGGGTGTGAAGAGCGGATGTCTGTGTGCAGAGGTGAAGAAGGGAGATAATGAGAGGAGCTTGGAAAGGGTGGAGTGGGGAGAAGGGTTTGAGCGAAGAGTGCAGGAGAGCGAAAGTAAAGGAGAGCTAAAGGGTGAACGACAGGGAATGAGAGCTAGGGAGGAATAAGGGTTCAAGAGAGTGAGTGAGAGCTAGGGAGTAATAATGGTGCATGACAGTGAATGAGAGCTAGGGAGGAATAAGGATGCACAACAGTGAATGAGAGCTAGGGAGGAATAAGGGTGCAAGACAGTGAATGAGAGCTAGGGAGGAATAACGGTGCATGACAGCGAATGAGAGATAGGTAGGAATAAGGGTGCAAGACAGTGAGTGAGAGCCTGGGAGGGATAAGGGTGCAAGACAGTGAATGAGAGCCAGGGAGTAATAAGGGTGCATGAAAGCGAATGAGAGCTATGGAAGAATAAGGGTGCAAGACAGCGAATGAGAGCTACGGAGGAATAAGGGTGCATGACAGCGAATGAGAGCTAGGGAGGAATAAGGGTGCAAGACAGTGAATGAGAGCCTGGGAGGGATAAGGGTGCAAGAGAGTGAATGAGAGCTAGGGAGGAATAAGGGTGCAAGACAGTGAGTGAGAGTTAGGGAGGAATAAGGGTGCATGACAGCGAATGAGAGCTAGGGAGGAATAAGGGTGCAAGACAGTGAATGAGAGCCTGGGAGGGATAAGGGTGCAAGACAGTGAGTGAGAGTTAGGGAGGAATAATGGTGCACGACAGTGAATGAGAGCTAGGGAGTAATAAGGGTGCACGGCAGTGAATGAGAGCTAGGGAGTAATAAAGGTGCACGTCAGTGAATGAGAGCTAGGGAGGAACAAGGGCACAATCGGCGTGTTTGCCATTTTCTGTCCCCCTGGGGCACTGTGTATTACAGAAGAGGCTGCAGATGCTTATGCGGCTCCTTCCGTAATAAAGACACTGCACGCACGCATACAGCACTCATTCCCTCCTTCGCGTGGTGCACACTTTACCTCCGCAGCTACTCCACCATATAAGTGCGGGTGCAGAGGCCAATGAGCGGCGCAGTGACTGTGCCCCACAAAAGATCGCGCAGCGTCAGTGCACTCCGTGAGGGCACCCCTTAGGATAGGGGAAAGGAGGTACCATGGACCCCTCCAGACATTCCCCTGCAGGTGGCTGCGGGCACTCATGCAACCCGCTCACGGGGTGCCTCCGCCCCTGTGAGGTGTAGGAGGGACTGAAAGAAAAGAGGCTACGTCACGGAGCGGCGCCATCTCTCACACATGTGCTGCCCCCATCAGGGGGGTACGGTTTCACATCTGGCCTGTCGGCAGCACAGTAGCAGTAGTAGGGCTCTCAGTCCCCGCTTGCGCCTGTCACACCAATTTAAAGGTGTGCAGTGGTGCAACGAGGGAGAGTGCACACTATCTGCAAAATGGTCGCCAGAGTAAATATTGCTCAGCTCCTTCATGCTTCTAGTGATGCCAATTCTGTTGATTTAGCAGGGTGAAAGGTTATACCTCAAGGACCGCCCACCAGCACCACTGGAAATGTAGGTGTTCCACGTTATTGTAAAATTCATAGACATCTGTAGTGCACTTAGTATTCTGCAATAGCACTAATATGCGTACTACAAGATGCTGTTCACTAACCTGCGTGCAGACGTCTATGCTTCCGATGCTTCTATCTTTTATATGTGGAGATCTCTGCCCAACTGCAGAAATGTTCACACGCATAAGTATACGTTTTAGCAGTAAATGTGCAAAAACCAGTGAAGGTTATGACTGAAAGGGAGGGGATAAGGGAAGGTATGGAGTGGTAGGAAGTGGTTTAGTGACAGATATGCACCACCCACAAAAGATTAAGCCAATTTCTAATCACAAACTACACTTCTATAGTTAATTTAACCAAAGAAGACCTAAAACAGTTGAACATGTTCTCTGGCTCAGAGCTGGGGGAAATCCAACACCACACGTAGCCCCTCCCAGGTACTTCAGTATCCTCTCATAGAACATAATGGAGGTAGGAACTTAAGTAAAACCACACAGAAAATAATGTTAAAATAAAATAACTAGTTTAAATTGAAAAAAAGACCCCAAATTATTTTAATATAAAAAACGTTATAAATAAATATTATTTTATTAAAAAATAAAGTAATCATATTTTCTCAATTTGAAATTACATTTAACTTTAATTATTGTAAAAAAATATTTAAATTAAATTAATTTTATTCTTACATTTTAGCCACTTTTAATACTTAAAGTAATTATTTTTAATTTAAACTTAAGTTGCTGCAACTCTCTTTAAATTATTCTAAATTTAAAATACATTATTAAAATGAATTTACCTTGACATTTAACTTACAATTATTATATTTTTTTAAACTTTCATTTTTCAAAATGTCCCTATTTCCCTTACCATAGGGAGATCTCTGCCACAATTACAGAGGTTTCCGCCAAGTGTGTGTAATGTTAAATCCAGTTCTAAATCCACTACCAGTATTAACTTTATGGTTGACTCCATCCCCTGTTTGAAGAGGTGAGGACACGTGTGTCTAAAGGTTTGAGTAAATTCACACTTGTACACGGTGAACGGCCAAAAGTTGTAAAGTTACTCAAAAGTGTAAGAGCAAACGTACACATGTATATTTACTCATATGTAAGTTTACATTTATGAATAGCCCCCTGTATATGACAAATGGATGTTTATTGTGTTGGCTCATTGTGGTCTGCGGCAGGTTTATTTAGTTGCATGAGGTATCTGCTGTTTAAGCCTAACTGACACAAAAAGATGGAATGGTTTAATATGAAAGTCAGATTTCGGAGTCATTTTTAATGAGATCTCTCTCTGGCTATTTGATATTAGAAAGTAAAAATTAGAGCTACTTAAAACATACGAAACCTACTTTGCTGTGGAATCACAGAATATTCCTATATCTGAATGTTGTTGATATGTGTGTACTGTTATAATCACAATATCAAAGGAGGGTTGAGGTATGATGTGTGAGGGCACATTAGGACACAGATGGGGAGTAGACATGTGGTCGAGGAGGCAGGGACCATGATGTGTCAATCAAAGTTCCTATAAGAGCGCAGCTAATCACCCATGAGTGTCTAAAGGCGCTGGAGGGAAGAATGGGTTCAGTCGAAGACCCAGGTCTTGAGATCCTTCTTGAATTGAGGTAGTGAGGGCGATTGCCTGAGGTGTAGCGGAAGAGCATTCCAGGTTTCCGTGGCGACCTAAGAGAAGGATATTCCTGCAGCTGAGTTCTCGCGTATCCTTGGGATAGTGGCGCGGGCCAGTTGAGAGGAAAGGGTATAGCGAGTGGGAATCGTGGCAGAGATGGAGAGTCGAGATGTGGGTACAGGGTAAGTACTCTAAACAACTCAATATTATGCTTTCTAGACCTCATGGAATAATTAACGCAAACACAGTGATTGCAGCTTGATGTTGTATGTTTCTTAGATGCTGACTTTAAGGGAAGAAACCCAGCTTTTGACTACTTTCATGCATTTTCTTGCACCTCTGCAGATTTCAGTTTTTTTCCAATAGAATTATAAACAGATTGATCCAGATGTTCACATATCTTTTCCCACGGTTTGAACTCACTTCAAATACAATGCGCAGAAGAGGAGGAAAAATGTTGTGCAATTGCTTATGTATATTAGGACATTGGAATTTTGGGCGCTTCATTGGAAACATTGGTATACGCCGACTTCTAATTGCCAGTAGAAGCCCGGAGCTCCAACATTCCAAAGTTTTTGTTCACAGCTGCTGCTGTCAACAAAGGCATCATGGAGCTCAAAGGGATTGTTCATTGCCCTCGGCCTCTGTGAGGTCCTTGTTTTATTTATTAGAACATCCAGTCCTCTAGTGGCAGAATTTTCTAACAGCCTTATAGCCCTCCGTAGCTGGGCTATACCAGCATTTAAGTCCAGCTCCCTTGTTAAACACTAGAGTGGGCCTTTAATGGGCAGTATAGCCCGCTATACCGAGCTAAAAAGCTATAATGGAGCAATGGAATGCTAAGCCCTTCATTGAAGACGATGGAGCAGCAGCGAGCTGAATGCAGCCTGTTGCTCTCAGCCATCCAATGTCCTAATCTGCTCCCTCTCAATCAGGGAATTTGTAAAGCGCACTACTCACCTGTGATGGTCTCAAGGCGCTGGGTGGGGGGGGCTGCTACTGCTCGAACAGCCATGTCTTGAGAAGTCTCCTGAAGGTAAGGAGGTCCTTGGTCTGACGCAGGTGGGTGGGAAGAGTGTTCCACGTCTTGGAGGCCAGGTGCGAGAATGATCTGCCACCTGTGGTTGCTCTGCGGATGCGTGGGACGATGGCGAGGGCAAGGTCGGCGGAGCGAAGCTGTCGGGTCGGGGTGTAGGAGAGCCATCTGGGAGGCTCCCTCTGGCTCCCTCTCTCCTGCCTCTCCACAGGCTATGTGCGCTCTGCCTCTCCATATTGTTCCAGTGTGTCCATGATAATGTTTCTACCAGAGAGATCCCTAATTATGCAAAGTGCTATAATAGTGTCATGGTGTGGAATGTCATGGAAAAACGGTAACATGAAATGGCGGACATTACATAAATTACGTCGACATAATTGAAACTTTCACCATCCACCCCCAACGTATGGATTGTTCTTATAGCTCTTCTGCCTTGGGCTATTATGGTAGTTAAAGGCCCTCACTTGCAGCTCAGGCCTATACCTTAGGTTTGGGGTTATAAACAGCTCTGATTTTCCTCGGCCGAGGGCTATATTGCTTAAATATTCCAATGCGGTAAAGAGGAAAGCTCAGGGTTCTACCTCCTTGGGCAATTTGTCCCTTGAAAAAATCCTAATCATGTTTAGATGAAAACAACACCAGAGTCTGTACTTGGAATAAGTCCTCTTCATTGCTGTATGTTTAATAATTCGAAACTTTTAAATCAATACCTCAAGTATATCGAGACAGTTCTGCTTTTCCAGCCCGCAGAGTATGAAGGGTCACTGAAATGATGTAGCTTGAGTTTGATTAAAATTTCCCATATTTGTGAAATTTTGAAAGGGTATTTTGTGGGGAACTGCTGGAGTTCCAACACTTTGAACCAATCGTACCACAAGCCAATATCGACTGAATATAGTTGCACTCTTAGAGCACATCGTGAAATCGGAGGGTCTACAAAGATGGTAAAGTTTGCTTTTACAAGCTTCGGAAAGTTTATTTTACCTTTGCCAACTTTAGAAACATCATAAAGTTGTTCACGGTTTTTGATAAATAAACCATTCTTTAAAACATCTGCGTTTTGCCGAAGAATGTGAAATAAACAATGGTCTGAGGGAGTAAATCACCTTCCTCATCTTGTAGTTGTATGTAGTTGACGATTTTCACAAATTCAATAAGCTGCAGAACTGTTTATGTATCACAGTGTTACTAGGAGACAGGAGATGCTGCATTCCCAGGCCAATCACCTTATACTTGGAAAATAAAAAAACTCCATAGATTGCATGGCTTGAATAAAGTTAAATGATATTAAAGGAATACTTTACTGTAGCTCCAATTTGACATACAGAGTAGATAGCTGTAGACATTCTACATCACAACATCAAATTGCATTCAATAAAAATGTCAAAACCAAAATCAATGTAGAACTAACTTTAGTGCATAAAAGTGGTGTTTGGACAAAACCCCAAAACAACAGGCTTGAGATCCAACCTGGAGGAAAACTGAGAACTCGTAAAATAATGTAATGATAATAGTTTGTAAAAATGATTCCACATGTTGGCAGTGCTCCTATATTCCTTTCCAAGAGCATCACACAGCCTCATTACACTATTGAAATATTATTTAAAAAATACAACCGATCTCTACGTTAGATCTAATATCGGCGCATGGTGACTGTGGCTTGAATTTAATGGGTGAAGTAGGTCCTCTGTCACCTGTAGAACATAGGAACTCCTGACAACCCAGACCTGCTTCTTACAATAATGGGTGGTGGCTGCCTCACAATACCCAGCCTCACAGCTCTAGCCAGAATGCATTTTCCCCGAGGTCAATGTTTAATGGACTGTTCACACCTCATCCTGGTGTAAATATCAAGGGCACATTTGCAGGGACGGCTCCTCCACTCTGGCGAAGGAGCATCGTCGCGCCCCCCCCCCCCCCTACCACCGCCAGCAGCAGCTGCAAAACTTTTACAAGAAAACGATAATAGACTATGTTATTATTGTTTTCATGTCCAAGGGGCGGGGCCACGGGTGATGACAGGGACGCAGAAGGAGTGCACAGGACTCCCCCCTCAGTGTGCATATATGTTTGGATGGCCGTCTTGGGCCGGCCAAACACACATGTGCACTAGACTCCCTCCAACCGGGCAACGCAAGCACTGCATTGCCGAGTTGGAGACAGTAGGCTGAGACGTCCACTCTGCCTCGGAGCGCCGTGGCGCCCTGGCTGGTCGCTCCGTCAAATCCTGCCAGAAGCATGAAAGTAGCATTAGGATTGGTCGCAGGATGGGAGCATGTGCCTGGAGTTGAGGACCTAGGAGCGGCATGGCAAAAATTGTACTTTAAAAAAAAATTATTATATATGTTTTTCGTCCTCCTCCGCCATGCGCCATGCCACCACTATGTGCCTGCAAGCCACCATTGCACATTTGAGAGGAAAGTTTGTGCATTGTATAAGTGTCCAAAGATTCAAACTCTGACTTTCACTTTTGTTAAAACTGTCAAACGTCTCAGTTGGTTCCCAGTGCTCTCCACTGCCACAAAAAACACTATCTTGTCAGAGCAGAGTACAGAGATGCAATATAGTAACCTTGCAGCCACTCCAGAGAGCCTGTAAGGACCCAGGGTGCACCACAATCTGGAATCAGCTGCAGGAGGACAGGTCGAAAGAGGCTTTCTGAGGCCTCAAGAAACTCAATACACCTTGGTAAATTGTGGGAGGTGGTGGTGTGCCTAAACCTGGGACCATCTCACGTTGATTCCTACACACACAGACCTTTGCAGCCTTTTCTTTGGCGCAGGTTGAGAACGGTGCAAAGGACGGGTGCGATGCTCCATTAAAGGAAGAGGAAAACAGCGGCCAGGACTCAGGACCAGGGCATGTGAAGTTAGACCGGCTGAACTCAGTGACAAAGAAACAATCTATTTAAAAACAAATGTGAACAACCAATACACACTAAAATCCGATATGTTGCGTTAATAAAAACAGAAGTATGTGTAAATAACACTCTTGTTTCTATTAAATCATTTAATCTTTGGACAGAGATGAATCCTAACTATTCCTGCATTGGATTACGTCTTCATTCAGGCAAAAATGTATCAAAGTATTGCATTGCACGTGTGTCACGCAAGCTGACTCAAGGACAATGCAGTCCTTGAATCAGATTTACAAAGACACCTTGCGTGGCGTGGTAAATCTGGAGTAACCCAAGGTAGTACAAGTTGCTGTCTTGCATTAGTCTGCGCCGGAAAGACATGACATGGGTGGAGAGTCACTGCACCCACACATTCTCCCAAGCTGTTTGGCACATTCCCAGATTTACTATGAATAATAAACCTGAGCGTGTGTCAAAATTGTACACCTTCCTGAAAGAAAGAGGAAATAAGGAGAACTAAAGATATTTCTCATTGTTGCGCCTCTGAGTGTGCTGCATTTCGCATGGAAAAAGCCTCTAAGGATTGCTTGTGTGCAGGAAGGTGCCCCTTCCTGCACAAAAACAATCCTGCATGCAAAGGAGGCGCCCTTGCTCCGCGGCGTTGGCGTTAAACAGCATATAGTGCACAAACACAGTGAGAGAGCAGGAATGCGCCATACCTTGGTAAATACGGCATACTCTTGCCTTCTCCATTTGACTCAGTGCAGCACAGCAAGTCGTCTGGCTCTAGCTGCTTATTTCATGATACCTACGTTCTCATTATTTTGACCAGCTTGCATTATTAAGTCAACTAAACAGGCCTTATGTAGTACTACTAAAGAGGTTGAGGACCTGTCAAAAGAGGAAATAAAGTGATCTTCCTGGGATCAAGCATGGATGCTATTTTGTTTGATAGCAACTCCCACCTCCCCCCAGGTCATATATTTACAGTGACTTCTAGCGTCCTTTGTTATTGTCTGTCTCCTCCACTGGCTCTCGGTGTTACCTTATGCACGTGACGTCCTCCACCTGCACACCAGTTCAGTCCTATATGTCTGATTCACAGAGCTCTATAATGAACAGTAGAAAAACTGCTCACATAGAGGATTGCGGCAGACACAGTTTTCCTAGAGTACTGAAATGGTCAAAGTTTATTCATACGCATTTTCAATAAGTGGTAGAGTCCACAGAAATATCTGTGAAGCAAATGGGTAAACTTGGGTCCTGATTTCGAACTTGGCGGATGAGTGACTCCGTCACAACGGTGACGGATTTTCTGTCCGCCCAAATATAAATCCCATTATATCCTATCACTGTTGTGATGGATTAAATCGTCTGCTAAATTCTAAATCAGACACTTAATGTTTTCCATGTAGATTAGAACAAACACCTTACCCTGCAACCTCTTTAAATAATGGAGGTACTCCCTGCCCTCAGTACTTTGTAGAGAATGGGAAAGTACTTGCAAGAGGTATGCTACTCCCCACCCTAATAACTAATTCATGGTTGTTCACCTACCTTTGAAGTATTCCAAACTAAGAAAAAATAGAATTCCAACCCTAAACCTAAGTTTACGAATACTGGCATTCTGACAGGGTCGCTGCATTCTTAAAGATGACAAACGAACTTAAAATCTCGTCAAATCTAATTTTATAAATTAGTATTAAAATTTGCATTTTCTACGAGTTTTTTTCTGCAGATGACTTTTACTTACGCAAAATGTTTTGTGAATATTCTGAATGTGATTGCCTTCCTCGAAGTAGGACATTTAACTATGAAAAATAATAAAGGCACACAAAAAACAAATACTGCAATAATCAAAAAAGCCACTGTGAGGCAGCACTATACAATATTTGGTTTGGTAGCCTTTTCTTTTTCTTTCCCAGTACTTGAAAGTAATAATATTTATACTCTGTGCACTTTACGTGCATTATATGCATATTTTGATAACATTTGCACTGCATTATTGTTTCCATCAGCTGAATTTTTGTATTCATTACTTTTTAACGTAGTAAATGCGTTCTCTTTTAGTGTCAATCAATTGATACAGCTGCCGTAAATTATATTTGTGAATTTAAGTCACTTTACACCCCGGCCTCCCCCGACCCTCCGTCCACTTTTGTTCTTTTTATTCAGGTGGTTGAGATTCTTCTGCTATTTACCTTAGAATTACATTTCAGGTAACAGAATGCAAACCAAAACGCATGACGGTGAGATCTGTCATTGTCCAACTCAATACTGCAGGGCACAGATCGCACAGAGGTGATTGGCTGTCAGGACCCTGAGCACCTCCTGCACTGATACCTCCAACTATGGGTACAGTTCAGAGTACAGACCCTGAGTACCTTCTGTACCGATGTCTCCATCCCAGGACACAGTTTACCCAGAGGTGATTGGTTGTTACGAGTACCTTCTGAATTGATCCCTCCCTCTCATGGCACAGTTCGCACAGAGGTGATTGGTTGCCATGACCCTGAGTACCTTCTGCACCTCAGGGAACAGTTCGCACAGAGGTGACTGGTTGTCACAACACTGAGGGGGTCATTCTGACCCCCGCGGGCGGCAGAAGCCGCCCGCCTGGCGGGAACCGCCAGAAGACCGTACCGCGGTCAAAAGACTGTGGCGGTCATTCTGACTTTCCCGCTGGGCTGGCGGGCGACCGCCAAAAGGCCGCCCGCCCGCCCAGCGGGAAAGCCCCAGCAACGAGGAAGCCGGCTCCGAATGGAGCCGGCGGAGTTGCTGGTGTACGACGGGTGCAGTTGCACCCGTCGCGATTTTCAGTGTCTGCCAAGCAGACACTGAAAATCTTAATGGGGCCCTGTTAGGGGGCCCCTGCAGTGCCCATACCAGTGGCATGGGCACTGCAGGGGCCCCCAGGGGCCCCACGACACCCGTTCCCGCCATCCTGTTTCTGGCGGTGAAAACCGCCAGAAACAGGATGGCGGGAAGGGGGTCGGAATCCCCATGGCGGCGCTGCTTGCAGCGCCGCCGTGGAGGATTCCCTGGGGCCGCGGGAAACCGGCAGGAAACCGCCGGTTTCCCTTTTCTGACCGCGGCGGTAGAATGGCCCCAGAAGCACCGCCAGCCTGTTGGCGGTGCTTCCGCGGTCGTTGGCCCTGGCGGTCCATGACCGCCAGGGTCAGAATGACCCCCTGAGTACCTTCTGCACCGACCCCTCCCTCTCAGGGCACAGTTCGCACAGAGGTGATTGGTTGTCACAACCCTGAGTATCTTCTGCACCGACCCCTCCCTCTAAGGGAACAGTTCGCACAGAGGTGATTGGCTGTCACGACCCTGAGTACCTTCTCCACCGACCCCTCCTCTCAGGACAGTTCGCACAGAGGTGACTGGCTGTCACGACCCTGAGTACCTTCTCCCCCGACCCTCCCTCTCAGGGCACAGTTCACACAGAGGTGATTGGTTGTCACAACCCTGAGTACCTTCTGCACCGACCCCTCCCTCTAAGGGAACAGTTCGCACAGAGGTGATTAGCTGTCACGACCCCGAGTACCTTCTCCACCGGCCCCTCCTCTCAGGACACAGTTCGCACAGAAGTGATTGGCTGTCAGGACCCTGAGTACCTTCTGCACCGACCCCTCCTCTCAAGGCACAGTCCTCACAGACCCCTCCCTCTCAGGGCACAGTTCGCACAGAGGTGACTGGTTGTTATAACCCTGAGTACCTTCTGCACCGACCCCTCCTCTCAAGGCACAGTCCTCACAGACCCCTCCCTCAACACAGAGGTGACTGGTTGTCCTGAGTCCGTGTGCCTTCTGCAGTCAGCCCTCCATGGGCAGGTCAGTGGAACTCAGTCCTGAGGGGCTGTAAGGGACTCTCATTTACACATGAAGATAAGTCTTGCTAATCGGAGACCGTGGCGGTCATTCTGACTTTCCCGCTGGGCTGGCGGACGACCGCCAAAAGGCCGCCCGCCCGCCCAGCGGGAAAGCCCCAGCAACGAGGAAGCCGGCTCCGAATGGAGCCGGCGGAGTTGCTGGTGTACGACGGGTGCAGTTGCACCCGTCGCGATTTTCAGTGTCTGCCAAGCAGACACTGAAAATCTTAATGGGGCCCTGTTAGGGGGCCCCTGCAGTGCCCATGCCAGTGGCATGGGCACTGCAGGGGCCCCCAGGGGCCCCACGACACCCGTTCCCGCCATCCTGTTTCTAGCGGTGAAAACCGCCAGAAACAGGATGGCGGGAAGGGGGTCGGAATCCCCATGGCGGCGCTGCTTGCAGCGCCGCCGTGGAGGATTCCCTGGGGCCGCGGGAAACCGGCAGGAAACCGCTGGTTTCCCTTTTCTGACCGCGGCTGTACCGCCGCGGTCAGAATGGCCCCAGAAGCACCGCCAGCCTGTTGGCGGTGCTTCCGCGGTCGTTGGCCCTGGCGGTCCATGACCGCCAGGGTCGTAATGACCCCGGGAGTACCTTCTGCACCGACCCCTCCCTCTCAGGGCACAGTTCGCACAGAGGTGATTGGTTGTCACAACTCTGAGTACCTTCTGCACCGACCCCTCCCTCTAAGGGAACAGTTCGCACAGAGGTGATTGGCTGTCACGACCCTGAGTACCTTCTCCACCGACCCCTCCTCTCAGGACACAGTTCGCACAGAGGTGATTGGCTGTCACGACCCTGAGTACCTTCTCCCCCGACCCTCCCTCTCAGGGCACAGTTCACACAGAGGTGATTGGTTGTCACAACCCTGAATACCTTCTGCACCGACCCCTTCCTCTAAGGGAACAGTTCGCACAGAGGTGATTGGCTGTCACGACCCTGAGTACCTTCTGCACCGACCCCTCCTCTCAGGACTCAGTTCGTAAAGAGGTGATTGGCTGTCACGACCCTGAGTACCTTCTGCACCGGCCCCTCCTCTCAGGACAGTTCGCACAGAGGTGACTGGCTGTCACGACCCTGAGTACCTTCTCCCCCGACCCTCCCTCTCAGGGCACAGTTCACACAGAGGTGATTGGTTGTCACAACCCTGAGTACCTTCTGCACCGACCCCTCCCTCTAAGGGAACAGTTCGCACAGAGGGGATTAGCTGTCACGACCCCGAGTACCTTCTCCACCGGCCCCTCCTCTCAGGACACAGTTCGCACAGAGGTGATTGGCTGTCACGACCCTGAGTACCTTCTGCACCGACCCCTCCTCTCAAGGCACAGCCCTCACAGACCGCTCCCTCTCAGGGCACAGTTCGCACAGAGGTGACTGGTTGTTATAACCCTGAGTACCTTCTGCACCGACCCCTCCTCTCAAGGCACAGTCCTCACAGACCCCTCCCTCAACACAGAGGTGACTGGTTGTCCTGAGTCCGTGTGACTTCTGCAGTCAGCCCTCCATGGGCAGGTCAGTGGAACTCAGTCCTGAGGGGCTGTGAGGGACTCTCATTTACACATGAAGATAAGTCTTGCTAATCGGAGGCCGGGGGATGAGGCCACGCGTTGAATTATGAAACAAGACCCTTCACTGTATGAACGAACCTTTCCAAAACATCCCTGTTCTGGAGCAGCTCAGAAGTTGTTGCAATGTGAAGGCGCTTATCGGCTTCTGTAGGGTGATTTCACACCCAGGCACTGACACTCATTTCCTTATAGCACCTGAAACCTAATGCCGACTGTTTCAGAGACTCTCGGGGAATAAAGAGCGATGCAACATCAATTCTTTATATGTGCACCAATTCCAAAATCTATATGTGGCCAATATCCGCTAATGCACTCCAAAACCTCACGGAGGGAGGACTGATACAATGTTAGTCTACTTCAAAGGATGTTTTCGATGTTATTATAGCGTGATCACAGTAAATTAGAAAAAATGAAATTTACATGTAAGCTAATGAAAACAATGAAAATAATCTAGCAGAATTTTTCAAATGATGTGAATCGGTGAAACAGGTTTTGCAGAAAAATGCAGTTTTACCAATCCTATGAATGCACGCCTTTCATCTTTGGTATTTCATTCCAGTCGCCCTCATTTGACAAATCTCATTGTAAAAAGATTCCGAGAACAAACACGAGCTTTCATAAATAGAAAGTATTTGCAAATACGCGATACACCGCGGACTGGGTATCAAAAACCCATGGTGTATTTCCGGAGCTCCTGAGTTACCTTGCAGAAGGGAGACGCCCTGCCACATGCTCCCTCCGGACCTCCATGAACCTTCTGCCTCGGCTCAAGTCACAAATGTGGTATCAGGTAGGTATTTCTGTTATTTAGCCCCCTTTTTTTGGAATGAGCTGGCACGTCACATTCCAACATGTTCTGACCACATTAAGGGGCATATTTATACTCCGTTTGCGCCGAATTAGCGTCGTTTTTTTCGACGCAAATTCGGCGCAAAACTAACGCCATATTTATACTTTGGCGTTAGACGCGTCTAGCGCCAAAGTATGGGCAAATAGCGCCATTTTTTTGCGTGATCGCCTTCCTTGCGTTAATGAGATGCAAGGAAGGCGTTCCCGTCTAAAAAAATGACGGCGACGCAAATGCGTCGTATTTATACTCCCGGGCAAAAATCACGCCCGGGAGTGGTCGGGTCAAAAAACCCGGCATTTGCGCCACTTTTTAACGCCTGGGTCAGGGTAGGCGTTAAGGGGCCTGTGGGCTCAAAATGAGCCCACAGGTGCCCTCCCCTGCCCCCAGGGACCCCCCCCCTGCCACCCTTGCCCACCCCAGGAGGACACCCAAGGATGGAGGGACCCATCCCAGGGACATTCAGGTAAGTTCAGGTAAGTATACATTTTTTTTTTTTTGGGTGGCATAGGGGGGCCTTATTTGTGCCCCCCTACATGCCACTATGCCCAATGACCATGCCCAGGGGACATAAGTCCCCTGGGCATGGCCATTGGGCAAGGGGGCATGACTCCTGTCTTTACTAAGACAGGAGTCATGTAAATGGCGTCTGGGCGTCGTTAAAAATGGCGCAAATCGGGTGGAGGCGAATTTTTGCGTCAACCTGACTTGCACCATTTTTAAGACGCCCTAGCGCCACTTTTCCCAATGCCGGCGCTGCCTGGTGTACGTGTTTTTTTTCCATGCACACCAGGCAGCGCCGGTCTGCTTGCGCCGGCTAACGCCATTCAATAAATACGGCGCCCGCATGGCGCTTCAGAATGACGTTAGCCGGCGCAAAATTTTTTGACGCTAAACTGCGTTAGCGCAGTTTAGCGTCAAAAAGTATAAATACGGGCCTAAATTCAGGAAACTGCGCAAGACAGTCCTGTTGGAACTTGGCGTTTCTTTCTTGCCTGCGATCTCTCCTAGCGCCAAGATACCCATCCGGGGACGATTTGTGCACGATATCAAATTAAATTAACGTTAACAACACAGACACCATTTAACCATCTCAGCTGCATCCTGTTTCCATGAAACCTCCGTATGTGGTCTATGGAATGCCACATGAGCCAAGAGGTTGCTCTCAATTGGGACATTTAGTTAACCCAAAGAATCATGAAATGTACGCCCCGCCAATGAGGATACAGCATTTACCATGATGGAGGACCCCAGGGATAATGAAACTGACTCACATGCACCATCACATGTCCCCGATGTCAGCTTAGACTGTCCTTTTATCTGTCACACATATGATGTCTAAAACGTCCAACACATGGCATGAAATGTCTCGGTATTATCCAAGAATTCTTCACATCCAACACTAAGTTATCCCCTTTTTGTCTTTTAATTCTGGAGGGATATGGATACCACCAGTGCCAATAGAGGTTTGAATAATGCCATTACTAGACCACCTTCACAAGAGTCACCTCCCCACCCCACCCCAAATCTAATAACTCTCAGCCTATTACAAGTATTTACTTTCTTCTAGTAAACGCAGCTACCAACTGAGTTCATTCTTACATTGACTCAACTAGCCTCCTGGTAATCTGGTTCTAGTCCAGACAGAGGCACCGATTCCACACTGACAGGTGTGCGGGCATCCCTTTATGACTTCTTGAATGCGGGAGGATCTGCCTGTCTGAAACCTTTAGACCGCTCCAGGGCGCAGACACTATTGATCATGGCAGAAAGGTTCAGAGATGGCCGGCGGTGGTGGGCATCTCTACGGTTCCAGTGAATCTTGGACAATACAGTAGTCAAGGGAGTGGTGGGTATCTCCTCATCACTTACTTAAAATATCCAGGTTGGAATTTCCGCGGCTTCCTGTCCATCTCCAGCATCTTTGTGAAGCCCTTGCATGATATGTTCTGCACGTCAGATGTTCATTTTCACAACTTTGGTTATGATACCCAGGTACTTTTGAACCTGTCTAACAGGGATATAACCGCCAAGAAAAAAAAAGTACTGAAGATTTTTTTGCCTCATATATGGAGGGGTGGATACCACATATATAGGCCTTAATGAAGAAAAACTGAATTTCTGGTGATTGGCTCTGAAATCAAATGTAGGGCCTTACCCCAAACTAACAATGGTAAACCAATGGTTAGTACCACAGGATGTGGTTAAATCTCTGTTGGTGATCTTTGACAATACAATGTCACTGGTTCTACAATTTAAAGCATTCCCCTCTTCCACCAGCAATCACATCTAACAGTCCAGGCACTGGAAACTGTCCCTAGCAGAGAAACCTAGAGCCACAAGCTCCAGGGCATTAACAAGCACCCTGATGGATGACTGCTGTGCCCTATGCCCAGGCACTTACCAGGTGAATGCCCAAGGTCTACAAGTTTTACACAACACGGTATGTAGAGCAGTAAAGACATCCCGCTTTAAAACCATACTCCCACCGCGAGGAGAGACCACCACTGGTTTCCTGCCAGCCGTAGAATCCAGCTAAAATCACATCCTATGGCTCAGAAATCAATATATTGATCTTCAGTGCAATATTTGAAAAATCGGCTTCAGGTCTACCAATCAGAAAGAGTCCTGCCAACCAGAGATGCCAGGCAGGGGGAAGAAGATTCCATCACCGAGTGCTACAAACTGAAAACACCTGCCCTTTGACCTTTGGCCCTATGATAATTTTAAAAAATGATAACCTATCTATTCTTATTACCTGCGTTAGTGGTCGGTTGTAATTACAATGACAATGACGTGGTGGTCTCTGCAGACTTTGTGGCTATGTAGGGGTGTACCCAATTGTAGGCGACGGCGGTGTAAATGAGTCTCAGAAATGCCGAGGTCAGACTGGGGCAGAGGAAATCTAAGGATATTAGGGGTTAAACCAAAGAGCTCCTCTCTGCGGAGACCAAACAAGTTTCCATCGGTTTTAAAAAGAAAAATGCATTTGAACATAACTTTGGGAATCATTAGCACAATCAAGGGAAAACCATGACTCTAACATGAAGCAGAACGACAGATTAAATACAATACAACGGAAGTCAATCACCACCAATTGTTGCAATTAAGTAAACAAATGCAAGAGATACACGTGAAACACATGGAATTGCATCAAACAAGCTAAGAAACTCCTCAAAACAAAACACTATGTTTAGCTTTGATAGTGTGAGAGTAATATTATTTTTTTATACATTTTAATACATTAAACTGTGACATTATGAGGAACTGAATCACCCACATTATCAATGAAACTAGAGTCTGAAGCAATGAGATGTCTGATTAGGGCATGAGAAGATGTGAGAAGAGCCACAAAATGTGCCTCGCTTGAGTGAATAAGTGAGTTCTTTCATTATGCAGGTCCCGGGGGGCTCTTGATATAAGCTGTCCCACACTGGCATGACATCTCCATTAATCAGCTACTCTTCTGCCCCTTGCCCACCTGCAGTGTAAGCATCTTCAGACAGCAAGCAGGGCTTCACCCGAGGAGCGTCAGGGACCCGGGACGGCGGCAGAGGGACCCTTCCGCACACGGTGTGCACGGAAGGGACACCAGTACATCGAGGTCCTCTCGGCGGGGGGCAAGCTTTAGTGACTTACGTGGATTGAACATTTTTGGGGAAAAAGGAAAGATCTGGGCTTCATTGTATGAGGGCATGAGAGAAGTTCAGTGTTGAAGGCTTTAGATGGTTCATGGCGAGTACTGCTTTAAGGTAAGATGGAGAGTGGCCAAGAAGAGATTTGTGGACTAACCTTAGTGTTTTGAAGTCTGATCTCCTACAGACTACGAGCCACTGGAGTGTCATGAGGGCTGGTACAGTAAGGTCAGCACATTTCAGCCTGAGCGTGAGTCAAGCAGATAACTCTGGACTTTAACTCTGGACTTTTTGTAGTGTAGCCAGGAACCTCTTTGGTAGGCCAGGGTATAGGCACTATGTCCAAACGAGATAAGACTATAGCCAAATTTATGGCAATTCTTTGGAGAGAACATAGAAAATTGAGTATTCTGCCGCCAAAGGATGAAATGCAGTCACAGACATGGTGGTCTGCTGACCCCAGTAGACCACCATCCATGTGAGTGCGGCTATTCCCAACCTCATAAATATTGATGAGGTAGGTAATTTGCTACCACATTGGGAATCGCAAACAGTGTACTTAACACTGTTGTACATTTTTCTTTGCGACTGGCAGTTTGCGATTCCCAAACGGATCACAGTTTGCGAGTTGCAAAACAAAAGGCCGCACATCTGGCCCAAAATCTCTTCCCTACGAATGTGCTCCTTCTGTCCCTGGGCAAGTTGTCCTCGAGCCCCCATCAGTTGCACAAGAAGAGTAGTGGAGTCTCTGACGATAAAGGGAACAGTTCCAACCCCCCCCGAGTTTCTGACCCCCTCCCGCCAGGGGCATAACGCAGGCCCCCTGCAGCGCTGGGGGTTGGGAGCAACCCTTCATGCCCCGTCTGCCCCCCAGCGTTTACGCGGGGCCCCACCCAGCCCAAGGAATACCTGTGGGATACGGAGACTAGATGGGTCCTTATTACCTTCTGAAATGGACCCGTGATTTGTGTTAGTCGCTGCCTTTCCCACACTCCACCTGCCCGTCATTTCCTGATGTTTGCATTTAATAAAAGCCGCATGTTCAGGGGAGTTCCAGGGTTTCACCGCTAACCAGATTACACTAATGAAATCAGCCAGGATGTGCTCGGCCGTCCTGCACAAATACACATTATATTCAAAGGGCCAACTCTGCCCCCGATTCCTGGGCCTTCGCCCCCTCGGCTGCCCCCCGTCCTTCCGCTGAACTGTGTCCCCCAGGCTGGCGGGGGGCCAAGACAACATGATGGGCCCCCAGATGCGGATCTACGCTTAAAGAAAAGCAGAGAAAAGTGCCCTCCTCCCCACCCTGGTCCCTCTTCCCCTTAGGGATGACGTGTTCTGCTTGCACCCCAGATCGCAGGGCCTCCAGTGGCCCTTGCAAGGAACCTTAAAAACAGCCACGCGGGTTGTGCTTGGAAGGAACATGAGAGGGGGAACCAGAATACGTCAGTGTGATGCTTACCCCGATCTAGTCCATATATCACCAAGAGACACTCAACTACTATGTCCGCCTGAGAAAGTACCTTTTCCAGACAGCAACAGCCCGTCCTTTAGGGCGGAGGGGCCACGCACCCGACCTTTTGCCCCTCATGAAGAGTGGCTGTCAGGCTGAGCAAAGGTCTCAGGCAGCCAGGAGCGAGACATGAGCTTTGTGCAGACTCCTGAACTTTGATGGGCTGAAGAGGTCACAGCTCCTGTGGGCGTGACCTCCTCGGCTCAGCAAAGCTGCCTCGAGGCCGTCCCCCTCGGTGATGAGGGGAAGCGTCACTCATTGACTCCGACCTGGGGGCTTCAGCACAGGTTTAAGCCCTGAAGCGCCCAGGGCGAGTGTCAATCAATGACACCTTGTCACAGAGTGGGGTGGGGTAAAAAAAAGTCTCACTGACCCCATCCCACTCTGTGACGAAGTTGGGACTGCTGCCTTCCCTCTTTGGCTGACCTAACGTCAGCCAGTGAGGGAAGGCAGCAGTCCCAACCCTTCTGGGACCTGTGAGCTGAAGGTAAGTGTGTGTGTTTTTTAAATGAATGTTTGGTGCGTGCGTGTATGTTTGAATGTTGATGGGTGTTGTGAATGGATGCGCGTGCGTGTGTGAATGAGTGAGTGTGAGTGTGAGTGTGCTTCCCGCCCGCCCCACTCCCTCCTAAAATTACCGGCCGCCACTGCTTCCAGAATCCATGAACTGCACCAGATGTCTGGACAGTGCTGCATGGATAGCCCAGCAATGTCCCACCAGCATTTCCATCAACTGACTGCTGCAAAACATCTGTATTGACCCGGATAGAAGTGATACAGCACTAACTACCCTGCTGGTTACCTTGGAGCCCAGAAGCCAGTGAAGATGCAGGGTTTCAGCAGATGGACCAGTAGAATTATCATTTCAATGAAGGACTAGTCCCACTATTTCATCCGTTTCATAGTTCTCTATGACCGTGGATGGCTCCTCGATGACGCGGGCCGAGAAGAAAAAAACGCTTTAACACAGCTCACAGCGGTGAGGGCAGAGGGCATGAGTTTTGGTTGGATCTGGGAAATGCTTCTCATCACCACCAGCAAGAGGCTGGAATCTGTTCAACTCAAAACAGATTCTTGAAAAGTCTTCAAATACTGGGTCCAGCAAGAAACCTTAAGAGGAGGAGGGTCCATCTTCCTTTCATTAAATAGCCAGTCCTGGCAGAGCCTTTGCGATGCCTTTGTTTATCCTTGAGTCCTGGAGGAGGCTCCATGTTACTTTCATTAAGTGTCCAGTCCTGGCAGAGGCAGCGAGATGTTTTCATTGGTACTGAGTCCTGGAGGGGGATCCATGTTACTTTCATGATCAATCCAGCCCTGGCAGAGCCTTTCCGATGTTTTCATTTATCCTCCAGTGGTGCAGGAGGCTCCATGTTACTTTCATTAACTATCCAATCCTCACGGAGGCTGTAAGAAACGTTTGTTGATTTTGAGTCCTGGTGGGGGCTCCTTGGACCTTTCTTAACTAACCAGTGCTCTCTGAGACTGTAAATTGATTTTGTTTGCATTGAGTCCTGGAGGAGGCTCCATGTTACTTTGATTAACTATCCAGTCCTGGTAGAGATTGTAAGAAGTTTCCTCGGTATTGAGTCCTGGAGGAGGCTCCATGTTACTCTGATTAACTATCCAGTCCTGGTAGAGATTGTAAGAAGGTTCCTCGGCATTGAGTCCTGGAGGAGGCTCCATCTTACTTTCATGAACTATCCAGTCCTGGCCGAGACTGTAAGAAGGTTCCTCGGCATTGAGTCCTGGAGGAGGCTTCATGTTACTCTAACTATCCAGTCTTGCTAGAAACTGAAAGAAGTTTCCTCGGCATTGAGTCCTGGAGGAGGCTCCATGTTACTCTGATTAACTATCCAGTCCTGGTAGAGATTGTAAGAAGTTCCCTCGGCATTGAGTCCTGGAGGAGGATCCATGTTACTTTCCATTAACTACCCAGTCCGGGCAGAGACTGTAAGATGCTTTCATTTTATAACCAATGGCACCGTAGCCAAGGACAAGTTATAGGCATCGTTGAGTGCTGATGACACAACTGAAAATGTGCCCATGTAAAAACCGGTCCTAATTCCCAAGGTGGGATTCTGGTGAAGATGAGAATCTAGCTCAAGTAGTCTTCAAGACAAACAAAAGCAAACTGCAGGAAAGACCCATGATGCTTACAAATCCAAAGCACCATGAGGTTCCAGGGGGAAGCACCCAGTTCATATCCAAGGACAAGTGCTGTTCATCACACCCTCTAAATGCCAATACCTTGCAGTTCGGGATTTAACAGGTGCATAGATCGCACCGATTACAAGTTTTCCCACCGGAGTAGGGAATAAAATGCAGGTTTTTTCACCAGGTAAATCTCGACAGGTTTGGTCTTCTTACACTGATCTGGGAAAAACTTTAAGGGGCGTCGACAAACTCTGATCCACTCCTACTTGTGACCCATGTGCAAACATGGGCAGCAAGCCAGTGGTTAATTTGTAAATAAAAGCGTGCTGGTGCTTAAAACTCTACTCTGAAACACGCGGCTACTGCAGTAAATGTGCAAGCACCGAATACCGAGACAACGTAATCCTGAAGCCATCTCGGGCCTCTTTAATCCATTTACAGCCACTCCCTGCCCCTTCAGGTCACTCTTGCAGCTTTCTGCTCCCTCCCTTTGTGACACTTTTTCGTTTTTCTCTTCCTCCCGCTTTCCCATTAGTGTCTTTTGCTCGCAGAAAATGCCGGATGCAAAAAAATAAGTTCGGGCCCCCAAAAATGAGTGCTGGTGCCCCCCCCCCCCCCCCCCCCACCGGCTCAAATTAAGCACTGCAGCAAGGATGTCCCAACCTAACCAGGCACTGGTTTCAAAAGTTAAGTGTTAAAGTAGTTAAGGCACAGCGGTCGACCTCGGTAAACACCTTCTACCCACATCTGAGCTTCGGACTTACCCGCCTACATTTCGGAAGCGTTACAGACTCAACATGAAAGCCAAAAGGAAATGTTACTTGGATTCCTACTCCTGTCAATCACCGTTCTTCGCAAGTCGTACAATTTGTACCCCTTGCTATGTGACAACAGCAGGGCTTTAAGTGGGGTGGGTCCCTCCGGATTTGTGTTCCTGCAGTGTTTAAAACGGACATTTAAACTGTTCCCTATTGCGCCCTATATTCATGTCCTTAACGTTACTCGGAAAACACTGACTATTTCTGAACAGATGACATAATATTCAGGTAAACCATGTTAGTGATTTAGCTTCCGTTTCTGTTTCACAGGTGTTATTGAATCCTGCACTCAGTTGCAGCTTAGCTATTCCCAGGATGTTGTGTTTTTTCATTCATTGCTCTTGTATAGTGCCTGCTTTGAAAAGAGTCACCTCCAGGTGTTTTTTAATGGCCACTATTAGAAGGTGTAAAGTTGGGGCCCAAGGCAATGTGAGTTTCTCGCAGTGCCTGTCAATGGGTCTAAAAGGTATCCATAATACATGATCATCCAATCCTTGGCCTCTCTGCAGAGCATACACAGACAACCACTAGTCCTGGCTGGTTTTAGATGTATGTCAAGTGGTATGTTATTATATCTGGATGCAATAACAGAAAGCTGAGAGAGACACCAAAATACCGGTTAGGTGGCACACTATAAGAATGACTGAAATTTCTGTTTACGTGGCTAAGCCACGCCTTCAGTACAGAGGCCACACTCTTTTTAGAAACCCCCCCTATGTTTTTTATCCCACTTAAAACCCTCGACCACAACATAAATAGGGACACAGTTGACCTGAAAGGACGAGATTTATTCAACCTTGAATGTTTTTTCATTGTGCTTATTCAAATAGGATGTGTTGAAAATGTGTTGTCCCCCAAAGTGTTCAGTAAAAATGTACCCCGCATTTATAGGGTGCTAGTATCATATCTTGTATGAAGAAACGTCTTCATTTCCGAACACAATGAGCCCTGCTCCACTGCCAGGAGGCCACTGGCTTGCTCTGTGGAGAGCGGTTCTCCACTCTGTTGTAGGAAATAAACTACGCCTCAGAGTGGACGAGCATCCAACTACTGCCTACTAGGAGGCCACCACTGTGGTGGAAGACTTACACAAGGAGCTAGAGAGAACTCACCTCGCATATGGTGGCTCTCCCTAATTCCTATACAACTCAATGCATGACGGCCATTGGCCCTGGGTGGCTGCTAACGAGTCGGAAGAACCACGGTGAAGAACAAACATGTCTATAGTGGGGTTACGAGAAGTCAAGGTGGGTCAGTGCCTTTCAAACACCAGAAGGGCTGAATAAGACTGACATGAAGACCCGTACAGAAGAGATGCCAATTCAAGCTTCTGACCCACGCACACAAGGCTCTACACAACCAAGGACCAGCGTACATTAACCACCGCCTGAACTCCCACCAACCGTGGAGAAGACTACGCTCTGCCTCCCTTTCACTTGCCCATACTCCCCGCATCTACCAGGGAAGTGGAGGACGGTCCTTCGCTCACATCACAGCAAAATCTGGGATCAGCCTCCCCACGCACCTCCGGACCATCACCTCACTTCTGAAATTCTGAATGGCCCTTAAGGACTGGCTGTTTGAATGAGCCTCCGGCACCTGCAAGCACCTGGATACCCTATCGGGGGATTAGCCTCGCTTTATAAATCCTGATTGATTGATTGAAGTTCTGTCACCAAGCCAGATAGTTTACAAGGTACTGAATTATGCTTGAAAATCTATTCATTTTTGTAGAGCACCGGTCTGGCAGCCCACCTATACCTTCAGTCATGCTGAATGCAAGCATAGGCGACCGGAGGAGCTTCCAGCAGGGCTCTGGACAACATATGCACATTCACATCAAAACCACCTGATTCAATGGAACAAAGGCACAGGAGAGAGACTGAAACATAGGCATGACTGAATACCTAAGCCACACTCGTTTTGAACATAAAACTCCTCCCATCGGAGGGGGTGTCTTGTGTCCTTGAGCAAGAACTTTTAGCGAACCAGCATGTGCCATGTTGATGGCATCTCGGTGAGAAAATCATATTCTAAATTTTAAATGATCTCTACTGCAAACTCCTTACTTCTCCTAATGCCTAGAAAGAAATTTCTCACATGGGAAGGTGTCCAAGCTGAGTGCAAGCCAGGCATTGATTTATCATTCGCGAGGTGTATTTGAGCCAAAGTAAAAGCTTGAAAGTGATTTGTTCCTTAATCAATACAGCGGGCCACAGAGGATCTTCCCCAGGCAATGTCAATGACTCAATTAATCAGAGCACCAGGCAGGCTGTATCACAAAGAGGATGCCTTTCAGGTTCCAGGCAGCCAGTTACCTGCAGGTAAGGGACTGCTAGTGTTATGGTGACATTAGAGGGGGAAACCCGGATAACCCCATCCTGTATGGATGAGACCCCTGAGCCGGCCATGCCAGCCTTGGCGCCAAGATTAAACTGGAGTCGGCGACTCAGAGACATACAGCATCCATGGCCATTCTCTTGCAGTTCACACCCAGGTATGTACATCCATCACAAGGGCAAGTGTCTGGAACCCTTTGCAAGCAGAGTTCATGAGACACCCAGCTTGCAGTCAATATTATTGCAAATAATCACCGTGACCGACTGATATTTTTTATGTGCGAGGTCCTGTTTTGACCTAAAATTAACTTTGTGATGGATGTTGCATGATGTTGAAAAACAAACAACATTACTCTGCAAAATGTCTGTAATAGTCTTCCACACATCACCCGTATTAAAAATGAATTAAAGGAAAATGGTATTTAAAATAAACTATGTTTAAGAAGCATGCAAGATCATCAGGGGAGGACTGTGTTGAGAACAGACCCGGAACTATCAGGGGGGACCCTAAAATGATGAGGCCGCGGCCCAGAACCCACTTTGCCTGCACCTTAAAACGTCTCTGTGTCCTGGGAGGGTAATGGTATGGTTTAATTTTGAAGATTGCCATTCCAGGGTCAGTCTTCATAGTAGAGGTTGTCATTGTAGGTAGGCTAAGGGTTCATAGTCCAGTTTGTCACTGTGAGGACAGGTTATGTGTTCAGTAGTTGTTGTAGGGTAAACATGGGGGTTAATTATGGAGGATGTAATCGCAGGGTTTCATTTTTACAGAAACCACATGTAAATTAAAAGATACATTTTAGTGGATTGAGTTCTGAATAAGTCTGGGCCGAGTTTGTGGAGTTCCGCTATGCAAAACTCCGCGAAATGACCAAAAAACTCCGCCGTGCTATGTGAAGTTCCGTAGCAGTGGAGTGCATTACGTCACGCCGTTAGCGCTGATTTTTAGCACCAGCTGTTTTTCCCACGCTGAAAAATCAGGTTGCACGGCACCATGCGCAGCGCAAGAGGGCGCTGCTTCTTTTCTGCCACTTGAGTAGACTTTCTACTCGAGCGGCACCTTCCTCAACGCGAATGGAAGGTTTCTCAACGCGAGCGGAAGCAACCATCAGCGACCGCCCGCATTGAGAAATCTTTCTGGGAGGTGGTCGGAGTAAGATTTACCTTGCTCGCGCTCAGCAACTTGACATTGGCAAGCACGAATGAGGAAAATAACTCCACTCCGCAGAGTTTCTCAGAACTCCGCGCTCTAGGCAGAGCACAGAGTGGGAAAAACTCTGCAAACTCCGAGAGCGGAGTTGACCGCCCACCCCTATTTCTGAATTCTTCATGGCATTTTTTCTATTGACCACATTCAGGCATTCTGCTGTGTACTGAGAATTTCACTGTACAATTTTCAGAGGTGGCCTAAGATACTATCACATCCCATTCATCAAGAGCTTTTTATCTCCTGCTTTGCAGTGAAAAGTATAATATACATTGTTCTGAACTAGCTGAGTCTCTGAGCAAGCTTGTACACAGCCTAAAGAAAGTTGTAGACCTTAGAATCCAAGGACATTTCCCAGAGATGGGTCAAGCCTATAGGGCTTCTTATTTCCATGGGTTTAGACTTTGACTCCTACTCAGCGAACAGTTTGGTGTGTTTTTTTCATAGACCGGGTCACATCCCAAATAGGGCTCTATTGTGAGTAGGTTGGTTAATTCCGGTTTACGTAAAGGTCAGAATTACAACTTTCTGTCTACTTATCGTATGGTGCAGAAATAATTAAAATTTTGAGATCCCACCCTCCACCCTCATGAAAAATAGTCAACAAGGCTAGAAAAAGCAAGAGAGTTTTAAAAGCTAATACTCATTCCTTGGAAGGGAATAGCCCAGGTATCCCAGACCAAATTTTATTATTCAAAATTTCAAACTCATTTGTCCTGTGACCAATGTGTTTTTTGTCTTCTCTGCAGTCTGTCAAACATGGAAATATTTTCATAGAGTGAGACTGTTTGCTTGTCTGTGGTACATTCAAGAAGACCTCGACTTAAGAGACACTGGTGCACTGATAAGACCCAGGCCAAACTCGATGCCTTCAGACTAGCCCTCAACAAGTACCACCAAGGAAGCATTCAACACCTGCATCGAAGCAGGCGCAAACCATGCCAAAGAACTCTTCAGCATCGTCAGAGAATTCTCCTACACCTTCGCCACAGAAAACTCGATCCTTCCATCCAAAGCGATAAGCTATCAGACTTCTTTCACTGACATCTGCATCAACTTTGACCGATAGGCAACGATGCCAGACCTCCTCTGCACCCTAGCGCACAACCCCCTTCACCTGATCACTGACTGAAAATAACTCTCCGCCAAGGACACCATCTCCATCATGACCTCCAAACACTCCAGATCCCCCTCAAACCTGTGCGCCCACCACATCTACAACCTCGGAAGTGATGCCATTGGAAGCGCGCTCACAGAAATAAATAATCAACACCTCCATCTCTACTGCCATGTCCCCAACACCTGGAAACATGTTGGTGTCAAGCTCCTCCTCAAGAAACCCACTGTCAAACCCTACAAACTCAGAAATTGCCACCCTATATTGCTCCTGCCCTTCCCTGTGAAAGTATTGGAAAAAGCCATCAACCGCCAGCTCACAGACTTTATGTAACACAACAACCTGCTAGACCCTTCACAATCCGGATTCAGACCCAATCACAGCAAGGACACCACCTTCATCGCAGCCACAGATGACATCAGATGCCTCGTCGTCCAAGGAGGATCCACCACCCTCATCCTCCTTGACCTCTCCGCAGCCTTTGACATGTCTCCCAACCCACTGTAATCCCCAGACTACACTGCATAGGAATTCAAAGCAACACACTCAACTGGATAGCCTCCCTCCTATCCAACCGAACACAAAAGATCTACCTACCGCCCTTCGTCTCCACGCCCAAAGACATCATCTGCTGCATCCTACAGGGCACCTCCTTCAGTTCCATCCTCTTCAAAACCTACATGACACCCCAAGCAGACATCACCCATACCCACGGACTCAACATTATCTCCCATGCTGACGACACCCAGCTAATCCTATCCCTCACAGACGACGACACAACCACAAAAACCAGCTTCCAAAATATGACCGACATCGCCACATGGATGAAGACCAGCTGCCTCAAGCTGAACTCAGACAAAACTGAGGTGCTCATCTTCAGGAAGAGACCTTCCCCATCGGACGACATATGGTGGTCTCCTTGCCCTCCCCCCACTGCCATTAACCATACACGCAACCTCAGAATCGTCCTGGACACCCAACTGAACATGAAGCAACAGATCAACACCGTCTCCTCAACCTGCTTCAACATCCTGCACATGCTCAGAAAGATCTTCCACTGGATCGAGCTGTCAGCCAGAAAAACTATCACTCAAGCCCTGATCATCAGCCGACTCGACTATTGCAACACACTGTACGTCAGAGCCACAAAACAACTCATGAACCACCTCCAGTCCAACCAGAACGCATTCGCCAATCTCACCCTCAGCCTCCCCAGAAGAACCAGCATCACCGCTCACCTCGGGGCTCTCCACTGGCTACTCATCCAGCCTCTTCAAGCTCCTCACTCACACCTACAAACCCCTCCACAATTCAGGTCCCACCTACCTCAGCAATCGCCTCTCCTTCCACCAACCAATGAGAGAACTTTGCTCCTCCTCCCTCACCCTGGCCCACATACCCCGCATCCAATGCAACCGCTCAGGAGGCCGAGCTTCCTCCTACATCGCACCGAAAGCCTGGAAGGACCTCCCCCTCCATCTGCAAACCTGCCCTTCCCTACAGGATTTCAGGCAGCAGCTGAAGACCTGGCTATTCAACCAACATCCCCACCCGCCGATGCTCCCAGAACCCCCACAGCACCTGGAGAACCCCCGGGGGACTAGCCACGCTCTAAAAGACTTGATTGACTGATAGAAAAGTTCCAAATCACAAAATATTGATCTCATCCGTTTAATTAAAAATAGATACACATTTAGCAAATATTTCAGATCAGTCTGATCCAGACAAGATAACTGTAAACATAAGCAAATACATTTGTCAAAGTTTCAGATGTTAAAAAAAGATTAATACAGGTCGTTTTCAGGACAGAATCCCACATTCAATTGTCCCAAACTCGGAATTATAACAGATTTTATGTCCCAGTGCACAGAAGACTCTTACACTCTATGTTGCAATTATAGCATTCTGCAAAAAAAACATCTCTTTGCTACTGGTAATATTTGAAGGTTTACTAAACGTCAGTATTCTGTGTGAAGATTTCGTGCAGGTATAGTCTTTCTTCCTTCTTCTTAGAGCATTCATATTGAACCAGAAAGGGTACAACTCTCACCACAGTCATGTGCACTCCTACGTGCATTTAGTATTGACAGGTTGCACAGAGTATGTCGAGTTTGTACATAATAGTAAACACTATCAAAAAGACTGAATGAGATAAATTAGTAGAGTTTTGCGGATTGAATAAATTGTCTACCCAAAAACTGCTTGAACTTCATGACTATATAATAAAAAAAAGCTGTGGCAAAGCCAATGAGTTTCAACTTTGGGACCAATGGGCTTTGACAATCTTTTTAACCATGTTGTACAGCAACACAATGCTGCGCAGCATCACTAAAGAGACAAGCTAAAAAAAAGGTGCTATGACGTTGCAGTCACATTATTTTGTCAGAGAAGACACACCACCCACTGAGTTGGATCGGTAAAATACAATTTTGCAAACAAGTTTTTTCTGAAGCATGGATGGGGAAAAGCAACAAACAAGGTGTTGTTGGGGGCAACACGGAGGACCCAGGTCGGGGGAAGCAACATGAATGGCATGGGGGTATTAACGCAGAAACGACAGAAGCAACAGATTGGTTGAAGGAGGGGAGGAGAAGCAACTGGAGAGTGAGGAGGGCGATTGGGGAGAAGTAAAGGAGGGAGACAGCTGGAGAACACATGCACTCTCATGAAGTACTTAACCCAAAAGAAAAAAGTAGTGCTTGAAAAGCAAGCAGTAGAAGCACAGCAGCCAATCAAAACCAGACAAGCTGGGATATAAGCAGGCAAATGAGAGTGACTGTAAAGCCAGCCAATGGTAAGCAACAGATGGGCTCCAAGCCACTCTATGTTCTTGGTACACCCACAATAGGTCTTGCAACAGACAGTGCATGCACAGTCTAGAAGGCCAGACCTAAAAATGAAAACTGACAAGTAGTGAAAGGCTTAATGAGCAATTAACTCTCACATTCCAGTTTAGGACAGCTTTGTAGACAAAATAAAGTTGGATTGTGTAAACAGTTCGATTACATTCTTCAAAACTGTAGGCGCTCAGTTTGTAATACTGAGGTTGAGAGTGATACACCATCCAAATGTAGAGGGTGACATGCTTGGCTCATTACTTAAACATGTTTCTTTGTAAAACGGTGCTCAGTTGTGTGATCCAGAAAATATTGACATTGAGGAGAGATTTAACTTAACTTAGCGAAGTGCAGGATATATTCACTGAAAATATGAATATTGCAAGATACAAAGAACCCTGACCCCCTTCTTTGAGATGCTCTGATAATGTTGTGACGGTTTCATTCTAGTCTCTCCCCCCAACCCCCCGAAGCCTTAACTCTATCTTGAGAAGATAACGCGCCTTCCCCTGTTTATTTTTCTGTCCCATCCTTCGGTGCAGCTCGCTTTGAAGCCCTTTCACTGCTTCCACATCGATGTAAACCCCTATTTTGAGCAAAAAAAGATGTGCTTGACAACAGAGATTATTGTGGTGTGCGAGCTACACTTTAGAGTGATGTATGTGATTATACAAGTATATGTTACTCGTCTTGTCATTCTAGAATGATGAAAGGGTGAGTAAACTCTCCTGAGTTGGGCCCTGTGATCCCACTCCCCGTGTCTCCCCTCTCCCAGGGTCATGCACAGATGTCTGAGGTGACTGAAGTACCCCCCCCCCCTCCCTCCCCCCATGACATGAGCTGCATCTCTGGTCCAGCTGCATCTCTGGTCCAGGGGCAGGGATGCAGGGAGTCCCGGCTTCTTGGGCCTGAGGGAAACGTGCACATCACAGGGAACAAGCGTGACAGCAGGAGGCGGGGCTTACAGTTTGGACATGGTTCGGCTGCAGGAAGTGTGGCATCTTGCAGGCCCAGTCTCCGGGTGGGGAAGGGGGGTTGGGTGAAGTACACATGGCTGGGGACATGAAGAACTGGAAACTCCAGGAGGAGGAGGAGGGAGAAAGGGAGAAGAGGAGGGATGGATGCAAATAGAAGAGAGGACTGGAAGGGAGGAATGGATCCAGGAAATGGATGGAGGCAGGGAGTAAAGTGTGAAACAAAGGGGCGAGGAAAGGGTGAAGGAGGGAGATCGGGAGTAGCGTGAGGGGTGAGATGAAGGCAGGGAAGGAGAAACAGGGCAGACATCACAGGTGATAAGAATGAAGGAAGGATGGGAGAACGTAAAAAGGAAGGGAAAGGAGTGGGTGAGGAAGAAGAGGGGAAGGGAAGAAGAGACGCATTGCGTAGGGAGGGGGCGCACGGAGGAAGAAGAAGGAAGAAATGCATCAAATAGGGTCGTGGAAAGGAAGGAGGGGGAGAGAACGGTTTGAAGCAAAGAGGGAGGGAATGAAGGAAAAAAAGAGCGAATAGGGGCGGGGAAGGAAGAAGGGCAACGGAAATGAAGTAAGGAGAGAGGGGAAGCAAAGAAGGAAGAAAAAGAAGGAAGAAATGGGGGAATAGAGGGGGAAAAGGGAAAGCCAGTTGGGAGCAGAGACACCCTGACCGTCCCTGGTATTTAGCCAGTACTTCTGATGAAGGGGAAAGTAAAGTCATTTAGGCACTAAAAGCAGAACACAATAAAAGTGTGACTCGTGGCAAGATGCCACCTCGCAGCTACGCAGAGGGAGAGTGAAAACCAGTGCTTAATTTGTGCTTGTGATTTCCGGTGCGGGGTGAGGACACTTATTTTTGAGGGCCGGCATTTCTGTTTTTTGCCTCAAGCATTTTGCTGCGAGCAAAAGACACATATGGGAAAAATGGAGTAAGAGGAAAACGAAAAAACACCACAAAGGGAGAAAGCAGAAAGCTGCAAGAGTGAGCTGAAGGGGCAGGGAGAGGATGTAAATGGATTGAAGAGGCCTGAGATGGCTTCAGGATTACGCTGCCTCCGTATTCTGTGTTCGCACGTTTAATTGCAGCAGCCGCGTGTTTCATAGGAGCGCTTTGGGCACCGGCACATTTTTATTTACAAATTAAGCACTGGTGAAAACAAAACAACGGAAGGAAGGGACGCGAGAGGGGAAAGGGAGGATGAAAGGAAGGGCTGGAAAACAATATGCAGGGAAGGACTGAGTATGGATTGTTGGTGAGGTGAGGTCTGCCTTGAGGCGCTCACAGCAGTGCCTAGGCGTGTGAAGCGCTACTGTGCTGGCCAACTGGCCTCTCCGCTGAGGCAGGGAGCAACCCTATCACCTGCAAGAGGAATGTTACGAGCTAAAAATGTCACCTGTGTAATGAGATCTATACTTCAAGACACAAGTCGTGCATGCATTCCACCAAAATACATCACAGACTCTTCAGCCAGAAACCTATCATGAGCCATGTACATCTCCATCGGACTCCAGCAAGTGGCTCATAGCTGAAAGGCCACCCTGTCTCGCACTGACGTCATTCACCACCTCATGCCCCATCACATGTGCCACAAAGTATTGCCTGTGTCTCAGGACAGAGGTGTTCTAAAGAACCCCAACAGAGGTCATACTTCAGAAATATTAGGAGGGATTTAAAAGATCAGCCAGCCAGACATTTCAGCCAAAATCCTCCTTGTGATCAGTGGTTACATGAGGGAGAAGTTATTGAGGGTCATAACACACAACAGGAGTCTTAGGGGATCATCCCATCTGATGATGGCAGAACTTCCAAACAGAGAGACAAGATAACAGAGGGAACCAGTAGAACACTGGGGAGGAAAGGCACAGGCATGACTTATCAAAAGGAGTAAATTATGGTACCAGTGTGCAAATTACCCATGAGGCCTCACCAAACCTGTGTACAGTCTCTGACGTCACACATCAAGAAGACTATGGAGACTGCAAACAGTCCTACAGTTACCAAGAGTGCAAGAGCTGCTCCAGGCCTTACATGAACACACCAGAAGAGCTTTTGTTATAGTGATGGAAAGGTGTGTGACTACACTCCTATAAGCCTGCAATGCTCCAAGCATTCTCCTTACCTCTACCGTAAAATGGAGAAACTTAGGGGGTTATTACAACTTTGGAGGAGGTGGTAATCTGTCCCAAATGTGACGGATTTACCACCAGCCGTATTATGAGTTCCATAGGATATAATGGACTCGTAATACGGCTGGTGGTATATCCGTCACTTTACCGTCACTTTTGGGAAGGATTACCACTTCCTCCAAAGTTGTAATAACCCCCTTAGAGTTACAAACAAAAAGCAGTGGTCTTGTGCAAGCATCAAGTACTGCACAGTTATAAATTTGAAGAAACAAAAGCTTAAATTGGTTAGTTGCAGTAAAGCAAGGCACATCTCCCCTTATCACTGGCTCAGTGGAAATGGTGAAGGCTTGTCAATGCAAAGTATGAAGCCAGCATCATTCCTCTGCTCAAGTCTGCGCCTCTAGCTGAGACTTTGACCTCTCATTGCAATGAGAACAAAACTAAAGAACCTTTGTGGTGATAAAATCATTCATTGAGGAAGAGGTCACCATTGGAGATGATTCAGCTGGATCTGGCGTTGCACAGTGGCCTTGAGTTGTGCCATCTAGTTCTTATATTAACTGTCTATGCTGATGAGACGTCCTCGCTTAGTAAGCTATGAAATGGAGTCTCAAACAATGAGCTTGAGCAGGGACTTTTTATGAAGCAGCCACTGTTGGAAGAGGTGGGAAAATGCCAAATCTACAAACTGATAATGGCTTCAAAATTTAGAGGCACTGCAATAAAACAGGTGGCACGGATAGGATCATAGCTTGGATGGGATCACATGAAATTGATATCGTCCGCAAAAGCCTTGTTTAGTAATGTGTGGGCTATCCTCTTTTATGTTTAAACTTATATCAACTGATAAAACTCAGCCAAAAGGGAACATTCCTCATTAGTATAAACATATAAACATCTGCACACCCACAAGCTTAAATGCCATTCAAAGGAAGGAAAGTGAGAGAGATTGAGTCGTGTTATTTCTTCTTGAAGGAGCCATCACAATTTGACTTTGACATACAAAGTAGCAGCTTGGAAGACTGGTAAAAAATATTCTGCATATGTTTTGTTGTTTTAGGGATGTCACTTAAATAGTCCCTTTGTTTCCGCTAGTTTTGTATGCTTGAATTAAAGCTGCAGGATTTAGAAGCAGGATGTGTGTCTATACTCATTATTGTATACACTGTAGATAAGTTGGGAATATTAAAATCATATTTGATCTTTTGGTTGTGTTTACTTATTTCACTGTTTGGTGAAGTGGCTGGCTCATAAGAATCTTAGCCAATATGTACTATCACATTTACCCACATACAGAGAATGGGTAAAACCCTTTGATAGATCCGCCCCCTTTTCTAGCAGGTCAGTATCGATAGCCAGTCAGCTGCCAATATGCAGCTGGGATAGTGGTGTAAAGATGACTCAAGACTTTCCACATAACAACAAAATTCATAGCTGCAAAGCATCCTATTATGTGTGATACCTTCAGCTAATCTCAGCTTTTGATCCAGCTACACTGTACTGCTGGGGCTTTTGTGCCCATAGTTACAAATTTAAGAGTA
Organism: Pleurodeles waltl; assembly: GCF_031143425.1. NCBI lineage: Eukaryota > Metazoa > Chordata > Amphibia > Caudata > Salamandridae > Pleurodeles > Pleurodeles waltl. The sequence continues at coordinate 168,651,199 of NC_090441.1, forward strand.
AAATGGCAAGTCACAGAGTATAATGTGATGTCTGTTAAAAGGTCAGGAATGGCTTGAAATGAAATATTTGCCAGGGGAGCCTTAGCACCAGTGAATGCCCACACAGCAACAACAATACCATAATGTAGGCAGTCAAAGAGTGCAGAAAAGCAGTGGTGAGGTTGCTTAAAGCATTGTGTTTCAGGTTTTTAGAATGAATGGCTACTGACCAGTCTTGTGTAATTTAACATTTTAGAGTTTCACAAGGCACTATGCAGTTGGCAGGGATGATCACCCCTACGATGTCATATTATGAAGTAAGGAGTATGTGAATGACTCCTAACTATGTCCTGGAACTTGTTTATTAAAGCATTTGAATAGAGTACTCTTATTTTTTTTTGTAATCCATTAATAGTCCTGTAAATGAGACAAAGCCCTGGCAGACTGAGTGTAAGAGATAATGAGATATGAGAAAGGGTTATGAGATGTGAGTGTGTGTGAGAGAGAGAGAGAGAGCAATAGACAGACTCGCTATGTTCATTAGACACACTGCCAGTGGGAAGACACTACACGCTCAGCATTACTTCTCTTTCAAATTAAGCATGTACTTTATAATAATAACTGCAAAAATAACACTGGGAAAGCACCATGTTGTCTATCTGGGAGTTAGACAGCTAAATAAACACTGATAAGCAATGACTTCGAAAGGACAAAAACACTGAGAAGGTACCACTGAAATCCACAAAAAATAAATATTAAAAACAGGATAGCCTAGTTATGTGCTTTATTCAGGATTTAGTATGATAATTCATGTAAAATATTTTCTTTTGAAATCAGGTGTTATCTAATTCTGCAGGGTGATGAAGCCCTGGTGGCATTTCAGAAGAGTATATAACAAGGAAATCAAATCAATTGATTAAATCAATTAAATTTATCAATATAGCACAGCTTCAACTAAGGATGACAATTTCTTTTTAGAAAAGTCTACAGTGTGCCTCAGGACTATAGGGAAACTGGAGGAGGTGAGCATGACCATGCAGAGGCCTGGTTCTAGAATGAGAGATAAATGCCTGAATGCTTCTAGCCAATTTCTAGTAGGAGTGGTGTGGACAAATCAGTTGAGGAATAAAAAACACATTGAACGACACAAAGTCATATACGGCACACACAGGAATCCTTGTGTTTGATATTTATTCTTACAGCAGAAACGAGTAACCCAAACACCACCAACGCGTTTCAACCACCAAGGTCTTGATCACATTTATATGTATATATATTTTCACCAGTTCTAGTTATCTCAAGTAACTATAACTTGAACATCAAAATATAACAGGCATTGGCAAAGTCAATAGGTCTCACGTACGCAAGATATATTGGCTTTGTGAGTTTTGTTAGACATGTTCCTCAGGAGCGGTGCAACATGGCTTAAAGATAAGAAAAAAGCACTATAATGCTGCCAGCGTTCACATCGTCATAGGGCTTTTTTAATGCCATGTTGCACTGCAGCCTGTGCTGCTGTGCAATATGTTAAAAAAGCGGGAGGGAAAAGGACATAACTTTGAATAATTGACTAGGACATTCCTCAACATTCTATTTATTGTTCTTTTTTTCTCTACCCACATGAAGAATTTCAGCACCCCATGTATCATCACAACCTAAACTTCCCAACAATGAATGGCAAAATCAGTCTCTGTATTTCTAGAAAATATCACTGTTTGACTGCTCTCCTAATTGAGAGGTGTGCAGGAATTGTCTACAAAAAGATTGGGGCATCATGGTTTACACTAAGAATTATCAGTTGCCTAAAAACACACTACTCTTTACACTAGCAATATGTTGCGCCAAAGTATAAATATAACATTACAAGAATATAAAACAATACATGGCCAACAATGTACTTCATCTAACATCATTTTGAAAAAATCCTAAGTGTCTATTAGTTCACTTGCTATATAGCATTTTTATTCCTTTAGTTAAAGTAGTTTTCTCTTCCCACTGATTTGCTTTACAAAATTACAAAGTCAACTGTGTTTAAATGGCCTCCCAAAATATTTGTTACCAGTATACTACAAAGTAATCTCACAATCTTAGCTTAGAAATCCTCAACTTTTCATGTTTACAGTTGAAAATAGTTCATGAATATTCAATGCCATGCTCTTAAGATCCTTCATTTCGCAGATATAGAGATTAATATTTTTAATCATCACATCAACAACATGGACACACAGATACATGCATAGACAAACATACATGTACACCTGTAAGCATATATATACACACACTATAACGGCGTTCCAGAGTAGGGTGTTTCCCTCTCAGAAAAGAGAGTATGACTGAATTTACCAGGAGACAAATTTGACAGACAATCCATTCACCCTGCACGGTGATACTACATTTTGTCATCTCTTCTTTCATCCAATTTTCATGTTTCAGACAATCAGGAACCATCGCTATCTTCTTGTTCAAAACATTTCCGTCACTGAGTAAAAGAGTATATTTATTTATCTTTTTCACCACAAGTGGCTTAGAGAACTTGGAATCACACTTGTTCACCACGCGACACTTCAAAACACTCACCCAATCTCCAGTTTTACAAACCACCAAATCAACACCATGAGCAGAAACCTTGTTCTGTCTCTCAACATCCAGGGACAACAATTCCTTGGATTTCCAACCTTTGCATCATCTCAAAGGGAGATGTATGTAGTTGTGTAATGAGGTATAGTGCAATATGACTAGAGAAACCCCCTCACAGCTTTTCTGCAGACAGTGCCAGCACTGAAAGCCAATTGTAAACCCTACTTGAGTGTCTTGTCCGCCTCGCAACTAAACCATTGCTTTGCTTCAAACAGGCCTTATGGTATTTAAAAACTTCAGTCTTCATTTATTCATATTTATTTTATGATAATCTTATTGTTATTTGTCCAAATTTCTTTGTATTTTGAGAATAAAGTAGATCATAAAATGGTATATTCCCACATATATTTAACTGATAAGCATGCACTCACACTCTGCAGCACGTTGTGTTTTAGCAAATTAAGCCGTCAAATATAACAAAAAGCTACACCCATAGGTACATATTAGCGTTGTACTACAAATATATGCTCACATATGTTTGGATCTAAGAAAATCTGAGCCTGTTGTATTAAATCCCCATGCAGTCTATCTGCTCAGCTGTTGGCCTGGAATTCATGAAGACAGCACGGACAGTCAATCACAAGAAGTCAGATTTTACACTTTTAAAAATAAATACATGCACAAACCACAATGTTTTCTGTCTGTATTTATCTGTAAAAATCAATTTAAAAACGAAAATTAGGAGCCTTAGTATAATACACTAAAGAAATGACATGCTCAATGCATACTTTCATAGCTGTAGACACAAATTGAACCCTGTTCTCAGTAACCGTGGCCTCTGGTATCTCTTCCCTCTCACACAATAAACTCAATCATTACTTCTGCTGTGACCTGATCATCAAACCTCACCTCAGGCCAGAGTGAAAAATAACTCACCACCACAATGGCATACTTGGGACAGTTTCCCCAAAAATACAGTGGCCCGGTCATATCAACACGCAACCATTTTCCTTGGGCCATAAGACTCCACAGGAGGATACTCCATCATTTTCTGTGACTTGTCACTCCATGCACATGACACACACTCTTCAATGCTGTGCTCCTCCTCACTGTCAAGTCCGGGCCACCAGTATTCTGCTCTGGTGCATCTCTAGGCAACATTCATACCAGTATGTCTCTCATGTGCTAGTTTCAAAATATTCTCTCTCAACCCCAACTCTACAACCAACAAATTACCTCTCAACATCACCCCTCCCACTGTAGTCAATTCTACTTACATTTGATTGAAATAATCTGCAGCGTCAGAAGCACTGCTATTAGCTGGCCAACTATCTAATGTATATTTCTTTATCTCTTGCAGTATTTCATCAGTTCTCACACTTCCATTCTTCATGAGAAACCCTACCCCCTGTGACCACATTTGCATTTTCCACAATCAACTATTCATTTTCTTCTTCAATGTCCATACCTCTGACTACTGGCAAATGAAACAGACAATCAGCTAAACATGTTTTTCCCCAGAGATATATTTCATCATGAAGTTATACTCCAACGTTCTCATGATCCAACGTGCTATTCTAGCAGATGACCTGCCAGCATCCTCAGTGGAGTTAACTTTCAATAAAGGCCTATGATCCATTCTGATTTTAAACTTGGTTCTCCACACATACTTTCTGAAATGATTCACTCCACAGCAACATGCCAACGCCTCTTTGGTTAGCCATGTGGACCGGCGGAACGGGCTTCTGGTTATATCCATTGTTCCTCTACTTGTGTTACACCACAGAGAATGATGTATTAGGAAACAGGATGTTGTGAAAAGGCGCATGACGTCTCTGATCCAATGCGACAAGTGGAGATGTATTCATCAACTAAAGGGATTAATCAGTCAGGGGCAATAAGTCTTGTTGGGATCAAGTACTAATGCAACACCATTTAAGTAAGTCCACACTTTGCATGAATAGTTTGTAAGGTGATTTCAGCCACCTACTGTGAGATACTGGATTGAAATGGAAGAATAGTGTGTAGAACTGTTTACAAAGATTTAATTGTGTACCAGTACCGGACAGAGAACCTTCATACATTAAGAATTGGATAGAATTCACTTTCATAATCCAGTGCCCTGAGGAAGGTGCTGTCCTTTTGGCTAGTTGACACCGAAATGTTTGTCAGCACCTGAATTCCACCCACTCCGAGTCACTTGTATAATTTGTCAGAAACAATAAATTTAAGTGGAGTAAGCTGAAAGGCAATTTACAAAAGTGGAACATTTTGAAAGTTGGAAAAATATGAATAACTAGGTTTAAATTTGTCAATTTATATCATTGTTATTATGAGGTACTGTAAACCTCCTTTGTACGTATTAGTGATTAGTAATCCTGGGTTGGGGGACAGAATATGTGTTTTTTAATAATGTGTGTGGAATGATTGGTATGTGTGTATATTACAGATGTGTATTTGGAAATTGTTTTAATTGTGAAGGGAGTTCGCTGTTTTACCTTATAAGTTGGAAAGATGTAAAGTTGAAAAAAAAATGGAATTCTGATTATTCGATAATAAAAGAGACTAATATGTTAATTTATATTTATGTGCATTTTGCTATGTTATATGAAATGTGTATCATGAAATTATTCATTTTGGATTTAGGTCTATTTTGCAGGTAGGTTTTGCCTGTTTTGCTTTGTGAGTTTGTTTTCCTATCCCACTCCAATATTAAAAGAAGGATTACAGGGGTCCCTTTAGGTAAGTTTGGGGTTATACTCCAACAATCTCTTGATCCAACGTGCTAATCTAGCAGATGCCCTGCCAGCATCCTCAGTAAAGTTAACATTCAATAAAGGCCTATGATCCATTCTGATTTTACACTTGTTTCCCCATGTATACTTTCTAAAAATGATTCACTCTACAGCAACATACCAATGCCTCTTTCTCAATAACAGAATTATTTCTTTCAGCATCCCTTAGTGACCTAGAGGCGTAAGCAATTGTGACATATTTTCCATCATGATTTTGCAGTAAAACTGCTCCTAGTCCCACACTACTAGCACTAGTGTTCATGATAGGCATGCCTTTGGTGTCAAAAGGCGAGTGCTGGTTCACCTGCAAAACTCTTCTTGAGTTCACAAAATTCATTTTCACACTTGTCACACCAAACAATTTTTTTATTCTTTAACGTGAGTCTATGAATACACTTGGGTTTGTCAGCGAACATTGGCATGAATCGGGAATAATATTCTCCAAGACCCCAAAATGACCACAGCTGGTCCTTGTTCTTGGGAGAACAACTTTTTCTATGGCTGTAACCAATTTAATCTATTGAGAAATCTCTCTTTGATAAATCCAGTGACCCAAATAACCTACACCTCTTACACTGACCTTCTGCTTCTCCTTTTTAATAATCAAACCACTTTCTTGCACAATTGTTAGGACTGACTTTAAGGCGTGAGCATATTCCTCCATATTCTTGCCAACTGCTAAAATATAATCCTGAAAGTGCATGACATGGGGAACACCCTTAAAGAAGTGATACATTGCATGTTGGAAAACTGTGGGTGCCAAAGCCAATCCAAATAGCATCCATGTGTATCTGTAAGCACCCTATGGTGTGTTAAAGGATGTCAGGCGTCTAGAATTTAATGTAACATTATTTGGTGATACTTCAATGATAGATCTAAGGTAGAAATACCTAAGCCCCTTTAATGGTCATCAGCATCTCACCTATGTTGAGCAAAGGATGTCTGCTAACTCATAAGGCAGAGTTAAGATTATGCAAGTTCACACACAGACACAACTCACTATTGCTTTTCTTGACCAATACCACTGGAGCCAACAACTAAGATGCCTTCATTTCCTCGATAATCCCTTCATTACACAACCTCTGCAATTCTTGACGCAAAGGCTCTCTCATAATGACTGCAACTACATGAGGCTTATAAGCCTTGGGAGTAATACCATCCTTCAATATTATCTTCCGCATAAGCCCTTCAGCAAACCCAATTCATCATTAAACACATGAGGAAATTATTTATCAAAAGATGTTTCTCCTATGACATTTATCATGGGCTGCACACCTCAGACTTAATAATGATGGTTGGGATCCAGACACATGAACAGGACATTCAGCTGGGACCAACTGTAAGGACAAGAACCATCCTTAGCTAAATAAACTTTGGAAGGAACTACCACTCCTTGAAACTCTGAATGGGCATCAGTGAATCCTACAAGATCTATAAGTGTGTTCTCAGATGCTACAAGCTTAACATCAGGTGAGTTAAAAACATGCTCAAGAAACTTGGTAGGTTTTCTTCTGCAATATGTTTTACCCTCACACTCTCATCATCTAGCTTAATGGTGCAAAATGGATTATCATTGCTGGCCTTTCCTACTTGAATTATTTGCAAAATGACTTCTTGACCTACTCCATCCTCATCACATTCTCCTAATACCATCCTACTTCAACACACATTTGCAAAATTTCTCTTCAAATTGCACTTCCTACTCATTTAATCAATGGCAGGTCAAGTCTCCTCTGTTGCCAGAGGACCTCTTAAAACACACTTGTACTAAATCAAAACACTCATATCTCCAAGTCTGGAAAAATCAGATGAGCCACCGTTCTCATTCACCTTCCATTTTTCAGTATTTCTTTGAACTATTCTGACCCTTCCCTCAACAACAGCAACTCTTTCAAACCTTCATCAGTGTTCTCGGCTCTTTTCAAAATATCTATTGCCATCTGTAAAGTCAAATCCTCAGTATTCAATAACTTCTCCTGTATCTCGACATTCAACACTAGTTGATCTCTCAACATTTCATGAAGAACATTCTTCTAATTGCATTTGGCTGCAAGTGATCTCAGGCCTGCGACATATCTCTCCATGGACTCACCAGACATTTGACTCCTTTTAAAAAATGTAAACTTCTCCACTACCTCATTCTCTTTCTTTTCAAAATTCAAAGCCAATTGTTTTAATGCAGTGTCATATTCATCTATCTCTTCATCTTTTTTTCTTGGTGTATGTCAGTGGCTTGAAACATCAATTGTAGCTGCACACCTTTGATCAGTTACCAACACTTCAAAGAAGGTGGAAACTGACGTGCAGAGTGGAAGGTGTTCCCTTAGGACAGCTTCTCCTTTATGAATCCTGCTTGGTGACCTTGAGGGATAAGGGCAACCACTGCCTACTACTCACAATGTATTTCCAAACAAACTTTTGTTTTTAAAAGCAGCAACAGATATTTAAGTAACTGGGGTTGCTGTAACCAAATGTTTCTTGTTTGTGAACATACAGAGACAGTGGTCTCCTTCACTTTGTGACCAATATTCCAGTGTTAGCAGTGCTACCTAAGAGCACATAGGTTGCATCGCAAAACTGAGACATAATACAAAAAGTCGAAGAGCACCTTCCAATCACTTTTTGTGGCCTGTCTCTTAGGATATCATGCCCCAAGTCCTGAGTAAGGATAGATAAGGAGTAAACAATTATTAGAAGACACCAGTGTTGACTAACCTATGAAGTACCCAACCACCTAACTGAAAATCTTCGACCAGAGGTTTTATAGGGTTACTAATGAATAACCGCAAGCAATGTAACGGAGATCTGGATCTGCCTCGCTTGATGGTGTTCAGAGACATTCAGATCAAACAACCCACCCACAGTAATGGAAAATGAGGAAGTACTTGTTCTGCAGAGTCAGAAGACGTCACCGTGCAGAGCTTCTGGCTTGCACCAATCACAAGGCATTCTGCTATGGCATGTGGTCAGTATACCCGCACCTGACTTGTTACGTGATTCGGATAGAATACTTTCGTCAATTCTTGTAAAATAATTCCCTATGCCAATTTCAACCTAGAATACAACACTGAGATTCCACACAACACCACTCCCTCCTCCTCAATATGCACGCAAATTTCAAAATAACAATTCAGTATGCGCATTATCTTTTGAAAAGTTTAGTGCCGGTTCTTGGTACTAAAACAGATGACTTCTATGACTGCACAATGTACGAATATGAATTAGAAACTTGTGCTGTGTGTTTTTTTTCATCATGTTTTAAAAAAAAAATTTTAATGATGATTAATTGTAATAAGCCTATGTGCTTGTTTTGGTGAGTTGTTTGACTGTGTATCTTTTATGGTCACTGGATGGCTGAATAAATAAATGAATGAATGAATCAGATTTGACTGGCACTAGTGACTTGGCACTAAGCCTGATCCACACCATGTGTACCAAAATACTTACCTTGGCACGTTACTGACATACAGAAAAGCAGATCTCAAGGTAGAGATTATCATGCCTTTGTATATCATGTTGGAAGAAAAGGACCAGGGCATTTGCAGGACAATGTCATAATGAAATTATGGGGCAAATCTACAAGAAAGTGGTGCATCGGTCCTGATGCACCACTTTTCTTGCGACCTCCTTACCCCTAACAACACCATGGTTGCATTGTATTTACAATATGGCGCACCATGGCGGGCGTTACCACAACAGCATCAACATTTTTGATGCTGTTGTGGCACTTAGCTGCACTAGCATCACAAATTTTGACGCTAGTGCAGAAAAGCACGGGGAGGCCCTCGATTATTATGGTTATGTTACTTTAACACCTGCCCTGAGCAGGCATTAGAAATGATGGAAAAAATGTAGCAGGGAAATCTTGCAAATTTCACAGCGCCATTTTTTGGGCCTCCATGCTTAGGAACGCCCCCTTGCATACATTATGCTTGACTCAGGCATAATGTGGCGCAAGGGGTTGTAAGTGGCGTAATGCATGCATTGCGTCACTTTGTAAATATGGCGTGGGGAATGGCGACCTTAATGCAGCCTTAGCGTCATAAAACTTTTGCTAAGGCCGGAGTTGAGGGGGCGCTAGGGTCTTGAAAATCTGCCCCTATGTTTCTGCAAGAAAGGGGTACTTTCCAAGCCTCTTTAGGGAGTCCTAGCTCTCTGGTGATGAAGCATGCTCATCCGATGGACCAGGAATGCCTATTATAGTATAAAGACCTTTGCATTGTAAATGGTCTGTAAAACTCTGAAACTGTTCTCAGCTCTTCACAGTCCATCACATTCAGTTTACATTAAACGTTAAAAGCCTACAGCTCTCTTCATATGTTGAAAATGTACTCACTAAGAGAAGTGTTTATTTTGCCCTCATTTGCTGCCGAATACCTCATTAACTGCTGAACTGGTTTACACACAGAGTAAAATAGATTCCAGAGAATATAAAATATGAGATTATTCTGCCTGCATTTTTCGGTTTCTATGATGACATCTACTTGATGAAAAGGAAAATGAATCAAAGAAGGTTTTGAGACTTTCCCAAAATGTTCCCCCCCCTTGTACAATCGTACAAGGTTAAACTAAAGTGATTTCTATTTTTTAGAAGATTTTGAACACATTTCTCAAACATTTTAAGTACCTGTAACTGAAATTGCTAATTACAATTTTTGAATTTTTGCATAATGTTAAACACTTACTAGTCTTAGTAAAGAACAAAAACTAACCATGAAAATCGTGTTTTATGTGCTTTGAAAATGTGTCTGTAATTTGCCTATTCCCATGACCTCAGTGTCTACAGAGGAGTGGTACAGGGTAGGGCATTCCGCATGTCCTGTGCCCACTCCGCATACCCCTAAAACACATAAGGCAAAGCACTTTGTTGCGTAGAATGGCCTCTGCATGCAGAACATGGTTGTTGCCACATTTTGCACTCATCCAACCTGCCTCCACTGGGCACAGCCTAAAACTGTGCAGGCAATCTATTAACACACAGTGTGGCCTCAGGATCCTGCCCTGCCCATGGCCCGTAGCTCTGGCTTTAGAATTCACATAAAACTCAATTTCTGTATGACCTCTGGGCACTGGTTGCATGGTGTGACCTTGGGCCTTACCCTGTACTAAGTTCCAGGAGCCCACTCTTTAAATAATTTAGCCATGTTCAGCAGGCTCTGAGCACAGGGCAGAACCACTTGTCACACCCTTTGCCAAGTACCCATAGATCCACAGCTCAGAGTATTCAGATGTGTCCATTGGCTCTGGGTGAAGGATGTGACCACAGGCCCACAGTACCATGCCTCCTCCTGGCATGGATTTTGGCAGTGCCTGGAAGGATTCAGATGAGGCTTAAACCAATGCCTTGCACCCAGTGTTGCTACACCAGAGCCTCAGGCAATGCATAATTTGAGCCGGTGGTTTCCAGTGCTTGGCACTGACATGTAATTGTCAACACCATCGCTTATGACAGTCTGCCACATGGTGGCGCTGTTTGTTCACATTAGAGGCAAGCTCAACAACAGTTGGCTATTAATTCAATATATCTTAAAATGGCTATTGACTGTCACACTTGTAGGGTTTCATGGTTAGTAGCTGTGTTGTTTCTGTCACAGGCGGCGCTGACAGGAGCAATGGACTGGTGCAAGCGCCAGTGGCCTCCTGACCAGGGCCCGGCTCTTATTTTTTAACAAATACAACACTGGCCTCAGGGCTCAGTCTTTGGCAGGGTCTGCATGCAGGGCATGGCTTATGCCAGAAGAGGCTAAGTGGGGACCTAGTTATAACACCCCACCTCCAGCTAATACAGAGGACCAATAGTTCTTTCCAATGCTAAATATTTGAGGTTTGCGAATGTGAGGCCTGTGAACCATATTGTGGTAAGCAAAATCATGGTTAAATGGATAAACACATTTGTAGCCATCACTTATCCCGAGAGTGGTCCAAGAAGGGCCACAGGCTTAACCAAAAGATTTTCGAATGTTGGCGAACAATGGTTGGGTACAAACTTTATTAAAAATAATTTATAATGGGCTTTCGCCTGTGGATATTTCAGACAGAGGTAGAGGGCACAGCACACGCAGACCTTTCCCCACTGGGGACACTGATGCCTGGCACAGGGTATGGATTGGGCACATGATCTGGGACCCTACTTTGTGTAGCTTTCAAGGATGGGAGTGGACATCACTTGATGGAGTGTTAGCGTGCCGCGTCCTAAGTTAGATTATCTTGATGCATGATGTCACTGGACAAAAACGGTGATGGATGGAGAGGTTTCTGGACTATTTCCCAACTAAGCAAAGCAGCAGGTGGTGGGGGAGGCCTCTCTGCAGTCCTCTACAGGAAAATATTCAAAGCAAAGGCCGGGAGCATTAAGGCACATGAAGTGAAAGAGAGAACTCTGCCAGGGGACAAAGGGGAAAACATCATCGAAATACCAGATTTCAGATGAGGATTGCCAAGTGGGACTTCTCAGTGCTTTGTGAATTTTTAACCAAGCATTTCCTCAAAGTTGGAATTTTTTTCAAATACAAGTAACTTCTTTCTAATACGTTTCATGGAAAAACAATGCACGTTAGATGTGTAACAGAAATCTAACGCATAAACGGATTTTACCCACAGGCAAAGTTTTGTAAATGTGGCAAACTCTGCAACTTTGTAAAAGTGCAAAGTTTTCAGCAGGTAGCAAGTGTATCAGGGAAATAAGTTCCCCGTTAGAAGCTAGCTCAGAAAACATCAGGGTTATAATCTGGGATAACTGCTAACTGAGAGAAAATGATCCTGATTCTCAGAAGTGTACAAGAGTTGACCTTTCCAAAACATAACCTGATGTTAACAGCCTCACTAGATCCATCTAAACACAAGCTGCAGGCAGCCCTCTGTACAAAGAAGGCAAAAAGAACAGATGATGGACGGAATGCAGAGCAAATCAAACATTCACCCCCAGTCACAAAGATCTGCGTTTAATCCATCGTTTTTTTGCTCACCATGCCACCCCAGGTTGAACCCAGCCATATGCAAATCAGTCTTGACCCTGTTCCTCATGGGAACAGTCCAGCCCGAACTGCCAAGCCAGGTCGTCCCTGGACCGGAGACAAGCATCCTACGACCGGTTTCAGGGAATCACCCTTCATCAGCTAGGATAGCTTGAATCCATTGGCGCTGTGAGCACGGGACCCACGTCTGGGCATACCCTTACCACTTGGGGCGACAAATGCAAAATGAACAGATGATGGACGGAATGCAGAGCAAATCAAATATGAGTGAATGGGTGGATAAGCAAATGACAGTAAATGTGTGTCTTGATAATTAATATTAGAGTGCACATGTAGATTAATGAATTTACAAAAGAATGAATGGATGAATGGATGGGTGGATTGATGGATGAGTGTTTGAATTAGTACTTGGATGGGTGAATACAGGGTAGGATGCATAAATGGAGTCATCAGTCTTAGAAGGTGAGTTTCCGCCTGGGACCTTCAACAACATTCCTCCTGTCCAACGCATTTTAATGAGTTAACTGCGGACTGCAGCTATACCTTTAGGTAAGCCAACTCTGCCCTTCACAGATCTTTGTAAATACATCTCAGGTTCCTAGCTTAAGTACAAGTTCTGCCTCTCCCATGCTGATACTGTGCCATAATGGAAAGCATGGTTCTAAGTGGAGACAGTTCCAAAGAGAGGAACTTCCATGTTGGTTACAGATAAAGATTTATGATTTCAACATGAAAAAAGATTAGCATCAGCCTCTGTCCCCACTCAGAAACACAACAGATGAACCATGACAGTGGCATTGGTGATTCTACATCAAACAAGCAAGGAACAGATACTAACCAAACCACAGTGGGGAGGCACCATAGAGAAAAGGCAGATCATAGGGATGCAAGTGAGAGGCAGATCGGGGACGAAGGAGGTAAGTTAGAAACATACAACCTCACGATTCCTAAGATCAGGTGGGGATCTAGTGGGATCCCATCAGCGGCTGCAGTTTAAACAAGTGCATTATAGGACTGTTCTGGAAGCCATGATGGCGGTGGAAGCTTCCTTTCTTCTCGGAGGACACTCCACAGTCGTGGAGCGGGGATTGGGGATGCTTATTTGGCAGTGGTTGGTTAAGTATAAGGTAAGATTTGCATTTTGTTCTTCTGCATCTGTTTGCCGTAGTCACCTTTTCTTGTAGGTAGGTGATCTGAACCAGGTATAGCCCCTTATTTCTATTATAGAGACTTCTGGCCATTTTCGCTTCAGGTGGTCTTGAAATTTGTGTGACAACAAGCGGTTGTAATCTCATGCTGCTCAAGAACACACAATTCATACCTCACCAGTAGGCCACAGCTAAAGAGCATGCAGCAATAACATTGCTTGGCACAAACACACACACCACAGACTTGTTGTGCCAGAACAGCATGCAGGAAAAATAGTACAATCTACTGGCATTCGTTTCCAATTGTTATGTTGCACAACCTTCCCTGCACACAATCTATGCTCCATAACAGCAGCCAGCAAAATGAGTGCACTGCAGAGCTGTTCAGGCTCTAAACTGAGTAGGTTAGGTTTTGAATCTATTTATGTAATGAGCCTGTGCACATCCTGAGGGCATCAGAGAGCTTTAGAAAGGGAAAAAAAGAATGGAGCTGCCTGGTAACATACACAGTAACAGGAAAAAACAAATACAAGAACGTGCAAAAATGAATATGAATTACGTACGGAGATGATTGTGATTAAAGAACACAAGGCATCAGTGACAGTAAAGTGGATCCCAAATATGCAAATTATGTGTAGTGGGATTGTAGAGGAGACAGGATATCACGTGTAGGTGAAAAAACCCTGCCCAGTTCCATAAATACACAAAATTCTAATAAAAACTAGACAAGAAAAAGGGTGTAAAGTACAGATAATACAAGGGATGGGGTGAACTGATCAAGAAACTGTTAAAGTTGTAAAGTTTTAGATTTAAAGAGGATGAGAGTCAATGGTGTGAATCACAGCTATAGAGCCATTCCAGTCTCTGGGAGCACATCCAGAAAGTGACTCGTTTGTTGAAGGTGGAGTTTCAAGTTCAAGAGTGTCCAAGCTCTAAAGGGGGGACAACCCCAAAATCTTGAGCTTTCCTGTCAAATACTGAGAGTAATCAAAGTTTAAAAGTTTGTACATAAGCCATGCAAGATTCTTCCTCTGCCGTCAGCAGGGAGCAGCGTAGTTTGAGCAGTCAAAGAGTGATGTCATCAGAGCGGCCAGTCCCAAAGATCGGGGGGGCTGCAGGATGCCAGGAAACTTTGAGGAAACTGAGTGGAGCAAGCAGAGTTTTGGGAAAGCCCAAGAGAACAGCATTGCCTTAGGTGATTCTCAATAATACCAGTGCTTGAGTCATATCTTTGAGGTCTTGTTCCAAGAGGAGATTCCACAAATTGGTTGACGCTTGGGATTGGTGCCACTGGCCATGGAGTTAATTCGTTTTATAGAGGCTGAGTCGAAAGGACCAGTTATTAGACACGGGTAATAAGGGACAGAGTGGGGTTTTGGAGGGATCTATACATTCCTGAGCTAGTTTAGAGCTGGGTTGTGACAAAATATGAAGGAGATGTATTTTATTGGCACTGAATTTAAGATGGTGTGCAGGCATCAATGCTTGAATGTTCTTAAGAATTCAAGCTACCAGGGTAAGATGCTCAAGAGTGCAGACCTTCATGTACAGCTGTGTGTCATCTGCATACTGACAATATGTAAGCCAAGACTCTCTGATAATGTCACCCAGTGGCTGAAGTTGTAGGTTAAAAAGTGCAGGAGCTAAAAATGACCTCTGAGGGACACTTTGAGGTACAGAAGCAGGATTGGAAAGAGAGTTATACATCTTGACTACTCGGATTGATTACATAGAGTTGATGTGAACCACTTCAGAATCTTCTCTTTGAAGGCCAGACAATCCTTTATGTAAAAATAAGGCTATCACAAGCAGGAAGGAGTCACCTTTGTCCAAAACATGCAGGGCATTATCAATAATTCGCAGGATGGAGGTTTCAGTACTGTGCCCAGGTCTAAAACCAGACAAAGTCATCAGGGAGATTGCTGCCATTCACAAATTGCTCTAATTGTTTTTTTACGCAGCTTTCCAATAAGTTAACTAGGTGCAGCTCCTCCATAGGGGCAGAGGAGCATTGCTCCCCCTCCCCCCAGCCCCCCACCGCCAACAGCAGCAGCTGCAAACCATTTCGCAAAATGTATTTTTTATTTAATTTAATTCTCCCCCTCACCCTACAACTCGCCCGTACGCCACCCCACCCCTTTGAATTTGCACGAGACGCGACTAGATGAGAGTTATTCAGGTCATATGGGCCAGGCCATTGATTTGTGGAAGGAGTATTACTTGACACAATATACAAAGTAGGAATATTTATTGCAAAGCAATTCATCAAGTTGCCCTAGAAAGGCAGAGGTGTAATGCACATCTCTTTGACTAGGTTAGATAGTAATAGCTCAGAAGCAAGATTAGAAAGTTTGGAAAGTTTAAGTTTAGAAATAATTCTAAAATATAGTGCAATCAATTAATGCAAGGGAATGTAAGTAGTTTAGGCTGCAAGATAATTTTCACTGGACATCTTATTTGGAGATTTCTTGCTTGCTACAGCAGAGGAAGGGCTGGAAATGGACTTGGGATGCTTCAGTAGCTTTGGACCTACAGGCAAAAAGCAAACACATTTGCATTTCTTTTCAGATTGAACAACAATAACACTAGGGGAAGGATCGGTGACAGATTTGCCAATTTCAAAGATTTGATGAAAAAGATTTTGCATTTAAAGATATATTTGGTGTGGTCTCCTGGCCACCCAGAGGTATGGCAATTCACCTTAAAATGATGACGCTACCATGAGAGGCCAGAATGAAAGTAGTTTTGTTCTCATCGTCAGATGTATTGATATACCAGGAGTAATGGCCGCCCATGTGTTCATGAGTTTGAACAAGTGATATATGTATAAAATTAAACTGTACACACCTACACTTCACATTAATGCATTGCACAATGCTAAGCGCATTAGAACACTTTCTGCATTGCACGTGTTCCCAAAGCGAGAGTTATATCAATGAAAATCAAATCCAGGCAAAGTTGCTGCCTGTTTACCGACTATGTATAAACACAAGCCAGTAACAACCACATTAAGACACCCAAACACACAAGTAGGGCTCCCGGTTTTATGTATTTCGATTTCTTAACATTTCTATCTGTATTTATTCTCATCCAGTTTTTTGGCCTGCGTATTTATCCATGTCTATTTTGTGATTTGAAAATAAATGGTGACATAAATTGGTATATTTTCACATGTATTTAACTCTCAGAGGTGCACTTGTGCATTAAAGCCTGTCACGTTTTAGCAAATTAAGCGGCCACATATAACAAAACACTGCACCCGCAGGTGCATATTAGCTTTATACTGCAAATATATGTTAACATATGCGTGTACTGAAGGAAAGCTGACCGCTTTTTGTAACTCCCTTTCTATCTGTTCGGCTTTTGCCTGGAATTCATGAAAGACAGCATGGAGAGTCACAATTCAGTAATTTTCTGCTTTTAAAAATACAGACAGGAAACACATTATTTTCTGCTAGTACTTATCTGTAAAAATCAGTAAAAACAGAAAACTGAGAGCCTTGCACACAAGCCATAACTGACTCCAGTGGGTGAGGTGATGTTTCCATAAACATAGTGAGAATGACATGATAAAATCACACTGTTTTTTCTTAATTCACAATTCCTCACTGAAGTCAATGACCAGCTTGTGTAAAGCTGAGCACTGGGGTTTTAAAGGCCCATTCACCTATGGTGTAGCTTCAAGCCTGGGTGAAGCTTCCTGTGACCTAGAAGGGATGAGAAGTGCAGAGCCCTGGTCTGGTGCCAACTGGGTGCAGTCTGCCAAGGCTGTGGCTTTGTCGTAGCCTTGCCTCGCAGGGCACCCGGATCACTAGAGTGTCCCTTGGATGGAAAGTAAAACCGCAAGAGGAAGTATTGAATTTGGACCCATCACAAAAAGTAAGTTTAAACCTTGAATCAACATTAACAAAAAGGAGGAGAAGAGGAGGGTTTGGATTCAGAAACAGGAGTACATGGATGGGCTCTGTGGGGTGCGGTCTCTGCCTGGTCGTTAGTGGGAAAGACTCGACTCCCCACTGTGACATGGCCTTTCCCTGATGCCATGGTGCTTTGGCTCATGTATGTCCTTCCTCTCACCCCTCAGTAGTCTGGGTTCTCTCCCCCGCTGTGGCAGGACCTTTCCCTGATCCCATGGTGGTGTGGCCCATGTGTGTCCTTCCTCTCCCCCCTCAGTAGTCTGGCTCCCTCCTGTCCCGCTGTAATAGGACCTTCCCCTGATCCCATGGTGGTGTGGCCATGAATGCCCTTCCTCTCCCCCCTCAGTAGTCTGGGCTCCCTCCTGTCCCGATGTGACAGGAACCTTCCCTGATCCCATCTGCCTTCTCAGTAGTGCTGGTTTACACTACTCCAATGGTTCTTAACCTTTTGACTTCTGTGAGCCCCAACTTTATCATTATAGGAATTTGGGGATCCCCTACAGAATCATGATTGCAATACGGGAACCCTCCCCTCCCCACTGAGCCATTACTGAAAGCCAGGGACCCCAGCCTAAACATTGGTGATGATTTGAACTGCAAAACAATACACAAAAAATACCGAAACAAGCATCACATCAAACAAATACGCAAATGATAACACATTTTATTTTATTTGCAAATAAATTTAAAAACAATTTAAAAAACATAATTCTAATAGGAAGTTTGGAGGTTTTTCTAAAGGCAATTGAAGCCACACATCATCCATATTGTATTCAGTTTGATGCACCTGAACTGCTCCCATGAATCAATCCGGGGGGTACTAATTTAATGTTCAGCCTCCAAGTTCAAATTCCTTGATACTTACAGTATGTTTTGCATTTGCAATTGTACATTTAGCCACCTTAGTTTATATGCACCTTATTAATCTGTTAATATTATTTAATTTTCTAAGCGTTCACGGGCCCCCTGAGGTCAGGCTTCGCAGTGCTCCTGGGGTCCCCAAACCACAGGTTCCATCTGTGATTTCCCTTTCCCTGGGCCTACGGCAGTGCCGCCCTTCCCTGTCCCCTCAATGGTGTGTCCTTCTCCTCTCCTCCCATTGTGGCAAGGCTTTTCCCTGATGTCATGGAGGCGTGGCCCTTCTCCGCCACCTTCTCTCTCCCCTCATTAGTTTGGCGTCCCTCCACCCCTACTGTAAAGTGCCTGTTTCTGATCTCATGGCAGTTTGCCCCCCCAACCCCTTACTCAATAGTGTGTCCTCCCTACTTAGTAGTCTAGCCTTACTCCACTCTCCCTGTTACATGGCCTCTCCCTTACTCCACTCATCTGTGACCTGCCATTTTCCCAGACCACATAGTCCTGCGGCGATAAGAGTGGAATCTCGCGATAGCTGTATTATTTTCATACCAAAACCTGTAAACCGGCCAAAAGGGTGTTTGAGAATGTTGCATTTTGATTGGCCGTTGTGCTTTGCAAGGTCTACCACAATGTAACAAATGGGCACAGCACTGAGTGGTGAAAGATTGTATTTTTCATAACCCATTCTGACAGGGGCCCTTTTCCTGCTTCTTCTACCTCTGTAGCCCAGCAGACACTCCAAGAGCCTTTTCCTCCTTCTCGCGAATGCCCCCTGGCCACATCATCAGGCCAGACTAAACTAAACAATACGTCATCCGGAAAGACTAAACTAAACAATACATGGAGCGTCAAGAGCATCTTGCAAAGCTCTCGGTTTTCCCAGTCTCATGCCTGAGCAACTCATTATTCCAGGTCTGGCCCCTTGCAGTCTGGGCAGGGGCGGCCCCTCCGCTATGGCAGAGGAGTGTTGCCCCGCTGCTGAAACCAGAAAAATAAAGGGATACTAAAAGTATTTTATTATTCCTTTATTTTTCCACTTTCGTAGGATGGGGCGGGCCAGCATCCTCCACATCAACAAGTGAAGGAGGATTGGTGGTGCACTCTGGCCAAACTGACATGCGCACTTAGAACACTCCACCCAGCTGTGTTGCACAGCCAGGTGGACATCAAGCTCAGTGTCCCTCTCCCTTCCTGAGCAGCATTTTTGCCCAATCAGGCCAATCCCAGTGCTTCTTTCATGCTATGTAACAGCACCAAAGAAGAGTCTGGATTGGGTGGGGAGGAAGGAAAAAGACAAGAGACAGCTGGAGCAGCGAAACATGGAGGCAGCAGGTATGTTTTTTGTTACTTTTATTGCCCCCGCCCCTGAATCCCCTGCTCCAAGCGCTGCCCCCGCTCTTCCTCACCCCTTTCTGGCAGCAGCAGCGGCTACTGATTCTGGGGCTCTTGATGGTTCTACATCTCTAAGAACGCAAAGAAAATCTTCAAACTGGTTGAGCCACTCATGCATAGATCTGGGAAATGCAAGGTCCATGATCTTTGGGCAAATAAACAATCCTGAGATTAAGAACTGAGATCCATCTTGTTTCATTAGGTAGGCCCCCCTGGCTGCCTTCTCACATGCCCAGAAGGATAGCAAACACCCTGCTGAGGGTGAGAGGACCCAGACAGTCCTGGGTGAGATTTTAATTACTCTGGAGTAATCTGAATAGTTTTGGTAATTTTGCGTTAATCTTTTTATGCAACAGTACCAAAAATGACATGATTACCCATTTTGCATAATTATGAGTAACTTGGCACAAAAGCCCTTCATAGAAACATCAGAATTTAGCAGAATTTCAGAAATATTTTCTTAGTGTCAAAAAACATCCTTCGGTCAATTTTGGATGCAAAGGTGCATTTTATGCTAAGAAAATTGTGCCAGATGTTGAGTAATGCTTCTCATGTAATTCTGCGTAAAATAACTTTCCCGTAATTTAGGCGTAATTACAGCAAATTACACAAACTACACCCACCC